>NW_004444096.1:2103636-2136463 GCF_000243295.1 Trichechus manatus latirostris | reverse complement strand
ATTAATATGTTGTGGGGTTGTTAACCAAAGTCATAAAACAACATGTGTACTACTGTTTCATGAGAAACTATTTGTTCTGTAAGCCTTCACCTGAAGTACGATAAAATATAAAAAAAAAAATTTGGTAAAGGATTGAAAGTTGTGGCACAGTTGTCCTAAGGCTTCTGCCAGGATCCCCGTCTCTGATCTAGCTTTATTAGTTGCGAAGGACTGAGAACTCCCATTAGAAGTATACTCAGTTCCAGAGACTTGAGACCTTTGTTAATGTTTTTAAAAGGCATAAATCTCTTTGAGCAATTGGGAAAATATTAGTAATCAAAGCAACAAAACGTAAGTGCTCCTTTCAGAGCCAGGAAACCCAAAAGTTCTGTGGGCTAACGTGGCTAAGATAGTTTTCATTCAAAATTATGTAAAACACCCTATCAATAAAACAACCTACGAGAGATGCTCACGGGAATGACTGTCAACCCTGGTGTATGTTACTTCTTAAGAAATCTGCCAGGTGCAGAATAAAGACTGTGAAGTGCTTTGAACTTCTCAGAAGAAAGTCACTAAAAATGCGGAAGTGAATCAACGACATTAGCAATTAAAGGGGGCTTTGCGTTTCCAGGCTGCTGGGCAGCTATGAACTGTTGTCGTTGTTTGCTGCCAGCAACTCACCCCCAACTCTTGGCGACCTCGGGCACCATGGAACAAAACACTGCCTGGCCCTGCACCATCTCCATGAGCTCTTGGGGATTGGACCATTGTGATCCATAGGGTTTTCACTGGCTGATTTTCAGAAGCAGATGATGAGGCCTTTCTTCCTAGTCTGTCTTAGTGTGGAAGCTCCGCTGAAACTTCTTCCGCATTAAAGCAACACTGACAGATGCATGGTGGCTTCATATGAGGTGCCCTGGCCAGGAATCAAACTTGGGTCTCCCTCACGGAAGGCGAGAATCCTACCACTGAACCACCAACGCCCAGTTATGACCTAGTCTTCCCATACTGTGACCCTGGCTGGTAACAGCGTTGGAATTTCACCTCACAAAGAGCAGACAAGAGAAAAGGAAAACAAAGGAGAGTGCAGGTAAGGTTGTGTTGACATGGCCCAGGACAGAAAGAAGGACTGGAAGCTACAAAGATTTAATCAATGTCGACGCTCCAACTGAATAACTGAAACAAACAAAAAAAATCTACCCTAGTTCAAGTCTATTTAAAAATAAAAAAGTTGTCATTGAGTCCACTCCAATGCATGATACCCCCATGTGTGTCAGAGTAGAACTGTGCTCCATAGAGTTTTCAACAGTTATGACCTTTCAGGGAAACCTTGGTGGCGCAGTGGTTATGTGCTATAGCTGTTAACCAAAAGGTCAGCAGTTCAAATCCAGCAGGCGCCCCTTGGAAACTCTGTAAGGCAGTTCTACTCTGTCCTATAGGGTCACTACGAGTCGGAATCGACTCGACAGCAATGAGTTTGGTTTCTTGGTGACCTCTCAGAAGTAGATTGCTGGCCACCCAGGGACTCCACTTCAAGACTATAGGGCCAAAGTACATAAATGGCCATTTCTCATTTTATGGCTAGTAACAGTTAAGGCTTGGGATTGAGACTCATCTTTTTAAAGCAAACATCTAACACCCAGAGGAGTTCTTGATGGGTGAGGATTAGCAGGCAAGCAGTGGAGGTACTCTCAGAGGAGCTACAGGACCAGAGGTCTAAAGTGGAGGGAGACGAAAGCAACAACTCTTGCCTCCTTGTCCAGCAGCTCCACTGAGCAAGCTGGCTGAAACAGCCCTGGGCTGAGAAGAAAGAAGATTTGGGGAGCATCCAGGCAGCTGTCACAGATGAACAGGGGCCTATATCAAGGCCTTCATCCAACCTCTGCAATGTTGAGTGGCCACAAAGAGATGGAAGTTAGAAAAAAAGATATTCTGGGCCCATGGTTTAGTCCGAAAAACCAGCTTCTCTGTAGAGCGGGAGCCGTGGGACAGAGAGGCAGGGCTAGCAGAGACTGGGGGAGCTGCTTGGCCAAGGGCTCGGCCTTCAAACCCTAAGCCCCTTTCTCTTTGGCTTACCAACAACCTTCCTGTGTTATACCCAAGGCCGTAACGAAGAGGGTGCTTCGCCAGCCAACTTATAACCTAAGGTTTATTTTCATTCTTCCTGAGTGAGCTTGAGATCAACCATGTCCTCTACGTTAGCTGTGTATTCCTTATAGAATCCAGAGAGGGTAAAACAATAACCCAACATCCTTTCAGTGGGGAAAAGATGACAGAAGTCCTCTGTAAACTTGAAGAAAATCTCCAGGGAAATATGATTTCCATCCTATTAAAAAGAAAAATAGTTTAAAGAAAAAGAAAAACTCCTTTAATGTTCCTATGATCTGAATTGCTATATTTTTTAATGAAAACAAATATCTTAGGGGAGGACTTCCTCAAATTGATAAACAGCATCTATAAAAAACCTACAGCTAACGTTGTAATTAATGATGAAAGACTGAATGCTTTCCCCCTAAGACACAAGACAAAGATGTCTGCTCTCCCTACGTTATTCAACATAGTGTTGGAAGTTCTAGCCATGCAGCCAGTCAAGAAAAGGAAATAAAAGGCATACAGATCAGAAAGGAAAAAATAAAATATCCTGTTTTCAGGTGACCTGATTGTCTACATAGAAAATCTATTTAAAAAACTCCTAGAACTAATACATAAAACCTCATTTATTAGGTGATAGAATATAATATAAACATATAAAAACCAGTTGTATCTCTACATATCAACAATGAACACGTGGACACTGAAATGAAAAATACAATACCATCTACAATCACCACCCCAAAGATAAAATACTTAGCTGTAAATCTAACAAAATGTATACTGGACTTGTGTGCTGAAAATGACATAATGCTGATGAAGACATCAAAGAAGATGTAAATAAATGGAGAGACATACGGTGTTCATGGATTGGAAGACTCCGCATAACAAAGATGTCAATTCTCCCCAAAATGTTATATAGGTTTAACGCAATTCCTCTCAAAATCCCAGCAAGATTTTTTGTAGATATAGAGAAGATTATTTTAAGCTTTATATGGAAATGAAAAGGAGCTAAAATAATTTTAAAAAGAAGAAAGTGAGACGACTCATTCTACCCAATTGCAAGGCTTATTATATAGCTACAGCAATCAAGACTGTGTAGTATTGGAGAAGGACAAACACATAAATCAAAGGAACAGAATAAAGAACCCAGAAATAGATCCACACAAACATACCCAACTGATTTTTGGCAAAGGTGCAAAAGCAATTCAATTGAAAAGACAGCCTTTTTAACAAAGGGTGCTGGAGTAATTGGATATTCATAGACAAAAAGATGAACGTCAGCCTAAACCTCATACCTTATACAGAAATAACTTAAAATGGATCAAAGGCTTAAATGTAAAATGCAAAAATATGAAACTTCTGGATAAAAAGAAAACATAGGAGAATATCTTTGTGATCTAGGGTTAAGTAAAGGGTTCTTAGACTCGCCACTCAAAGCACCATCTATAACATGCAAAGTCGATAATTCGGACTGCCATCAAAATGGAAAACTTTACTCTGTGAAAGACCCTTTTTAGAAGATGAAAAGACAAACTACAGAGTGGGAGAAAATATTTGCAAACCACACATCTGACAAAAAGACTAGTGTCTAGAATATACAAAGACCTTTCAAAACTTAACAGTAAAAAAGCAAACAATCCAGTTGGAATACGGACAAAAGACATTCATAGACATTTCACTACAGAAGATATACAGATTAAAAATAACCATATGAAAAGATGTCAAACATCATTAGCCATTAGGGAAATGCAAATTAAAACCACAATGAGATACCAGTACAAACCAGCAGAATGACTAAAATAAAAAATAACGACAATACCAAATGCTGGCAAGGATGCAGAGAAACCGAATCACTCATACATTGCCGGTGGGAACGTGAACTGGTACAGGAACTCTGCAAAAACAGTTGGCAGTTTCTTAAAAAAAAACTCAACACCAAAGTACCATATGACTCAGCAATTGCATTCCTTGCTGTTTATCCCAGAGAAATGAAAGGCTTATGTGCACACAGTCACTGCACACAAATGTTTACAACAGCTTTATTTGTAATAGCCAAAAACTAGGAACAACCCAGATGTACTTCAGTGAATACGTGGTTAAACAAACTGTGATATATCCCTATCATGGAATACTACTCAGCAATAAAAACGAACCAGCTATGGATACACGCAACAGTCTGGATGAATCTCCAGAGAATTAGGCTGGGTGGAAAAAGTCCGTCCTAAAAGCTTACATCCTGAGTGATTCTATTTATACAACAATCGTGAAATGACGAAATTATAGAAATGGAGAATGCGGTGGTGGTTGCCAGGGATTAAGTAGGGAGTGAGGGCAAAAAGGAAGCGGGTGCAGCTGTAAAAGGGAACAGGAGGGATCCTTGTTGTGGTGGAAACGTTCCGTATGCTGACAGTATCAATGTTGATATTCTGGTTGCGACACTGTGCTACAGCTTTACAAGATGTTCCCTCTGGGAAACACACGCTCTCCCTGCATTGTTTCTTACCACTGCTATGAATCTACAATTATTTCAAAATGAAACACTTAATTTAAAAAGTTATCTTTAATGTACGAAAAATCTTTCTGTGAAATTTGCAGCATCATCTCCTCTCCTAGTCCCCTTCAGAGCTATGAATTGTATTCTGTGAACAGAGTTCTTTAAGGTAAATTTGCCAATACTAGTTGCTTTTGATTCTACTTTAACTCATGGACACCCCCTGTGTATCAGAGTAGAATCGTGCTCCATAGGGGTTTCAATGGTTTATTTTTTGGGAAGCAGATCACCAGATCTTTCTTCTGAGATGTTTTGGGTGAACTTGAACCTCCAGTCTTTTAGTTAGCGGCTGAGTGCGTTAACTGTTTGCACCACCCAGGGACAAATTTGTCAATAGCAGGCTCATATTTGTATTTATTTAAAAGGATTATCTCTGCCAACTGCAAATATATTGTCTTTGTTCCTTAACATTTCTTTAGGGAATTTTTGGAATGATACAGTTGGAAATGAGTTGGATCTTACAACTACTGAAATAATCTTCTGAATCATAGAGGACAAAATCAGTTAGCCTCAAAATGAATTTAGACCTAGTAGAAAACCCACAGATGTTAAGTACTATACTCTTGGCATGATATTTTACATTAATTCTTCATTTTATGTACATGGGAATTTACATACCACAGTTTATACTGGAGTCTTTGCCAAGTTTCCTGCTTGTTGGAGGTCCAGTGTTTCTGGCTGGAGTTTCATAACAACATATGTATTGTTTCCATTGGCATTTATACCAGAAATAATTAGGTAAAATGATGCCATAATGGAAACAATACAGCATTTATAATTCATTATTGCATTGTTGCTAAACTTCACAACTTTTAGGGTTTGAAGAACTGTACTGAGTTAGCTACTGTAAGTAAGCAGGAGGAACCACTACTGATATATGTTGTTGTTGTTTAAAAAAAAAAAAACCCATTGCCGTCGAGTCAATTCCAACTCATAGCAATCCTGTGTGACAGAGTAGAACTGCCCCATAGGGATTTCTAGGTGCTAATCTTTGTGGAGCAGATCGCCAGGTCTTTCTCCCAAGAAGCCACTGGGTGGGTTCAAGCAACTGATCTTTCAGTTAGCAACCTAGTGCTTAATGGTTATGCCATAAGCATCCTTATTTATTTTGATTGTCATACCACCAGACATCTGTGACCCGAGACACTGTTGGTTTTTGCAGATTCTTAATATTAAACCCACTGCCGTCGAATCAATTCTGACTCATAGCGACCCTGTAGGACAGAGTAGAACTTCCCCATAGGGTTTTCTAGGCTGTCATCTTTACAAAAGCAGACTGCCATATCTTTCTCCCGCAGAGTGGCTGAAGGGTTCCAACTGCTGACCTTTTGGTTAGCAGCTGAGCTCTTAACTACTGCACCACCAGGGCTCCCTCTTAATATTAAAGGAGAAAATTCATGACTATGCATTAGTTAATATAAAAAGTTCACTTCTTAATTCAAGAACTGCACAAAGCATCACCCACTTTATCCTGGCATCTCCTTAAGTGGACAGAATTCTGCTTAACAAACCTCTCTTCCTACGTCCTACTCTGCTGCTGATTTGTACAAAAAACCAATTTCTCTGTATCTCAAGTATCTCCATATTTACTTTTTATTTACTATTTTCCCTGGAGTATATTCGAGAGTTAATAATATGTTGCCAAACACTTTCAGGCTATCAAAGAAAAGTAGATAAGAGAAACTTCCTTTAGCCAGAATAATCACAACAAATAAGTTACAATAAAAATATGTAAACATATATATTATTAAAAAATAAATGACATTTAAGTAGCACGAATATGGGTGTAATGAGCACAGATTGACCAAATTAAACGTCACTAAGAAATACACAACATAAAAGGATGTTTGTACTAAAGAATATGGCATGTATAATTTGACACCACCACCACCAACAACCGAAACACGAGTACATGGTCACATATACATGTTTATAGGCATATATGTGTACAGGTAGGTACAGGTGTGTACATATGTGTGTACAGATAGAAGTATCTATATGTATGTGTATGTACAGATAGGTGTCTGCACACATATGTAGTCATAGAGGACGCAGTTACAGATACTTCTCAGACATAACCAAACACCTTGAGAGAATGATTATGGGTGTTTGAAGGCTTAGGACCTTAGTCCATGGGACAACTCAGTCAACTGGCATAATATAGTTCATAAAGTTATGTTCTGCAACCTAGTGAGGTGAGTAGCATCGGGGGTCTTAAAACTTGCAAGCAGCCATCTGCGATACAACTATTGGTCTTCACTCAACAGGAGCAAAAGACAAAGAAGGAAACCAAAGTCTCAGAAAAGAAACTAGTCTTCAGGGCTAATAGCCTACATGAGCCATGGCCTTGTATACCATAAGACCAGAACCAGATGGTGCCAGGTTACTTCTAGCAACCATTAGACTCAGCAGAGAAAAACCAGCTTCAGCACTCTGTGCCGCCACGCTGGTGGTTTCCTTTGGAACATTTTTTTTTTTAATTAATTAATTTTTTTCTTTCTCAGTTTCTTGTCCTCTCTACATTCCTTCCTTTCCTTTCTCCCAACCACCTGGCTGCGTGTGCCATCCCTGCCACTTTGTGATGGGCTGTGCCACACCGCTCGGCTGGGGAGCCATTGGCACACAACTTCCTAGTCCACACCGCCACACAAGTGGGATCCCTCAGAGTATTGATTTTTTTTTTCTTTCTCAGTTTCTTGTCTCTCTCTACCTTCCTTCCTTTCCTTTCTCATGACCACCTGGCCACAGGTGCCGTCTCCACTGCTTTTATAACATACTATGACATACCACTCAGCTAGGGAGCTGCCAGCACATGGCCTTCCCAGTCCACACTGCCACACTGCCACACTGCCACACTGGTGGGCTCCCTTAGGGATTTTTTTTTAAATTTAATTTTTATTTACAATTATTATTTTGTTTGTTTTGGCTCCTGCTTCTCGCTCTTCTTTCCCACACCCACTTAGCTCCACATATCACATCCTCTCCCTTCCCTCTTGCATAACTGCACCAGGTGCTGGGCACCACACACCCAAACAGCACAGGTGCAGACACTGGACCCCACCCTGAACTCCCCTCTGGCTCTGCCCTGTTGGCGCCAGTATGTGCCACTAACGACTCATCACCACCCCTCCTCCTCCACTGAACCTGTCCTGCTGCACCATAGCTGAGCAACTGGCCCTGCCCACCTGGACAAAGTGGTGAGAAGTATCATGCCCACAGACCAGTAAACAAAAAAGAACACCCAGCCCACAGGCACAGACATAACCAACTAAAACAAAAAAGCAAGATGAAACAAATAAATCTACAATCAATAAATGAAGACAATAATTGCTGAATGTCCTGAAGACAGCAGACAATATCATAATATATTAAAAAAAAAACAGGACAGGACTGGATGGCTCCAGAAAGTATCCAAAATAAAACACCAGATGACCTTCCTGTAGAAGAAAAGGTACTTGAACTACCTAATAGGGAATTCAAAACTCTAATATTCAGGGCTCTCCAAGAGAGGAAGGAAAACACAGGGAAAAATAAAAACACAATAGGCAAAATCATGGAAAAAACAGACAAAACACTGGAAAAATTCAAGAAAATAATACAGGAACAAAATGTCAAAATAAACAAACAACTAGAAATCATACAAAAACAGCAATTACAAATCCAAAAGATAAACAACAAGATTTCAGAAATGGATAGTGCCATAGAAGGTTTTAGGAGCAAATTTGAAACAATGGAAGACAGGATCACTGAAACTGAAGACAAATCTTTGGATACCACTTTGTTTGAGGAAAAATCAGAGACAAGTACAAAGAACAATGAAGAAACCCTAAGAACAATGTGGGATACAATCAAAAGCAAAAATTTTCACGTGATCAGAGTTCCAGAACAGGGGCTGAAAATGGAAAACACAGACAGGATCATTGAAGATTTACTGACAGAAAACTTCCCTAATACCATGAAAAATGAAAAGCTGACCATCCAAGATCAACAAACCCCATATAGGATAGACTCCAAAAGAAAATTACCAAGCCATATCATAATCACACTCACTAAAACCAAAGATAAAGAAAGAATCATAAGAGTAGATCGAGAAAAATGAAAAGTCACATACAGAGGGGAAACAATAAGGCTAAACTTTGATTACTCAGTAGAAACCATGCAGGCAAGAAGGTAATGGGATGGCTGAAAACATCCCCCTTGAGAACAGGAACAAAACAAGGATGCCTTTTATCACTACTCCTATTTAACATTGTGTTGGAAGTCCTAGTTAGAGCAATAATGCAAGAAAAAGAAATAAAGGGTATCCAAATTGGTAATGAACAAGTAAAACGGTCCCTATTTGTGGATAACATGATACTATATATAGAAAACCCAAAAGACTCCATGAGAAAATTACTGGAACTAACAGAAAGAGTCAGCAGAGTAGAAGGATACAAGATAAATATACAAAAATCAGTTGGATTCCTATACACCAATATAGAGAACCACAAAAAGGAAATCAGGAAAACAATACTATTTATAATAACCTCTAAAAAAATAAAATAGTTAGGAATAAATCTAACCAGGAATGTAAAAGACCTATACAAAGAAAACTACAAAACACTGTTGTAAAAAACCAAAAGAGACCTACATAAACGAAAAAACATACCATGCTCATGGATAGGTAGAGTCAACACTATGAAAATGTCAATTCTACCCAAAGCAATCTACAAAGACAAAGCAATCCTGATCCACATACCAACAGCGTTCTTTAAAGAGATGAAAAAACTAATCCTTAACTTTATTTACAAAGGGAAGAGGCCCCAGATAAGTAAAGCACTATTGAAAAAGAAGAATAAAGTAGGAGGACTCCCACTATCTGACCTCAGAACCTACTATACAGCTAAGGTAGTCCAAACAGCCTGGTACTAGTACAAAGACAGACACATTGACCAATGGAACAGAATTGAGAACCCAGATGTAAATCAATCCACCTAAGGTCACTTGATCTTCAACAAGGGCCCAAAATTCATCAAATGGGGAAAATACAGTCTTTTTAACAAATGGTGCTAGCAAAATTGGATGTCCATCTGCAAAAACATGAAACAGACCCATACCTCACATCATACACAAAAACTAATTCAAAATAGATCAGACCTATGTATAAAACCAAAGACAATAAAGATCATAGAAGAAAAAATAGGGTCAACACTAGAGTCCCTAATGTATGGCATAAATAGGATACAAACCATAACTAACTATACACAAAAACACCAGAAGTTAACCTAGATAACTCGGATCTTCAAAAAATTTAACACTTACGCTCATCAAAAGACTTCACCAAAAGAGTAAAAAGAGAACGTGCAGACTAGGAAAAAATTTTTGGCTATGACAAATCTGACAAAGGTCTAATCTCTAAAATCTACAGGAAAATTCAACACCTCTACAAAAAAAGACAAATAATCCAATTAAAAAATGGGAACAGATATGAACAAACACTTCACCAAAGAAGACATTCAGGCAGCTAACAGACACCTGAGGAAATGCTCGCTATGACTAGCCGTTGGAGAAATGCAAATCAAAATCATAATAAGATGCCATCTGTGATGGTTAAGATTATGTGTCACCTTGGTCGGGCCATGATTCTCAGTGTTTATATGTGATCACTCCCATGATTGAATATGCTGTGAGTAGCCAATCAGTTGAAAGGGAGTTTCCTTGGGGGTGTGGCCTGCATCCAAATATAAGCAGACGTTCTGGCTTTTTGCTCGCTCTGGATCCTGAAGCTGTCCCCTGTTCGTCTGACCTCCAGTTCTTGCAGCTTATCTGCCGATCTTCAGATTCATCGATCTTCACAGCCTGTGAGCAAGAGCCCTGCTTTCCAACCTGCTGATCCTGGTTTTGCCATCCCCTGCAGTTACGTGAATCAGGAGAAGCCTTGCGATCTTGCCTGTCAATCTTGGGATTCTTCAATCTTAACAGCCTCTGAGCAAAAGCCCTGCTTTCTGACATGCAAGTCTTAGGTTCACCAGCCCCTGCAACTCTGTGAATCAGGAGAAGCTTCTATCTTGATCCACAGACTTAGGACGTTCCAGCCTGTACAATCATGTGAGCTGTTTCTTTGATATAAATCTCTCTCTGTGTATATATTTATATGCTTTACGGGTTTTGCTTCTCTAGAGAACCCAGCCTAAGACACCATCTCACCCAGACATTACTGGCATGAAGCAAAAAAAAAAACAAAAAAACAAAACAGAAAGTAACTAACGTTGGAGAGGCTGTGGGCAGATTGGAACTCATATGCACTGCTGGTGGGAATGCAAAATAGTACAATGATTTTAGGAAACGATATAGTGCTTCCTTAAAAAGCTAGAAATAGAAATTCCATATGATCCAGCAATCACACTCCTAGGAATATATCCTAGAGAAATAAGAGTCATCACATGAATAGATAGACGCACATCCATGTTTACTGCAGCATTATTCACAATAGCAATAAGATGGAAACAACCTGGATGCCCATCAACAGATGAATGGATAAACAAACTATGGTACATACACACAATGGAATATTACACAATGATAAAGAACAATGATGAATCTTTGAAACATCTCACAACATAGATGAATCTAGAGGGCATTATACTGAGTGAAATAAACGAATCACAGAATGACAAATATTGTATGAGACCACTGTTATAAAAACTCATGAAATGGTTTACACACAAAACAAAACAATCTTTGATGGTTACAAGGGATGGGTAGGGTACAGAAGGAAAAACACTAAATAAACAATAGATAAGCGGTAACTATGGTGAAGGGTAAGATAGTACTCAATACCATGGAAGCCAGCACAACTTGACCAAGGCAAGGTCATTGAAGCTCCGTAGACACATCCAAACTCCCTGAGCGACCGAATTACTGTGCTGAGGACTGGGGACCATGGTCTCGGAGAACATCTAGTTCAATTAGCATAACATAGTTTATAAAGAAAATGTTATACATTTTACTTTGGTGAGTAGTGTCTGGGGTCTTAAAAGCCTGTGAGTGGCCATCTAAGATACTCCACTGGTCTCACCCGATCTGGAGCAAGAGAGAATGAAGACAACCAAAGACACAAGGGAAAGATTAGTCCAAAGAACTAATGGACTGTCATAGATTGAATTGTGTCCCCCCAAAATATCTGTCAACTTGGCTATGCCATGATTCCCAGTATTGTATGATTGTCCACTTTTTGTCATCAGATGTGATTTTCCTATGTGTTGTAAATCCTGTCTTGATGATGTTAATGGAAGCCCTGGTGGCGTAGTGGCTAAGAGCTCGGCTGCTAACCAAAAGGTTGGCTGTTCGAATCCACCAGCAGCTCCTTGGGAACACTATGGGGCAGTTCTACTCTGTCCTATAGGGTCCCTATGAGTCAAAACCGACTTGACAGCACCTAACAACAACAACACGATGTTAATGAGATGAGATTAGTGGCAGGTATGTTAATGAGGCAGGACTCAATCTACAAGATTGGATTGTGTCTTAAGACAATCACATTTGAAATATAAAAGAGGGAAGTGAGCAGAGAGACAGGGGGACCTCATACCACCAAGAAACAAGAGCCATGAGAAAAGCGTGTCCTTTGGAGCTGGGGTTCCTGCACTGAGAAGCTCCTTGAGCAGGGAAGATTGATGACAAGGACCTTCTCCCAGAACCGACAGAGAGAGAAAGGCTTCCCATGGAGTTGGCAGCCTGAATTTGGACTTCTAGCCTCCTAGACTGTGAGAGAACAAATTTCTCTTTGTTAAAGCCATCCACTTGTGGTATTTCTGTTGTAGCAGCGCTGGATAACTAAGACATGGGCCACAAGTACCATAACCTCCACCAGACTGACTCCATCACAACTAAATGGTCCCCTGCTACCACCACTGACTGCTCTGACAGGGATCACAACAGAAGGTCCCGGACAAAGCTGGAGAAAAATGTAGAACAAAATTCTAACTCACAAAAAAAGACTAGACTTACTGGTCTGACAGAGACTGGAGAAACACAGTGTATGACCCATGGATCCCCTTTTAACTCAGTACTAAAGTCACTCCTGAGGTTCACCCTGCTGCCAAAGATTAGATAGGCCTATAAAAAAAAAGATTAAATAGGCACACCAGTTCAGAAGCAAAGATGAGAAGGCAGGAGGGGACCGGATAACTGGTAATGGGGAATTCAAGGTCGAGAAGGGGAGAGTGTTGGCATGTGGGGGTGGCAACCAATGTCACACAACAATATGTGTATTAACTGTTTAATGAGATACTAATTTGCTCTGTAAACCCTCATCCAAAATCCAAAAAAAAAAAAAAGGAGAAAAACATGGAACAGAACTCAAATTCTTAAAATGTCCAGACTTACTGCACCAGTTGAGACTAGAGGATGCCTGAGACTATACCCTGAAATATTCTTTAAACCTTGAACTGGAACTATAGTCACCTTTTAGCAAAATAACAGATAAGCACACAAAATAAGTATATTACCCATGAGTGTGGTGCTGTATTGAAAAACCATCTATATGAGACCAAAAGGTCAAAAATTACTCTAAAGCAAAGATGAGAAGATAGGGGACAGGGAAACTAGAGTACTGGAAACGGAACAACCAGAACCTAATTAAAGAGAATGTTGACACATTGTGAAAAATGTAACTAATGTCACTGAACAGTTTATATAGAAATTGTCAAATGGGAACCTAATTTGCTGGGTAAACTTTCACTGAAAACACAATAAAGCATTTTAAAACATGATGTTTAAAAACTCTCTAGAGATTTAAATATGAAAGATCTTTAGAACTCTTGGATTTTTTTAAATTTAAGTTTAGATTATCTGACTAAAATTTAGTTCTTTGAAAACTGGTAATCCAAACAAATTGTGTAATTCAATTCTACTCAAAGTATGGCCCATGGACCAGCAGCATCAGCATCACCTAAGAGCTTGATATAAATGCAAATTCTCGGCAGACCTACTGAATCAGACTCAGAACAACTGAATAAGAACCCCTGGGGGCCCAAGGTCTGGGTTTCATCAAGCCCTCCATGTGGTTCCTGGGCACAATAAAGATTGAGAGATACCAATATTAGATCAGTACTATTCAAACTTAATGAACATTTGAATTAACTGGGACTCTTGTTAAAATACAGATTCTGATTCAGTAAGACTGAGATGATGTAGCTTCGAGGTAATGTCAATTTTCCTGGTCCACGGACTCTACTTTGAGCAACAAAGGTATAAATGACTTCCCATTTCACACAGAACAAAATCCAAACTCCTCATTTTGGGCAAGAAGGCCCTACAAGATCAGGGGTCCACCTCCCTCTCTGACTTCATCTTGTACCTCACTCACTGTCCCTCACCACACTTGGGTGCTCTGCCCTCCTATCTGTTCCTCAAATGTGCTAAGCTTCTTCCTTCTTCCTGCCTCAGGACCTTTGCACTTGTGTTCCTTTCTGCCTTTCCTCCTAGCCCTTTGAAAAGCTGGTTCCTTCTGACCTCTCTGGCCACAGTTTTCCAATGTTGTCTTCTCAGAAACAGCAAAGCTACCCTATCTGAAGCGGCACATCTCCCAAGCCCACTCTGTCCCAGCTCAGCCTTTCATACCCTTCACCTCAGTCTGAATCTATTTCGTCCATTTATAGTTCATTATCTGTCTCCTCCACCAGAATGTAGGCTCCACTCCAACCAAACTCATCGCTCTTGTTCATCTAAAAACACAGCCGATCCTCATCATTCACAGGCTTGTTGTTGTTGTTGTTCGGTGCCATTGAGTCGGTTCCAACTCACAGCAACCCTGTAGGACAGAGTAGAACTGCCCCATGAGTTTCCAAGGGGCGGCTGGTAGATTTGAACTGCTGACCTTTTGATTAGCAGCCGAGCTCTTAACACTGCGCCACCAGGGCTCTATTCACAGGTTAGGAATTTGAAAATTCACCTACTCCCTAAAATTTATTTGTAGCCCCCAAATCAACATTTGTGGGTTTTTTGTGGTCATTTGCAGATATACACACGCACAGAGTGGCAAAAACTTCGAGTTGCCCAACCCAAAACCTGGTTTGGTATTCACTAATGAAATGTTTGCAGGGACTTTATAACTACCGTGAACAATGAGAAGTGACTGCATTTGTTAAATGAATAAATAACACTGTGTAATATAACTCCTCATAAGGTCTGAATATTGAAATAGTAAGGTTTTAATATCATCATAACAGAAATACTCCATTTTCCAACATGTAGATACATTAAGGCACTGGATTCTCACTGAGTGTTTATTGAAGGCCTTGACCTGTCTGGCCATCGTTTGGGGTCCCTAATGTTCTCCAACAGCTGGTCCCCTGCCGGTGTCCTGGGCTGGTTTGACCAGAAGAGAAACTACATCCACAGCTTCAGCACACCAATCCATGGGGCCTGCTGTTGGTTTTGAAACTGGCCAGCGATGAGTGCTGTGCACCCTTGCAGCCTCTGAGTTTGGTCTTCAACCTACGCCGCTGTGGGGGCTGGACTCGGGCCCTCGCTCTCAGCCTCACACCAGGTCCTGCTGCCACCAGACCAGGCCCTGAACTTCAGCTTGTGGGACAGAGACCCTGACACACTGTTGGATTTCTGCTAGTGGCCTTCCTTAGGGGTGCTGGGTTCTGCTTTGTCTGGCTCCCACCTCACTTAGGAAGCGGCTGTGGCTTTGCCATGAATGGAATGGGTGGAAAGGAGGGATTGCGTAGAAATAAAATGTTGTCAGCCATGTGCCGGGGCAGCTCACACTGGCTCTTGGGAGCAGTCAGTGCACATCTCTTTCCAGCTTCACCTTTACTGACTTCACAGGAGTAGTTTGCAATCAACCCCAGTGGGAATATTTACACCACAGAAATTGGCAAGTGCTTCAAATCAGGACTTTGCTGCCTGGAGACATGGCTGTTAAACATTTACCAGCATCCCCCTGGCTGAAGTCTGGGCTAAAACACTGACTGGAAAAGCTCCTGTTCCCTGGACACCGCCTGCTGCTTGGCTGTGCTGTCCAGAGAGCTGTCCCCCGCAGTGCCTGTGGTGGGCTCAGCAGTGGCCCCCAAAAAAGATATGTCGGCTTCCTAATCTCTGGAATCTGTCAATACCACCTTATATGGTAAAAGAGCGACTGTTACTTTAAATGGCACAAGATGTGATTAAGTGACGGATTTTGAGGGGAGTTTATCCTGGATTATCCAGACAGCCCCTAAATTCAGTAACTGGTGTCTTTCTAAGAATGAGGCAGAGGGGTATGTGACAAATAGGAGACAATGGAACCACAGAAGAAAAGACGTGAGTGACGTAGCCACAAGTCAAGGGATGCCGACAGACACGAGAGGCAGAAAGAGGCCGACGACAGATTCTCCCCTCAGAACCTCTGCGGGGAGGGCAGAATATATTGATTTTGGGCTTCTGGCCTCCAGACTTTGAGAAAATAAGTTTCTGCTGTTTTCAGCTGTTAACCCCGTTTGTGCTAATTTGTTACAGCAGCCACAGGAAACTAACATGGTGCCTCTTAACAGTTGTTCCACAAACCATACCCACCTGGGCGTGGGCAGCTGCCCCTTGAGAATTTGTTTCTGGTTTTTGGAAGTAGGTTATTTAACCATAGTCTCCTCTCCCTGTTCCTCCTATCCTGCCCCACTCCCACTGCACCCCACTGCCCTATGCACACATACACACACACACACACACGCGCACACACACAAGCGCACGCACACACACACGCACCCTGTCATGGATTGAATTGTGTCACCCAGAAATATCTGTCAACTTGGCTGGGTCATGATTCCCAGTATTGTATGATCGTGTACCATTTTATAAATCTGATGTGATTTCCTTATGTGTTGTAAACTCTATCACTATGATGAGGTTATACTGATGAGGTCTACAAGACTGGATAATGTTTTAATCCAGTCTCTTTCGAGATATAAAAGAGAGAAGCAAGCAAAGACACATGGGAACCTCATACCACTGAGAAAGTAGTGCCGGGAGCAGAGCACATCTTTGGACCTGAGGTTCCTGTGCAGAGAAGCTCCCAGACCAAGGGAAGATTGATGGCACAGACCTTCCTCCACAGCCGATGGAGAAAGCCTTCCCCTGGAGCTGACGCCCTGAATTTGGACTAGTAGCCTACAGGACCGTGAGAGAATAAACTTCTCTTTGTTAAAGCCATCCACTTGTGGTATTTCTGTTATAGCAGCACTAGATGACTAAAACACACCCCCTCACACACACACTCATGCACACACCCTCACACTCACACACACACACTCACCCTCACACACACACACACTCACACACCCTCACACACTCACACACCCTCAAACACCCTCACACACACACATACTCTGTCACACACACAGTGAGGTCTCATTGGCTTTGAGTTTTAAAAATATTCCAAGTTCTGCTAAATGTGCTGGGTATGCTGACAGATGCTACGAGAAACACAAAGACAAGCAAGACCTCGACACTTAAGCACAACACGATATAATTTTAAAGTTACAGAAATAAAATATCTGAAGTTAATGTTTATTCTCACTCTTCCTAACATTTTCCTAAGTTTTCACAGGGCAGAGATAAATGCAATTTATGTCACTGATATCATCAAAGGTGCTGGCACAAGCACGCACTTGGTTGACCAGATGAGAAAGAATAACTCAGCTCTGTCAGGTGGGTCAGCCCAAGGGCATTCCCAGGTTCCTGTGCAGTTAATCACATACCGCCTGGAGACACGCTTTATGCTTGTCCAGCCTGATATCTAGATCAGTGGTTATCAACAGGGCAGGAAAGAGTGATGATCAGCAGCATCTAAGAGGCTTTTTCAGACTCAAGGCAAGCAACTAGCAGTCACCTCCCTTCTTGAAAAGCTGCTTATTTTTATTTCTGTGTTAATTTTACACATGTTTATACCTTATTTCCATAATTGTATGGTACTTTCTTAAAGTTAGAGAGAGTGGTTTACACATTTTTTATTTCTTCTGAGATAGTCAAGAAGTTCTGGCAACATTAAAGTTAAAAATATTTATACATTCCAAAAAATACTGTAAATACCATATAAGATCAAATGATAAAATATTAAATTTATTTGCAATACATCATATCCATAATATATTTTTAAAATCTCTTATAAGTAACAGGAAAAAAACACTATTCACTCCCCAAGTAGACAAAGAATAAAAGGGACAATTCACAAAAAAATACACAAGTGCCAATAAACATTTGAAAATATGTTTGGACCTACAAGTTATCAAAAAGATGCCAATTTAAGCAACAGTAAGATGTCATTTTTTGTGTATTAAGGAACCCTGGTGGTGCAATGGTTAAGCACTCGGGTGCTAACTGAAAGGTTGGTGATTTGAACCAGCCCAGCAGCTCCAAAGGAGAAAGACCCAGTGATCTGCTCCCATAAATATTGTCGTTGTGTGCTGTTGTGTTGATTCCAACTCATAGCGACCCTACAGGACAGAGTAGAACTCTCCCATAGGATTTTCTAGGCCGTAATCTTTATGGAAGCAGATTGCCAGGTCTTTTTGTTTCTTCTCTGTCACCTCCCTCCTTTCCTTTCTGCTGCCCAGCTGGCACCGGGTGTTGTCTCTGCCCTTTCTTGATGGGCTGTGCCGTGCCACTCAGGTGTGGAGCTGCTGGCACATAGCTTCCCCAGGCCACACCACCAAACCAGTGGGCTTCCTCGGGGCATTTTTTTCTCGGCTTCTTGTCTCTCTGTCCCTTCTTTCCTCTCCTTTCTCAGGTCCATCTAGCCACATGTGCTGTCTCCACCCCTTCTTGATGGGTTGTGCCATGCTGCTCTGCGAGAGAGACATCAGCTTGCCACCATACCAATCCCATCCTGCCCCCAACGGTCGGCTCCCCCAGCACCACATTTATTTATTTATTTTTGTTCTTCTTGTTGTTTTTGTTTTGTTTTGCTTTTTTGTTTCTTCTTCTCTCTCTTTACCTTCTTCTCTTTCCTTTCTCCTGCCCACCTAGCCAAGCGTGCTGCCCATACCCCTTCTCTACAGGCTGAGATATACCTCTCGGCTAGAGAGTCAATAGCACACAGCCTTGCTGGGTCTGCCCTGCCCCCACCTACCAAATCCTACTGTGCCATTTTATTCACTTTTTCTTTTTTCTTTTCTCTTATTTATTTATTTTTGCTTCTGTTTATCTTTCTTCTTTCTCCTCTTTCTCATACCCGCTTAGCTCCACACATCACATCCTTCTCCTTCCCTCCTGCCTATCTGCACTGTGTACCGAGCACCACAACACCAAGCAGCACGGGGTGGATCACTGGACCCCACCCTGAACTGCCCTCTGGCCTTGCCCTGTCAGTCCTAGTACATGCCACAAACGAACCATACCTGCCCCTCTCCCTCCACTGGACCTGCCCTGCTGCACCATAGCTGAGCAACTGGCCCTGCCCACCTGGACAAGATGGTGAGAAGTATTGTGCCCACAGATGAGCAAGCCACAAACCACACCTAGGCCACCTGCTCAGACATAACCAAATAGAACAAAAAAGCAGGATGAAACAAATCTACAATCAATAAATGAAGAAAATAATTCCTAAATGTCCTGAAGACAGCAGACAATATCAAAACATATTAAAAAAATAGGACAAGAGGGCTCCAGAAAGTGTCCAAAATAAAACACCGGATGACCTTCTGGCAGAAGAAAATGTACTGGAGCTACCTGATGGGGAATTCAAAGCTCTAATACTCAGGGCTGTTAAAGAGATGAAGGAAAACGCAGACAAAAATAAGGACAAAATAGACAAAATCATGGAAAAGACCCACAAAACAATGGAAGAATTCAGGAAAATAATACAGGAACAAAATGTCAATATAAACAAACAATCAGAAATCATACAAAAACAGCAATTAGAAATCCAAAAGATGAACAACAAGGTTTCAGAAATGGACAGTGCAATAGAAGGAGCAAATTTGAAACAATGGAAGACAGGATCAGTGAAATTGAAGACAAATCCTTGGCTATCACTTTAAGGAAAAATCAGAGAAAACAATAAAAAAAATAGAGAAACTTAGAACAATATGGGATACAATCAAAAGTAAAAATCACCATGTGATCAAAGTTCCAGAACAGGGGGAGAAAGCAGAAAACACAGACAGGATCATTGAAGATTTACTGACAGAAAATTTCCCTAATATCATGAAAGATGAAAACCTGACCATCCAAGAAGCTCAACAAGCCCCATATAGGATCGACCCAGTTTTAGTTATCTAGTGCTGCTATAACAGAAATACCACAAGTGGATAGCTTTAACAAAGAGAAATTTATTCTCTCACAGTCTAGTAGGCTAGACTAGAAGTCCAAATTCAGGGCGTCAGCTCCAGGGGAAAACTTTCTCTCTCTCTGTTGTCTCTGGAGACAGGTCCTTGTCATCAATCTTCCTCTGGACTAGGAGCTTCTCTGCGCAGGAACCTTGGGTCCAAAGGACATGCTCTGCTCCTGACACTGCTTTCTTGGTGGTATGAGGTCCCCATGTTTCTCTGCTCGCTTCTCTCTTTCATATCTCAAAAGAGATTAGCTCAAGACACAATCCGGTCTTGTAGATTGAGTCCTGCCTCATTAACATAACTGCAGCTAATCCCATCTCATCAACCTCACAGCGATAGGATTTACAACACACAGGAAAATCACAACAGATGACAAAATGGTGTACTATCACACAATACTGGGAATCATGGTCTAGCCAAATTGATACACATATTTTGGGGGGACAAACTCAATCCATGACATTCACTCTTTCGTCCCCCAAAATTCATGCCCTTTCCACATGTAAAACACATTTATTCCATCATACCATAGCAAAAGTCTTCAATCAACTCCAATCCCAAAGTCTAACAATTCTTCTTCATCTGTGAAATCTAGAATACAAGTTATATACTCCTGAAGTACAATTGTGGAACAGTTGCAATCTAGATATTTCCATTACAAATCAGAAAAATTGGAAGGAAAGAAGGCATAACAGGCACCAAACAAGTCAGAAGAACACATTACATTAGCCCTCAAGGCTGGGAAATAATCCTCTGGCCTCTGAGACCATTTACACAATGGCCCTACCGTCCAGACTCTAGGCGTTGGTCACACTCTCCAGATTCTGAGTGGAGGCCCCTTGCCCTGGGCTTCATCTCTGCCTTCCAGGCCCACTGGAACAGCAGCTCTGTTCCCTCAGTTTTAGGTGCACCATTCTTCTAGTCCTTCTGAGTGGTGACTCCACCCTTAGAAACCCTAGAGGCCATGGCTCCACACTTTGAGACCCCAGAGGTCGTGGCCAAACCCTTTGAGACTGAGGCAGCTCTGCTTCCTGTGCTCCTTGTCTCTTCAGCTTCTACTTCCTGGTTTCTTGGCCTCTAGGCCCTTCAGGCCACTCTGTCCATGTCTGCCTTGCTGGGGCAAGTGTTCCAAAGCTCTGTAGCTCCACCAATAAGTGCCTAGAGCACCCCACTGCCAGTAAACTTCAGCTGGAAGGCACTCAGCTCTCTTTCTTTGGGGATTGGCAAGACTAGCTCCACCAATAAGTTCCTGGAGGCACCCCACTCTGCCAGGAAGCCTCCTGCACACACGTACTAAGCTCTCTTGTTCCGTGGGTCAGCTCCAGCGCTGCCTCACACTGGTCTCCTGGTTCTGCTGCTGCTGCTTCTCTGCTGCTGCCACTTGTCACAGTCTGCACAATCTTCAGTGTAACAGACTCTCCTCACTTCCTTCTGAATTGTCTTTGATGTCCACTAGAATTGTCTTTGATGCCCATAATTCCACCAACAGTCTCTTCAAGGCAATTTTAAAACTCTTCCAGCTAATATCCATTCACAGTTTCAAAACTGCTTCCCATCTTAGGCATCTGTCAGAGCAGCACCTGACAGATACCTAAATACCTAAATACTCCCGGTCTTAGTTATTTAGTACTGCTATAACAGAAATACTATAAGTGGATGGCTTTAACAAACAGTAATTTATTCTCTCACAGTCTAGTAGGCTAGAAGTTCAAATTCAGGACATCAGCTCCAGGGGAAGACTTTCTCTCTCTGTTGGCTCTAGAGAAAGGTCCTCATCATCAATCTTCCCCTGGTCTAGGAGGTTCTCAGGCACAGGGACCCTGGGTCCAAAGGACATGCTCTGCACCCAGTGCTGCTTTCTTGGTGGTATGAGGTCCTCATGTCTCTCTGCTCGTTTCTCTCTTTTATATCTTAAAAGAGATTGGCTCAAGACACAGTCCAATCTTATAGATTGAGTCCTGCTTCATTAACATGCTGCCACTAATCTCATCTCATCAACGTCATAGAAATAGGATTTACAAGATATAGGAAAACCACATCAGATGGCAAAATGGTGGACAATCACACAATACTGGGAATCATGGCCTAACCAAATTGATACACATATTTTTTGGGGACACAATCCAATCCATGACAGACCTCAAAAGAAAATCATCAAGACATATAATAATCACACTCACTAAAACCAAAGACAAAGATAGAAGCCTAAGAACAGCTCAAGAAAAATGAAAAGTCACATATAGAGGGGAAACAATAAGACTAAGCTCTGATTATTCAGCAGAAACCATTCAGGCAAGAAGGCAATTGGATGACATATATAAAACCTTGAAAGAAAAAAATTGCCAACCAAGAATAATATATCTGCCAAACTCTCACTCAAATATGATGGAGAAATTAGGACATTTCCAGGTAAACAGATATTAAGGGAATATGTAAAAACTAAACAAAATTACAAGAATTATTAAAAGGAGTCCTTCAATTAGAGAACCAACAACATCAGACAACAGCCTGAATTTAGACCCAAGACCAAAACACCCAAATACCAACCTAGGTAATGAACTCTCAAGGATGAAACAAAACTAAAAAAGATTTACAACAGGGAACTAGAGAGGTCAATCTGTAAATGACAACATCAGAACAATAAAAGAGGGAATAAACAGTGTAGGTATAGAACTTTCAAATGGAGGGGAAGTCAATGTGATATCAAGTAATAAAAGATTGGTTTAAATTTAGGAAGACAGAGGAAAATTTCAAGGTAATCACAATGAAAGTTAACAAACCTTCTCATCGAAATAAAGACGAAAGCAATAAAATCTCAGTAAACATAAAATCTACAAAAATGAAAGAAACAAACAAACAAAAAAATCCACGAACAAAAGGAATTCAGCACAGGGGAGTAAGAGGAACAAAGAAAACATCAGCACCACAAAAAAAGCACTACAAAATGACAGCAATAAAGTCACATCTATCAGTAATCACACTGAACGTAAATAGATTAAATGCACCCATAAAGAGACAGAGAGTGACAGAATGAATTAAAAAAAAAAAGGACCCATTAATATGCTAGCTGCAAGAGACACACCTTAGAAATAAAGACATAAATATACTAAAAATCAAAGGATGGAAAAAAATGTATCAAGCAAACAGCAACCAAAAAAAGAGCAGGAGTGGCAACATTAATCTCAGATAAAATAGACTTTAAAACAAAATCCACCATAAAAGACAAAGAAGGAAACTATATAATGATTAAAGGGACCGTCTACCATGAGGACATAACCATAATAAATATCTACGCACCCAATTACAGGGATTCAAAATACATAAAACAAACTCTAAAAGCACTGAAAATAGAAACTGACAGTTCCACAATAATAGTAGGAGACTTCAACACTCCATTCTTGATAAAGGACAGAACATCTACAAAAGAAACCAACAAACTACATAAGATCTAAAGGCCACAATCAACCAACTTGCCCTCACAGACATATAGAACACTCCACCCGACAGCAGCAAAGACAACACTCTTTTCCAGTGCACGTGGAAAGTTGTCCAGAATAGACCACATCTTAGGCCGCAAAGCAACCTCAACGAAATACAAAACATTGAGATAATACAAAGTATCTTCTCTGACCACAATATCATCAAGGTAGAAATTAACAACAGAAAGAGCAAGGTAAAAAAATCAAATACATGGAAACTGAATAACACCCTGCTTCATCACTGGGTAATAGCAGATATCAAAGAAGGAATCAAAAAATTCCTAGAATCAAACAAGAATGAGAACACATCATACCAAAACCTTTGGGACACAACAAAGGCAGTGATCGCAGGTCAATTTATAGCAAAAGATGCACTCATCAAAAAAGAAAAAAAGTACAAAACCAAAACATTAGCTACACAACTCAAACCAATAGAAAAAGAACAGCAAAAGAAGACCACAGCCACCAGAAGAAAGGAAATAATAAAGATCAGAGCAGAAACAAATGAAATAGAGAATAGAAAAATAATAGAAAGAATCAACAAAACCAAAAGTTAGTTCTTTGAAAGGATCAACAAAATCTACAAACCCATGGCCAAACTGACAAAAGAAAAACAGGAGAGGACACAAATAACCCAAATAAGAAAGAAAATGGGGGACATTGCAACAGATCCAAGTAAAATAAAAAGGACTGTAACAGAGAATTATGAAAAACTATTCTCCAACAAATTTGAAAACCTAGAGGAAATGAACAAATTTCTAGAAACATACTACCTACACAAACTAACACAAACTGAAGTCAAAAATCTGAACAGACCAGTAACAAGAGAAGAGATTGAAAAGGTAATTAAAAAAACTCCCAACAAAAAAAACCTTGGCCCAGATGGCTTCACTGGAGAATTCTATCAAACATTCAAAAAAGAGCTTACAGCAGTACTACTCAAACTATTTCAGAACATAGAAACGGAAGTGACACTTCTAAATTCATTCTATGAAGCCAGCATAGTCCTGATACCAAACCAGGCAAAGATACCACAAAAAAAGAAAATTACAGACCAATATCTCTCATGAATATAGATGCAAAATTCTCAACAAAATTCTAGCCAGTAGAATTCGGCATCATATCAAATAATACACCATGACCAAGTGGGATTCATACCAGGTATGTAAGAATGGTTCAACATTAGATAATCAATCAATGCAATGCACCACATAAATAAAATAAAAGAATCACATGATCATCTCAATTGAAACAGAACAGGCCTTCAACAAAGTCCAACACACATTCCTGATAAAAAATTCTCAATAAAATAGGTATAGAAGGGAAATTCCTCAACATAATAAAGGGCATCTGTACAAAACCAACAGCCAGCATTATTCTTAATGAGAGAGGCTGAAAACATTCTCCCTGTGAACAGGAATAAGACAAGGGTGCCCTTTATCACCACTCCTATTTAACATTGTGCTGGAAGTCCTAGTTAGAGCAATAAGGCAAGAAAAAGAAATAAAGGGCATCCAAATTGGTAAGGAAGAAGTAAAACTGTCCCTATTTGTGGATAATACGATACTATACATACAGAACTCAAAAGACTCCACAAGAAAACTACTAGAACTAATAGAAGGATTGGGCAGAGTAGCAGGATACAAGATAAACATACAAATATCAGTTGGATTCCTATACACCAATAAAGAGAATGATGAAAAGGAAATCAGGAAAACAATACCATTTATAATAGCCCCTAAAAAATAAAATACTTAGGAATAAATCTAACCAGGGGTGTAAAAGACCTATACAAAGAAAACTACAAAACACTACTGTAAGAAACCCAAAGAGGACTACATAAACGGAAAAACATACCATGCTCATGGAAATGTAGATTCAACATTGTGAAAATGTCAACTTTACCCAAAGCAATCTACAAATACAATGCAATCCCAATCTGAATACCAACAGCATTCTTTAAAGAGATGGCAAAACTAATCATTAACTTTATATGGAAAGGGAAGAGGCCCTGGATAAGTAAAGCACTACTGAAGAAGAGTAAGGTAGGAGGACTCGCGCTACCTGACCTCAGAACCTACTATACAGCTATGGTAGTCAAAACAGCCTGGTACTGGTACGACAACATATACATTGACCAATGGAACAGAACTGAGAACCTAGATGTAAATCCATCCATCTACAGTCACCTGATCTTTGACAAAGGCCCAAAGTCCATTAAATGGGGAAAAGGTGGTCCTTTTAACAAATGCTGTTGGCAAAACTGGATGTCCATCTGCAAAAAAAGGGAACAGGACCAATACATCACACCATACACAAAAACTAATTCAAAATGGATCATTGACCTAAATATAAAACCAAAAACTATAAAGATCACAGAAGAAAAAACAGGGTCAATGCTAGAGGTCCTAATACACTGCACAAACAGGATACAAACCATAACTAACAATATGCAAACACCAGAAAATAAGCTAGATAACTGGAATCTTCTAGAAATTAAACAGTTACACTCATTAAATGACTTCACCAAGAGTAAAAAGAGAACCTACAAACTGGGAAAAAAAAATTAGCTATGATAAATCCAACAAAGGTCTAATCTCCAAAATCTATAGGAAAACCCAACACCTCTACAACAAAAAGACAAATAATCCAATTAAAAAATGGGCAAAGGATAGGAACAGACACTTCACCAAAGAAGACTTTCAGGCGGCTAACAGACACATGAGGAAATGCTCGCGATCATCAGCTGTTAGAGAAATGCAAATCACAACTACAATGAGATACCATCGCACCCTGAAATTACTGGCATGAATCCCAAAAAAAAGACAAATGTTGGAGAGGCTGTGGGAAGATTGGAATTCTTATGCACTTTGGTGGGAATGTAAAATGGTACAACCATTTTGGAAAATGATATAGTGCTTTCTTTAAAGGCTAGAAATAGAAATACCATATGATCCAGCAATCCCACTCCTAGGAATATATCCTAGAGAAATAATAGCTGTCACATGAATAGACTTATGCATATCCATGGTCATTGCAGCACTATTCACAACAGCAAAAATATGAAAACAACCTAAGTGTCCATCAACAGATGAATAGATAAACAAACTATGGTACATACACACAATGGAATAGTATGCAACAATAAAGAACAATGATGAATCTTTGAAACATCTCACAATATAGATGAATCTGGAGGGCATTATGTTGAGTGAAATAAGTCAATCACAAAAGGACATATATTGTATGAGACCACTATTATAAAAACTCATGAAAAGGTTTACACACAAAAAGAAACAATCTTTGATGGTTCCTAGAGAGCGGAGTAGTGCGGATGGAAAAACACTAAATAAACAATAGATAAGTGGTAACTTTAGTGAAGGATAAGACAGTATACAATACTGGGGAAACCAGCACAACTTGTACAAGGAAAGGTCATGGAAGCTTCATAGACACTTCCAAACTCCCTGAGGGACCGAATTATTGGGCTGGGGACCATGGTCTTGGGGGACATCTAGTTCCATTGGCATAACAGTTTATAAAGAAAGTGTTCTACATCCTACTTTGGTGAGTAGCGTCTGCGGTTTTAAAAGCTTGTGAGCGGCCATCTAAGGTACTCCACTGGTCCCACCACATCTGGAGCAAGGAAGAATGAAGAAAACCAAAGACATAGGGGAAAGATTAGCCCAAAGGACTAATGGATCACTACTACCACAGCCTCCACCAGACTGAGTTCAGTACAACTGAATGGTGCCTGGCTGCCACCACTGATGCTCTGACAGGGATCACAATAGAGATTCCTGGGCAGAGCTAGAGAAAAATGTAGAACAAAATTCTAACTCACAAAAAAAGACCAAACTTACTGGTCTGATAGAGACTGGAGAAACTCTGAGAGTATGGCCCCTGGACATCCTTTTAACTCAGTAGGACAGTCACTCCTGAGGTTTGCCTTTCAGCCAAAGATTAGACAGGCCCATAAAACAAAACGAGATTAAATGGGTACACCAGCCCAGGGGCAAGGACGAGAAGGCAGGAGCGGACAGGAAAGCTGGTAATGGGGAACCCAAGATCAAGAAGGAGACACTGTTGACATGTCTTGGGGTTGGCAACGATTGTCACAAAACAAATGTTTATTTATTGTTTAATGAGAAAGTAAATTGCTCTGTAAACCTTTATCTAAAGTACAATAAAAAAAAAAAATCCTATGGGGAGTTCTACTCTGTCACGTGGGATAGCTATCAGTCAAAAATCAACTCAATGGCACCTAGCAACAACAGCAAGTATGCATTAAATTGATGAAATTTTTAAAAAATTATAGCCTTTGTAGACGATTTGTGGCAAAATAGGTGCTATCCTACACTTCTGGGAGAAGTGTACATCAGTGTGGTACTGTTTACTAAGGAGTCCTTGGAAATAGCCTGACTATGTGATGATAGGAAATTGATTAAATGGATTATAATACATAGAAGGAATATAATGAAACCTTTAAAAATAATGTTGTAGAAAAATATTTAATGCTATGGAAACATGTTCATGAAATGTGCCCATAAATCAGGGACTACAGAAAAAATATAGAAATATTATCATAAACATATTATTTTTATGATAAGAAATAAAAGGCAAATATTTAATATTTTGATGTTTAAAATGAAAGCAGCTTATTACGTTTGTGGCTCCCTAGTGAGGTCTGTTTTTGGAAACAAAATAACAGAGTGCACTGTTTCACTGCTCTCGTGTTAACTGTAGATTTCTTCTAGCAATTTGTGTCAATAGGCAGTTAAAATATTACTCAAAAAACCAGTTTCCTTGGAGTTGACTTGGAATCATGGTGACCCCATGGTTTTCAATGGCTGATTTTTCAGAAGTAGATCACCAGGCCTTTCTTCAGAGGCTCTTCTGGGTGGGATCGAACCTCTAATCTTTTGGTTAGCAGCCAAGCACATTAACCATTTGCACCACCCAGGGACTCCATTAGAGACTGAAAGTGGTATCAAATATCTTAGTTCTGGATTTCACCATAGAAAATATCCTATAGAATGTTGACCAAGGAGCTCTAGAAAGGGAAAGGGAGACTGTGGGGAGGAGGGTGAGAAGGTGGTGGAGGCTAGGGAATCAGTGGAGGCAGAGAGAGGTCCCCACTCCTCTGCATGAGAACTCACATTCTCTGTCATCATTCCTCAATGTGAGGTGGACAAACACTGAAGAACTCAAGACGCACCAGAAACCTCTGGCCCCAGAGCAGCTTTCTAGCCCCAGCCTGTTCTCCTGGTTCTACACAAGCCCCATTAGAAAGATGCGTCCTCAGGCAACCAGACTACAATTCACAAGACGTGTTTCTGTGTTGCCAAATCAAAGCCCAGGCACTGTTGAGCTCAGACAGAACTACTGTTTGAGCTGCTAGATCTCACATCGTCTTCGGGTGTCCTCAGTGAAGCTGTCCGATACAGTGGAGCCTGAGGCTATCAGAAGTGCCGAGAGGCTGCTTTCCATTTCAGTTTAAGAGTGTTACTTGTCCAGAGCCTGAAGTACGAATCAGGGTTCTCCAAAATAACAGCCAATATGATTTTAGATGGATGGATGGATGGAAGGATGGATGGATGGATGGATGGTAGGTAGGTAGATAGGTAGGTAGGTAGATAGGTAGGTGTGATTTTAAAGATCTGGAAAGGTAAGAGAAAATTTAGAGAAATAATAAAATGTTAGTTGGAGGATACATTGAAAATCCTCACAAAATTTATTTATTGTTTTGGGATGAATGTTCACAGATGAGAGAAAACTGAGAAGGGGCCCATGAGAAATTGGCGTTGACTAAAAAACCAGTTACCATCAAGTCATGATACACATGGCAACGCCATATGTATCCGAGTAGGGTTTTCCATGGCTGTGCTCCATAGGGTTTTCAATGACTGGTGTTTCGAAAGTAATCACCAGGTTCTTCTTCTGAGGTGCCTCTAGGTGGACTCGAACTTCCAGTCTTTTGCTTAGCAGCCAAGCGCATTAAACGTTTGCACCACTCAGAAACTCATGGCATTGACTGTAAGGATTTAAAATATCAACAATAATCTAAGCGTGTTGCATGACTTTTTTCAGTAGACATTCCTTAAGATATGAGGGCCCATAAAAAACTGATTTGTATAAATACTGTTGTGTCAGGAAAAGATAACTTTCAGTGCAGTCAGTGAGACAGAGACATAAAATGCTGACCATGATGTCTACTTTTAATCTGGATTTCTAGACTAACAGCTACTTTTTTGGAGAAAAACATGTTTTTCCTTGGTGGTCAAAATCAGGATGTGAAAACATATGCCCTAAGGGGTCTTACCCAAGTCACCATCTGCACCCCTCAAAATACACGTACTCAGGAAAAGTGCTGTCTGGGTGCTGTTGCCAACAAGGTATTTTTGCAAAACAGACAAAGAAATGACATGCAAGCATCTCATGACCATGATCTAAGCATCCTGTGAAATTATCTGTAATCACTAACTACCACTATTAGTAATCAGTAACCAGTCAGAGTGTGATTATTACAATATTCGTTGATTTTCCTGTAATTGCCCCCCCTATGTTCTAATTCCTCTTTTTACCCCATGAGAACACTTGTAGAACAAAACTGCCATGGACTATCTGGTTCCATTTTCAATGGGCTACATAGTTCCCCGACTGCAACTGTTTAAACCCTTCATCAACTGCTGTTTTAACTTGAAATAGCGTTTAAGTTTTTCTCTGCAACATGGTTTTCAGATGTTTCTTCTCAAATAGTAGAAAAATCATGGCTTATAAATGTTTGCATGATAAATTCAAGTGAGTATATGTGCCACTGCTTTACACCCACTGCCTCAAATTTATTTCTGAAAATTAAATGAAGACATACAGAATGCTGATCCACATTACACTTCTTACGCTTCTCCCAGGCCCTGAGGAACGATCACAGAGAAAAATTCACACACAGTAGCTGTTGTTAGCTGCTATCTAGTTGGCTCCAGACTCAAGGCAACCCACGCACAGCAGAGGGAAACACTGCCCTGGTCCTGCACCAGCCCCATGACGGGTTGCAGATCACACCTTTGTGATCCACAGGGCTCACACATGGCAACACACAAGCCTCCACTGACAGATGGGTGGTGGTTGTACGTGAGGTGCACTGGCCAGGGATCGAACCTTGATCTCCCTCATGGAAAATGAAAATTCTAGCACTAAACCATCAATAAGAAAGGTGCGTTTCTGCTCAGTGAAGTCTCAGCCATCGTCTGATAAGAGCCAACAGGATTAAAGTTCTTTATTTGTGAGCTTCCCCTTGGTGGCTTTTGAACGAAAGGTCGAGATCGTTTCTGTGTTTCTGACTTACATCCAAAACAAAACTACGTAAGGGCCAAGTCACTCCTAGCCTTGAACTCTTTATTTCTAGGGCTTATTAATCAGCTTTCTTAGAAGAGTCAAGACAGGAACAAAGGCAAGCGAAATGGATTCTGAGCAGAAGGAAGGTAGAACCTGGCTTCTCTTAGTCTGTGTTTTCAAGGTCCAAAGCAAAAACCAAACCCGTTGCCGTCGACTCACTTCCGACTCATAGCGACCCTATAGGACAGAGTGGAACTTCCCCATAGGTTTTCCAACGAGTGGCTGGTGGATTCAAACTGCTGACCTTTTGGTTAGCAGCCGAGCTCTTAACCAATGCACCACCAGGGCTCCCTTCAAGGTCCAAAGAGTAGTTAAAAGAAAACCCACTTCTTTACTGAAAGGAAAAGGCTCCGAGGTTCTTCTGAGTTGAGGCTATTAAAAGACATGCCAGCAGCACTCACATTTTTGTTGTAATTCATGTGAACCATAAATGAATTCCTTCTAATCCAATATTTTGTGGTAAAATCATTTACCCAGAGTCAGCAAGGGCACGAAGCCTTCAGGGCTGGAAAGTGGTTTACTACTAACTCAGAGGGGCGCCATTATTAAATTTGCCTATGCCTTGCTGCGGCTTAGTGTTTGTAGGCAAATAGCCCCTCAGTTACATTTTTCTTTTCTTTTTCTCCCTTGGGCAACTTGGAAGCTCTTTAAGGACACAGGGCTTGAATGTAAACCTCTGTGCTCCCAGGGCCAAGCTCAATACTTCCCACAGGGTGGGCTGTCAATAAATATTGGTTGAGCGTACAAATTCTTGTGGAAGGGAGCATTTACACAATGCACGTTATTCAAGGAAAAAAATTGCAAATGTTTTCAAATGAAACATGTATATCCAAATTCTTCTTGAGTGAGCAAACACATACAGGGCTGCAGGGTTGCCAAGATGCATAACTCCTGAAGACACTTTCTCATAGATTATAACCTGTTTGGACCTCTTCATTGAAAAAAAAGAAAAAAACTTACTGAGATTAAATGAGGAGAAAATGCATAATGTTCCTATCCAGCAGTAGAGAAGTCCTTGACCACTGCAGGTCTAAGGTCAGTAAACTCACATCGCTCAGTCCACGTCCTCACATAACGAAATAGCAAAGCAAACACATTTAAAACTTTTTTTTTTTTGGTGGCTTAATTGGTAGACAAGATGGCCACTGGAGATCCAAAAACTACTGACCCTGCAATAGCAGTCCATTCACTGGGCAGTGGCGGTCAATGCCTGAGAACGCACATGGGCAGGGAGTGTATAAGTGACTAAGACCTGCTCATCCCTCATCCAGAAGGCATTATTTGAGTAAGTCCCTTTGAGAGTCCAAACACGAACAGGTAATGGGAATGCTGCAAGAAAGAATCCATGAAGTGCAGTATCTGGAAGTGGGTACAGAGAGAGGACACATGTTTTGGAAGAAAAAAAATCACAATCTGCAGGAAGACCTCCTCAACGAGATTTCATAGACATGTTGAAACAAACCACAGCAGGCCCACCGTGGGGAAGACAAGTGAACACATGCAAAGGCTCTCCTAAAATGGACCAGACTTAGCAAGGGGCACAGCAGCACCAGTCAGCCTAATTGGGTAATGGTCCACGTCGAATAAAATAAGCATCTCAGGCCTCAAGCCTGCTTCATACAGGCACCACGTATAGGGACACACCATCAACATAAGGAATAGTAAAAGAAATCGTAACAAGAAAGATGAGATATGAAATCGTTCATGGTATTTTATCACTAGTATCTTTGAGATTCCACCAACTGTCAGTCAGTCTGTCATACTGTAGTGTTTTTTGTGTTGTATGATGCTGGAAGCTCTGCCACCAGCATTTCAAATACCAGCAGGGTCACTCATTGTGGTGGACAGGCTTCCGCAGAGCTTCCAGACTAAGACAGACTCGGAAGAAAGGTCTGGTGAGCTACTTCAGAAAATTAGCCAATGAGGCATAACACAGTTTATAAAGAAAATGTTCTACATTCTACCTTGGTGAGTAGCGTCTGGGGTCTTAAAAGCCTGTGAGCAGCCATCTAAGATACTCCACTGGTCTCACT
>NW_004444096.1:2091374-2103536 GCF_000243295.1 Trichechus manatus latirostris | reverse complement strand
TCTGGGGTCTTAAAAGCCTGTGAGCAGCCATCTAAGATACTCCACTGGTCTCACTCCTTCTGGAGCAAGGGATAATGAAGACAACAAGATACAAGGAAAAGATTAGTCCAAAGGTCTAATGGACCACAACTACCACGGCCTGCACAGACCGAGTCCATTACAAACAGATGGTGCCTGGCTACTGCCACTGACTGCTCTGACTGGGATCACAACAGAGGGTCCCGGACAGAGCTGGAGAAAAATGTAGAACAAAATTCTAATTCACAAGAAAAGACCAGATTTACTGGCCTGACAGAGGCTGGAGAAACCCCAAGAGTATGGTCCCCGGATACCCTTTTAGCTCAGTAATGAAGTCACTCCCGAGGCTCACTGTTCAGCCAAAGATTAGACAGCCCCATAAAACAAAACGAGACTAATGGGCACAACAGTCCAGGGACAAGGACTAGAAGGCAGGAGGGGACAGGAAAGCTGGTAATAAGGAACCCAAGGTTGACAGTGTTGACATGTTGTGAGGTTGTTAACCATTGTCATAAAACAGTATGCATACTGTTTAATGAGAAACTATTTGTTCTGTGAACCTTTATCTAAAGTACAATAAAAAAAAAAAAAGTGATACCCAGACCCACAAAAAATAAAAAAAGAAAATTAGCCAATGAAAACCTTATGGATCTCAGCAGAATGTAGGCTGACTTGCTTGCTTTGGACATGTCATCAGGAGGGATCAATCGCTAGAGGAGGACATCAAGTTTGCTGAAATAGAGGGCCAACAAGGTCAAGGGAGACCCTAGGTGAGATGGATTGGCACAATAACCACAAAGATGGACTCAAACGAGCCAGCAATTGTGAGGATGTCACAGGGCCGGGAAGCATTCAGGTCTGTTACAGGTGAGGTCATCATGCATTGGAGTCGAACGGACGGCAGCTAACAGCAGCAACAATGATCTTTGAGATTAAATGAGAAGAGAATGCATGAATGTAGTATTAGCGTGACATGCTACGGTAGAAGCCAAACCAATAGAATAACATCTCTTAAGAGTTTTTTAATACTTCAAGAAATTTTACACTTTCTATTTAGGATCTTGAAAAAGTATCTGGCGAGAATTGCGTGTAATTTCAACTGACGAATTCCAAGTATCTGACAGTCAACGTCCTCAGTCACTGCTTGTGAGGGCCCCCTTGTGAGACGTTCTTTACCAAACACTGCACATGAAACATGTACAACTTACAAGTACAAAGGGAAGTGCAGTAAATGTATTTTTAAGAAACAGAAATTCGTTTTCCAGGCAATTTATGTTTCAACAAATCTCTTAGAGTAAGGACTGTCCATAGGAGCAATGCCTCTTATATCTGATGACATCACAAAACCAGCAATATATTTAGAATTTTAGGGTTACAAAGGTGAAAGAAACCTTAGAAAGCAGCTTGGACATTGTTGAAAAGGCATTTTCAAATTCTGCAGAGTACAGACTGCCTTAGGGTGTTTGCCCAGGAATAGTCTGCCACTTCTCAGACCAAACCCTTTCAGCCACACAGTGGCAAGTCCTTTGCATTATGCTGATTTTATCATTTCTTTCTTTTTTTTTTTTTTTTGTCATTTTTTTTATTGTGCTTTAGATGAAGATTTACAGAGCAAATTAGTTTCTCATCAAACAATTAGTACACGGATTGTTTTGTGATATTGGTTGCCAACCCCAAGACCTGTCAACACTCTCGCCTTCTCCGTCTTGGGTTCCCCATTTCCATTCATCCAGCTTTCCTGTCCCCTCTTGCCTCCTTGTCTTTGCCTCTGGGCTGGTGTGCCCATTTAGTCTCATATACGTGGTTGAGCTACTTATATTATTGTTTTTTGGACCCATCTAATCTTTGGCTGAAGGGTGGCTCTCAGGAGGGACCTCAGTATTGAGTTGAAAGGGTGTTCGGGGGCTGCTTTTATCACTTCTTATTCTACCTCAGAGCCCCAAGTGGTGCAAATGATTAAGCGTGTCACTACTAACCAAAAGGTTGGCAGTTCAAACCCACCACAAGGGCACCTCAGAAGAAAGACCTTGAGACCTACTTCCAAAAGATCGTAGCCTTTGGAGCCTACAGAGAGCAGTTCTACTCAGAAACACGTGGGTCGCAATGAGTTGGAATCAGCTCTACATCAACTTGTTATTTCACCTCAACTTCAGATTTCCCCGTCTTGAGAAGCAGTATGTGAAAACAGTCTACCCATAATTGCCAACCCACTAAATCAAGAAATAAATCAGTATGTGGAAAAGCATAGGGAAGTAGGCTTCAATCTGTGTGAAACTTTTGTTATCCTAAGTCCATGCATATGATAAAAACCAACCAACATAAGAAGCAGAAACATCCAACTGTGTCAGTGTTTCCTCTAGAAATAAGGCTGGTGAGAAATGGTTTCCTATACCTATATTTGTTGAGGTTTTCTTTTGCCTTGGTTCCCATTGAACTTTTCAGTTCCTTTTGTAAAATAAAGGTTTTCTACCACTGTTTGACATTGAGGTACTCTCTGTATGGAAACCATAGTAACTTTCTTTCAAGATATTTGAATGTTTATTTCAGATTGTGGTCTTTTAACGTGCTTGTACACCAAGCGGGAAGAGGCAGTAGAATGGAAAGATTAAAGCAGCCAGAGGAATAATTGATAAATCAAGGTTCCAGAGGAGGTAGAACGACAGAGCATCAAAAACTCAAGTGGTAGCAATTCCACTCCTAGGCACGTACCCCCCAAAATTGAAAACAGGTATTCAAACAAATAGGCGTACATGCATGTTCACTGCAGCACTGTTTCCAACAGACCAAAGGAAATGGATGAATGGCAAAACAAACTGTAGCACATCCATACAATGGAATATTATTCAGCATTAAAAGAATGGAGTTCTGATTCATGTTACCACATGCATGAACCTTGAAAACATTATTTTAAGTAAAATAAGTCTGGCCCGAAAGGCCATGTATTGTATGATTCCATTCATACGAAATATTCAGAATAGGTAAATCCATAGATTGGTGGTTGTCAGGGGTGGGGGGCGTGCAGAGCTTGAGAGAGGGAGAAATGGGGAGCAATTGCTTACTGGGTATAGGGTTTCCTTCTGGGGTGATGAAAATGTTTTGGAACTAGACAGAGCTAATGGCTGTCCCACTCTGTGAAAGCACTAATGCCACTGAATTCTTCACTTCAAAGTGATTAATTTTTTGTTATGTGAATTACACCTCAATTTAAAAAAAAATGATTGGAAACAAACAGCACAAGTGGCCTCTTCTGTCCAGACAGGCCGCTGACTCCATTCTTTGCTCTCACTACACTCCCTGCTGGTTTCTCTCCCCACTTACTAAACGCTGAATGTGTGGCTGGTTCTTCAGCTGAACCTCCCACTAGATGTTGGCTCCCTGAGAGCAGGATCTTCCTGGTTTTAACTATCAATTAATTACTCAGCGCCGAACACACAGTGGGTGTTCATTAGTATTGTGGTTTTTGTTTTTTTTAATGATTACAGTTATTCCTGTGTCATAAATGAATCAGGGAGAGATAAATAAGCATTTGCATAGACAGGGTAGACAGGAGAGTGGCAAGGGAAATATGTTCCTGAATTAACCAAAAGTATGAGGAAAGAGGAAGATTAAAGAGAGTTTGTAAGGAGAGACGCGAAAGATTGAAAAAGATGGAAGCTACAAGTGACGAAGGCAGAGGAAAATTTAGAGAACTCCCAAATCTGAATCTGTCTAGCCCCTAACTAAATTGTGCAGTGGTCCTTCATTGCTTAACTTCTTTCTACATCACGAGCAGCTCTGCCTGATCTGGCCCCTGGGGTTTCTCTAGCCTCCTGTCCCCTCAATCATCATGTCCCACTTTGCTTTACAGAAATGCTCTCACATCCTCTTACCTTTGCCCCGCTGTCTGGAAGGTCTTTCCCATTCCATGGGGCCATCTCCTGCTTGTCCTCCATCTTTCAACCCACCCTGGTCTCCCCAGGGCAAAGAGTCTCATGCCAGGGCCTGATCCAAGATTTGTAGGGTCTGACACTTATACAGCATTGGGAAGAGGAGAGAGCCCCTATTTATGGAAAAGAATACAAAATTACAAAACGAAAATTAGATGAAGGTAAACATTCATTTAGAATGGGAAAAAAAATCACAACAGATTACATATCAAAAAAGCTGACAAATACCACAATTAGTGCTAAATCCAAAAAACAAAAAGTACTGCTTTACATACCTCTCTGTAATACTTTGCTTTCCTATTTTTTAGCTGCACACTCTTTGATCACTTCTTCATGTGACAATTTTATATCTTCTATTTTCTGTGCAGAGAATAAAAAGTTCTGTTCTTTTTCCTCGAGCTTACTTGATTGATTTTTGGTTTATAGTTTACAAAAAAAACAAAACAAACCCATTGCTGTCAAGTAAATTCCAATTCATGGTGACCTTAAGCAATCCCATAGTATAGATTGTTTAAAAACATTTCTTTCAGCTTCACAATTCAGTACTGATACTGTCATATAAAAATCCTAAGATTGCAGTAAAATCTGGGGAAACCGCTATCAAGTTTATTTTATAACCAAATCCTCTGCTTACAGTATTATATGCCTGATAATTTGAAGAACTTTCCATAGACTAGCTTCTGGCTTCGTGTTTCTCCTCCATTACCCACACAGTTAAGGGGCCAGGAGCTGTAAGACGAGATGAAATTGTGGTAGTAAGCCTTTATATCACAGCTCTGCTGAATCAGAATAGCAGCCATAGGTGTATTCCTGGAAGCTATTCCTACACCAGGAGAGCTAACATAACGTAACTATAAACCACATAAGTATATCTCACTAAACCCAAACAAAATGTATCCCCAACTCAACCTTCCCTTAGCCAGTATTCATGCCAACTCTGCAAGGGAAGTGTGACAGAAAAAATATCTAAGTGGAAGAAGACAATGGTCTTAACTGAGCATTTAAAACAGCTTACTTTTGTAAAATTTACAAAAATACATGATCGTATAAACACACTGCTAGGGCCTTGGAAGGGGCCCACACAAAGGAGCAGGCCTGGAAGCTTCCACTTCATTAGTTTCATTGTGAATATACTTCTGGTCCCCCTTCCCCGCGATCCCCGTGCTTCCATTCCCCGTGAACAACTTGTTATGGTCCAATCATTTTTTGATTATAATTGCTTATTTTATATCTGTCTCCTCATTGTGTCTATGTCTTCACTGTGCTGTGTGACTCCTTGAGGGCAAGAACAATGTCTGTTCATATTAGTATCTCTAGTGTGTACCAGCATGCCTGAAGAATAGTTAAAAAACAAAAACAATCAAACCAGTGGCTGTCAAGCTGATTCTGACTCGTGGTGGCCCCGTGTGTGTCAGAGTAGAACTGTGCTCCATAAGGTTTCCAATGGCTGTGCTCTTTCAGAAGTAGATCACCAGGCCTTTCTTCCGAGGTGCCTCTGGGTAGATTCAAACCACCAGCTTTTTGGTTAGTAGCTGAACACTTTGTTTGCACCACAAAAGTAGTTAAATGAATGAATAAACAAATGAGTCAGTACATTCCTGCTAAAGGATAAGAAAGGAAATGGTAAAGGTTTGGGGTCAGATAATCCCCATGTCAACCACCAGGAGGGTGCTGTTGGGTGGTGGGTAGTTTGGGTGGGATAGAAGTGGGCAGACAGTATGTAATTGGTAGTACTTTTAAGATACTTGAAATCAGATTTTTCTAACTTTGCAGATACAAGAACGGTAAGATGGGCCTTGTACAGTCAAAGTTAGTCACGAAATAGAAGTTGAGAAAGAAAACTCATCTCTGTTTTGGAGATTCACTGAATGGGCAAACCACCTCCATTTCCAGCTTCTCTATGACCTGAGCCTTTGATAACAGTTAACAGTGGGAGTTATACGGAGCCATGGTATTTTCAATAGCCTCCTAGGTGTGTGAAAGCTGGACAATGAATAAGGAAGACCGAAGAAGAATTGACAAGACAGGCTGACACAGTGGCTGCGACCATGGGCTCAAACATAGCAACGCTGGGAAGATGGCGCAGGGCTGGGCAGTGTTTCCTTCTGCTGTACACAGTGTCGCCATGCTTTGGGACCAATTCAAAGGCACCGAGCAGCAACAACGACACTGGGCGTATTCTGGAAGCACCACGCCCAGGTCTGCTCCTTGTATTTACAGAGTTGTAGCACAAAGGCATTTTCATCAAAGCAGTTGAAGGGCTGGGGCACACCCTGTCACACACATGAGCTCCATGAAAGGAACTGCAACTTCACAGCAGCCCTGAGGCTGAGCTGGCAACCAGGAAGGCTTTGGAACACGCTCCCTGGCCACAGGCAAGCAGCCAGATTGAAACTGGTGGAAAGAATGACATCAGGTGCGGCCGGCCAAATCCCTGCTGAGGGGCCCTGACCTGTATTTCTGGAAGGAAACGTAGACTTGGTGAGTGCTGACCAAGTGCCAGTCCCTTTATTAGGCCCTTTACCTGCGTTATCTCATTTAATCCTAGTATTATCCCCACTGTACAAATGAGGAAACTGAGGCTCAGGGAGGCAACATAACTGGCCTTAGAGCAACAACCAGTAAGAGCCAAAACCCAGGTTAAAACTCAAATCCATCTGTCTCTAAAGCAACCTGTCTTTTCGCTGCTGTTCTAATACAGGTTCTAAATTTATCTTAGAAAAAAAAACCCAAACCCATTGCGGTCAAGTCGTTTCTGACGCATAGCGACACTGTAGGACAGAGTGGTACTGCCCCATAGGGTTTCCAAGGAGCAGCTGGTGGATTCGAACTGCCGACCTTCCAGTTAGCAGCCAAGCTCCTAAGGAGAAATGCAAAATTTAAGATCAAATGAGCCTACGAAAGTTCTGGGCTGGCCTGGATGGCTTGATTTGGAGACCACCATGGTTGCCTTTACATAATTCAAATGCAGGCCAAGAAGAGGGCCATTTAAGCCCATGTTTTAGTCAGTCATCCAGTTGGGCAGTCAATCAACACTTCTGGAGTCCCCATGAAAGCAGGTCTCTGTGCTGGGGATTATACATGTCATCTTTTGTCACAGACACCCGTGGCGGGAAGGACTATGATAATATGTGTCATTTGTCCTTGCCTCCCACTGAGAAACAGAGGCAAATAATTTCCAACAGGCCAGCTCACAGGACAACACTTACCCCTCTAGCCACAAATGTTTGGAACACACAGTGTATGAACCTCGTGACTCTGGAAGTCCTTAGACTTCTTACAGACTCTTTACCTGGAAAACAAGGGTGTTCAATTACATGGTCTGTATGGTAACTCAGGAACCCCTGGGTGGTACAAACAGTTAAAGGGCTTGGCTGCTTAATGAGAGGTGAGAGGTTCGAGTCCATCCAGAGGTATCTCAGAAGAAAGGCTGGGTGATCTATTTCTGAAAAATCAGCCATTGTAAACCCCAAGGTGACCCAACAAAATGCGGAAATTATCAAGCAATATTATTAAAATATCACACGCAAGTATAATTTTGCTGAAGATCATTCAAAAATGGTTGCAGCACTACATCGACAGGGAACTGCCAGAAATTCAAGCTGGATTCAGAAGAGGACGTGGAACCAGGGATATCATTGCTGATGTCAGATGGATCTTCGCTGAAAGCAGAGAATACCAGAAAGATGTTTACCTGTGTTTTATTGACTATGCGAAGGCATTCAACTGTGTGGATCATGACAAATTATGGATAACATTGTGAAGAATGGAAATTCCAGAACACTTAACTGTGCTCATGAGGAACCTGTCCATAGACCAAGAGGCAGTTTTTCGAACAGAACAAGGGGATACTGCATGGTTTAAAGTCAGGAAAGGTGTACATCAGGGTTGTATCATTTTACCATACCTATTCAATCTCTATGCTGAGCAAATAATCAAAGAAACTGGACTATATGAAGAAGAATGCGGCATCAGGATTGGAAGAAGGCTCATTAACAACCTGCGATACACAGATGACACAACCTTGCTTGCTGAAAGCAAAGAGGACGTGAAGCACTTACTGATGAAGATCAAAGACTACAGCCTTCAGTATGGACTACATGTCAACATAAAGAAAACAAAATCTTCACAACTGGACCAAGAAGTAATATCATGATAAAAAGAGAAAAGATTGAAGTTGTCAAGGATTTCATTTTGCTTGGATCCACAATCAATGCCCATGGAAGCAGCAATCAAGAACTCAAATGATGTATTGCATCGGTCAAATCTGCTACAAAAGACCTCATTAAAGTGTTAAAAAGCAAAGATGTCACTTTAAGGACTAAAGTGCCCCTGACCCAAGCCATGATATTTTCAGTCACCTCCTATGCATGCGAAAGGTGGACAATGAATAAGGAAGACAGAAGAATTGATTCCTTTAAATTATGGTGTTGGCAAAGAATATTGACTTATACCACGGACTGCCAGAAGAATGAACAAAATCTGTTTTGGAAGAAGTACAGCCAGAATGCTCCTTAGAAGCAAGGATGGTGAGACTTTGTCTCACATACTTTGTCCACGTTATCAGAAGGGACCAGTCCCTGGAGAAGGACATCATGCTTGGTTAAGTAGAGGGTCAGTGAAAAAGAGGAAGACCTTCAGAGAGACGGATTGACACAATGGCTACAACAATGGACTCAAACATAACAATGCTCATGAGGATGGCACAGGACCGGCCAGTGTTTTGTTCTGTTTTACTTTGGGTCGCTATGAATCAGAACTGACTTGAGGGCATCTAACAACAACAAGAAGAAACCCTATGGAGCACAGTTCTACTGACGCACGTGGGGTCACCATGAGTTGGAATCTACTGTGGCAACAGGTTTAGTACATCTGTGACATTCCCCAATATAGTTTACAGTTACCAAGAAAAATTCAGCTTACCATGGAGACCTCAGTCATTTTACTCCAATAAAGACTCCTATTAGAAAGAGTACACATTTAAGTCCTAGGTCTGTCTCCTACTAGCTCTCTGACCTGGGCAAGTTTCTTAACTTCCTCATCTGTAAAGTGGAGATAATATTGCTTCCCTCATAGATTGTTATGTGAATGAGTGAAACAAACCACACAGTAGAAATGTTGGTTGCACCAGATAATTATGACACTGATGCTATTCAATATATATATTTTTTGTGCTCTGGTAAGATTATTTTCTCCTGGGCCAGGTCTCTAGTCCTGAATCAATTGGCTTATTCCTAGTTAGCACCTAATGTGTACTGACTCTGTCTGAAGAACTTATAATGTAGTCAAAGAAATATAGGGTTAGGGATGAGACTCTGTACAGTCTATAAAAGGAAAAACGTTCAGAAAAGGGGGAGACCAGGTGCATAAAATACAAAGAAAGTCTCATTAAATAGGTGGGACTTTAGCTGGGCTTCTAAGAATAGTATTTAACTAGGATAAACTTGCCAGATTAGAGAAGAAGTTATACGTTGGGAATTGTGGGGTGACTTCAGGTCTCAGCTCTTGTTTCCTGAAACGGGAACTTTTGTTTATTCAGAGTGAAATATCCACTGTAAGTGCTCATAAAGTGTTAACCATTACCGATTTGTAGTGTTTCCCAATGTCCACGGTGCTAATACTCCCATCATAGTCAATTTCAAACTACCAACAAGACTGAATGCAGAGTTGTGAAGGGCTGCTCAGCAGCACACCATTATATCCCTTTCAAGACCCAAGTATTTTCTCCTTTGAATTTTTTGTTGATACTACGTATTTTCACTAATGAAAGCATGCTGATTAAAGGACAAATTCAGCATTTTTGTTATAAGTTATGGATTTTGATGCCCATTATCTGGGATCCCATGTGTCCTAGTGGACCCCGGACATCATAAATCCTGCTGATATTGAGTCAATGATAAAATTTGTTCTTTATTTTTTTTTCTTGAAAATTTGCAAAACATGGGTAGAACATGAAGGCACCTGGCAGTGACTGCACATGCATTTTATTCCAGTCTCCTTCTTCTTAACCTTTTTATTATTTTTCATGAAACTTTTCAAAACATGGTACAAAGCATTCTTCCTTACTGAAAAAGCAGTACTTACAGTCAGCTGCTCTTTGGGAAGCCCATGAGGCAGTCCTACTCTGTTTGATAGGGTCGCTATGAGTCGGAATCGACTCAATGGCAATGGGTTTGTTTGTTTTTGGTGAGGGATTTTTTTTATCTCAGGAAAATTACCACCACAATGCATTCTTCATTACTGCAAAAGCAGTACTTAGAGGCAGAATAAATAAAACTGAAGGAATTTGAATCTCAGGAAAATTATCACTTCTATGTATTCTTCATTACAACAAAAGCAATACTAACAGCTAAGAAGCAGAAACAGCTGCCCTGGTATACTGCAGAACTGCTCACAGTGGTGCATTCCACCTGCTACATGTGGAAGCAATGACTGGGCCTTAAGATTGAATGCAGGGAAAGAATAATTTATAGAAGTTTCAGTCTCTTGAAAAACACCACTGCAATGCATTATTCCTCTTTGGAAAGGTATCATTTACTATTCAGAACCTAATAAAGAAGGGAGCCAGTAACACCTGAAAACAATGAATGGCATGAAGGAGATAATGGCCATTATAACTGAATGAGGATTGGCAATAGCTTATTTTCATGGTAAGCACGTTGTCACAAGAACACAGTAACTGGGAAACATAGTGAGGAGGCTTACCTCACAGAAATAAAGGCAAACTTGTCAAAAGTTTAGAAAATCCACCCATCCAAGAGGCATTACCTAAGACAACACTCAGTCTACAGAAGATGAGGCTCCCACTCAGAATTTTTGAGTTTCACACATTTCAAAAGGCTCCCACCTTGAGGGTAAATGAGTTCAAATTGTGTTACCCCCTTTCCAAAGAACTCCAGAGGCATAAAAAGTGGGTGGCATACCGTATGTCCTCCATGTCTTGAAAGGGATATAGTTTTTTATCATCCAGATACAATAGACAAAAATAACCTCAACAACCATAGAAAATAATTAAAACAAGGCAAAATTAGGAAGAGATGACTTGTGAGTATTTATTACCTTTGTTTATAATTTATTTAATTATAAGTTTATATTATTTAACTTTTAATAATGGTTGCACTTGACAATTGACTTCCATAATTCCTGAAAATAGGAAAAGTGGCTCTTGTGAGTTGGAACACGCCAACTCTAGCTCACTACTGAGGCAGCTGCAATAATCCAGGGAAGAAATTATTGTCGGCTTGGACTAAGGGGTTAGATGAGAAGTAGTCAAAGGGGCTGGTTTTAGATATCTTATGAAGATAGAGCTGAGAAGACTTGATGATGGACTACATATAGTTAGGGTAGGAGGAAAAGAGAGACATCAGAGATGACTCATGGATTTCATTTATCTAACTCCCCAGGTCACTTTTTTCCCCAAAATGTCTAGGGTGGTGAAAGATCAAACTTTTTCTTCATCTGTGTCATGTCATCTACCCATATGTCAGTTTGTCATACTACAGTGGCTTGCGTGTTGCTATGATGCTGGAAGCTATGCCACCAGTGTATCAAATACCAGCCATCCATGGTGGACAGTTTTCAGCAGAGCTTCCAGACTAAGATAGACTGGGAATAAAGGCCAGATGATCTATTTCTGAAAATTAGCCAATGAAAACTCTATGGATCACAACAGATTATTATCTGATATAGTGCTGGCAGATGAGCCCCGTAGGTTGGAAAGCACTCAAAATACGCTGTGGCCACAACAATGAACTTGAGTATACCATCCATCATGAAGCTGGCACAGGACCAGGCAACGTTTTGTTCTACTGTACGTGGGGTTGCCATGAGCTGACTCAAAGGCAACTAACAACAACGTGTCATGTCTTCCTCCTTCCTAACTTTAGCTCCAGCTCTACACTTTGGGAAAATTCTGAGATCTAAGGATTTCAGCCTTTTTCCTTTATATAGTAGAGAAGTTGACAAAATTCTTGCTTTCTACCCAGCCAGATTTCTAAAACTAGTATCTTCTTTTTGCAACATAGTATCACTGCTTTATTCAAATAAACACTAAAAAAATAGAGAAACAAAGAAGGAGGAGGAGAAGGAAGAAGAGGAAGAGTAGAATGAGAAAGAGGAGAAGGGAGGGAGTGAAGGAGAAGGAGAGGGAGGTGAGGGACAGAGGGAGTGAAGGAGAAAGAGAGGGAGGTGAGCGACAGAGGGAGTGAAGGAGAAGGAG
>NW_004444096.1:2068605-2091117 GCF_000243295.1 Trichechus manatus latirostris | reverse complement strand
GAGGGACAGAGGGAGTGAAGGAGAAGGACAAGGAGGTGAGGGACAGAGGCAGGGAGGAAGAAGACACCCCACATCATGGACAGTGATGATCCAAGGAGGGCAGTGGGAGTGTGCGTGTTACAAGCTATGAATGGGCTCTTTCAGGTTTTGCTCTGTGTTCTTATATATAATGTAAACATTTTACAACAAAAATGTGCTAGCATTTGTATAATAAAAATCTAAATAAAGAAAAAAATAAAAATAAGTATTTACTAAATTCAGGTTTTAAAAATAAAGATGAAGTCCTCTGGAAAGGAAGAGCCCTGTAGGAACAAACCAGTTAGCAGTATTTCTTGGTGGCCAGCATGGTGAAATCAAAGACTGATTTCCTCCCCTAAAGTCGCCACTGACTGTATGACCCTGGATAAATCTTATAGCCCTCTGTGCCTCAGACGAGCAAACACTCCTATGGAAATAAAAATAATAGTTGTGTTCCTTCCATCACAGTGCTGTGATGAAGAACAAATGAAGAGAAAAAAACAAAATGTGGAAGTCTTTTGAAAAGGATTATACACTATACGGGTGTAAACTTTTAATAGTAAATTGCTTGGAATATTGTCATGCAATCATACAAAGAAACATCTAGATCTTTCTGGTTCAAGAAATTGGAAAATACCAGCAATGCTTCTCCCAATATAAGGGGCAGGATGGATCCTCAGACTGGACTGGGGTCTCTGAGCATGTCACTTGTCTTCACGTAAGTCTTGAATCAGTGTGATCCTTACTCATTCTGACTCAGCAGACTTAATTTTGTACCTGACGGACCTTATAGAAAATAACCACAGAGGGGACTTCACACGGCAGAAGAGGAGAGGGGAAGCTAGAATGATGACTCGGGAAACATTGGTGGTCTTTCTCCCACTTCCTCTCCCTTTCTGAAACCTTCTCCTTGGAGCTTATTTATCCAAGAGACAGATGGCAGGGTGGAGACAGCGGGCCGGGTCCTGGCCCTCTGGGCAGAGCACTTAAATGATTAGGGAACATCAGATCCGTTGCTGGACTCCGCCAAGTGTCCTTCAGGCTCCATGCTCGGTGCTCAGCAGGGCTGAGAGCAGCCACACGGCCCTCAGACGAGACATCTCGTATTGACAACCGCGACGGACTCCTGAACTGATCAATAGTAGCATTTCTCCTCTGCCTCTGGCTAAAAGCTAAAGAGACTGGATGCCGCATGTGTGATCACTACAATTTAATTATATATCACGCTGATTTTTAATTAGAACTCTGGTGACGGGCTCGTCTGTTAAGAAAAAAAAAATTCCAACTGGTAAATGGGTTTTACCCAGTCCATCAAATAATTTGGAACACATGGTTCTTCCTTTACCCCTTGGTGAGGAGATCTGCTCCACCACCCTCGCCGTGAGGGCGGAGACCTTGAAACCAGCCTGCGTTTCTCCAAAATTTCTATCTATGTCCTCTACTTCAGCATTAAGACAGACATCAGGAGAAACAACAGTGGGGAACCTTGCGTTGTCATTTATAACTAATTACAATCAACACTGGAAAAGGTCCCGCTGGCTCTGATTCTTGGTCTAATCGCTTTGAGAGGTAAGTCCAAAGACACAGAGTGGCTGGAAAATCAGATCTGGCGCCAGTGATTGCCTCATTCGACTCTTGTTTTCAAGTGGAGCTAAGGGGCTTCAGAGACTCCAGTGCACCTCCCCTCAGCTTCTAAAGCCTACCAGACAAGAGCTTTGCAAGCCAGAGTAGACAAGGGACCCAGAACCAAAACTGTGTTCCTATGAAAGGCCCTGTTGGTGTGATGTTTGCACACAGAGCCCTAGAGACATTAAGCTTTGCCCCTAGATGCCCTAGGTTTCTCTTCAAGGTTTCTCTGGAGTCACACAAGCAGCCCAGTAGCTCACTGCAGGAGGAAGAGAAGATTCCAGATGTTTGCACCAGTGAGTACTGCTCACCAAGGGTTACTTAGACACACAGTCTGGCCCATTTAAAAAAAAGGTTGCCATCAAGTCAGTTCCAACTCATGGCGATCCCGTGTGTGTCAGAGTGTGTCCACAGCATTTTCAGTGGCTGGTATTTCAGAAGTAGATTGCCAGGCCTTTCATCCAAAGTGGTGGACTCAAACCTCCAACCCTGCAGTCAGCAGCTGAGCATATTAACTGTTTGTACCATCCAGGGACTCCAGTGTGGCCTGTAATTCCCCACCCCCCCAGACAAGGAGCCTAACAGACAGGAGAGTCCTCATAATAATAATAATAGCACTAACTACAGCCCAGGCATTGTGCTAGGCTCTTTGCGTGGGTTGTCTTAGTTACCACAGATCAGAGCTCTTTGATGTACAAGAAAATCGAGGCTTAGAGGGTCTAAGCAACTTGCCCAAGTGCACCTGGGTGGTAGAGCTGGGACTTGAGCTGCAAGGTCCATGCTCATACCCACGCTCCCACACTGCCTCCAGCATCTGCATCTGTGTGATGTGCTCTGCCAGGAGGGGCCACCACCTCATTCACAGGAACACCGCCAACCATGGTGAGAACAGAGGAGCCGTTTCCTAACTTCTTTTCTATTAAACCATCCTCACGAGCCAAGTTAGTCACACTGCCCCGCTTTCCTCATTGTGACTAATTCTGCATTTACTGCAAAAAATTGCCCAACCTTCGAGCATTTACTTGTGCCAATCCTCTGCCTGGAAAGTCCTTCTTTCTCCTCTCCACTCATTCATTCAATCCAACACATATTTATTGAGTTTCTACTATCTGCCAGGCACTGTGCTAGGCGCTGAGGAACTCTAAGTGAACAAACAAGACACACCTTTGTCTTCAGCCTAGTTAGGAAGACAGTCAGGTAAACAGACTGTTAGAAATAATGAGAGAAGGCTATGACAGAGAAAAGCAAAGGGAGATACTGAAGCGTGTGGGAACTAGTTGCTATTGAGTCGATTCCGACTCATGGTGACTCCAAGTGTGTCAGAGTAGAACTGTGTTCCATAGGGTTTTCAATCATTAATTTTTCAGAAATAGATCATCAGCCTTTCTTCCGAGGTGCCTCTGGGTGGACTTGAACCTCCACCCTTTCAGTTAGCAACTGAATGTGTTAACTATTTGCACCACCGAATGAGTGTTGGGTGGAAGAGACGGTCATGGATGGTTTCCTAAAAGATGCCCATCCTTCAGAGCCCAGCCCACATCCCATCTCTTGCTGTTGCCATCTTCCAAAAGTCTTCTACCTCTCATTTACACCACCCCTGCCCATACCAGTTTGGGGATCCTTTCTTATGCATATGTCTTAGCACCAAGGGCAAAGTTCCAGACAATAAGAAAAACATCCCTGTGGTGCAATGAATTGCTTTTATATGGCCTTTCTAGCAATGATTGGCTGGGATTATGAAAATTGATTGTCTGGGACTATGCAAATTGAGTGACTTATGGTCAACTGAGAGGATAAGTCAGTTCGTGGCCCTGTTGGGAGGGCCATGCCTTTATAGTGACAAGGAGTGGACTTATATGAGGGCCAGTCCTGCAGAGGCTGTGGGGGACCTTACCACCATCAAGAAGAGTCTGGAGTGAAGCACATCCTTTCGACCAAGGGAGAACCTCCTGCGCCAAGACCCTCCCAGACCCAGAAGAGCAGAAAGCTGTAACACTGAAGACAGCACAAGATGGCGAGACCGCAGCAGTGGGCTTGCCAACCCACGGAGCAAGAGCTGAGAGCCGTCAGGCAAGAGGCTTGCTGGGGGGTTGTCAGAGCCGTAACACTTGCCCGTGCAGGACAAAGGCCTGAGTGTGCCACATGGAGGAGCTGCACGTCTCCGCCTCTGGGCAGCAGAGGCCTGGGTAGCGTTGTGGCAAGAGGGCACCACAGGGCTGGGTAGCACAGCCGGAGCCATGGCAGAGGCTTACAAGGGCCCAGCAGCAGAGGCTCGGAAGATCCTGAGCAAGGGTTTTCCCACCAGCAACGCCCAGCAGCAGAGCAGAAGACTTGGGCAGCATGGAGGTAGCCAGGGACAGCGGTGACATGAACACAGCATCTGACCTGAACCACAGCCACATAAAAATGGACATGGGTAATTTGGGTAAGGGTAAAGTGGTTCTCCTTTTGGGACTCTGTTGCTATTGTTTACCATTTGCTTTCTATAAATAATAATAACGGCTTCTACTTTGCCAACACCGTGTGTCTCCGGTGTACAGCTCAATCACAGATGAACGTAGCACCCATAGAATTGTTGATGCCAGTGGCTGTGCTTGCCTCATTCCTAGCAGTTGTTTGGTTGCTGGGAAATTTGACACAGCCCGTCTGCATGTGCAATGCACCTTGCTGGGGTTAGGTGCTGTCGAGTCGGTTCCGACTCATAGCGACCTTATGTACAACAGAACTAAACACTGCCCGGTCCTGCGCCATCCTCACAATCTTTGTTATGCTTGAGCCCATTGTTGCAGCCACTGTGTCAGTCCATCTCTTGAGGGTCTTCCTCTCTTTCACTGACCATCTACTTTACCGAGCATGATGTCCTTTTCCAGGGACTGGTCCCTCCTGATTAACACATCTGAAGTATGTGAGACGAAATCTCACCATCCTTGCTTCTAATGAGCATTCTGGTGCCTCTGGACTTGTTATAATTTTCTTCAGCTTCAACCTGAACTTGCATATGAGCAACTGAAGTTCTGTTCCACAGTCAGCCACTGGCCTTGTTCTGACTGATGATATTGAGCTCTTTCCACAGATGTAGTCGATTTGTTTCCTGTGTATTCCATCCAGCAAGGTTCACGTGTATAGTCACAATTTTTGTGGTTGAAAAAAAAACTATTTGCAATGAAGAAGTCTTTGGTCTTGCAAAATTCTGTCACATGATCTCTGGCATCATTTCTATCACCAAGGCCATATTCTCCCACTACTGATCCTTCTTCTTTGTTTCCAACTTTCGCCTTCCAATCACCAGTAATTACTGATGTATCCTGATTGCATGTTCAGTCGATTTCAGACTGCAGAAGTTGGTAAAAATCTCCAGTTTCTTCATCTTTGGCCTTAGTGGTTGTTGGGTAAATTTGAATAATGGTCTTATTAACTGGTCTTCCTTGTAGGCCTATGGATATTATCCTATCACTCATAGCGTTGTACTTCAGGCTAGATCTTGAAATGTTCTTTTTGACAATGAACACAACGTCATTCCTCTTCAATTTGTCATTCCCGGCATAGTAGGCCATATGATTGTTCAATTCAAAATGGCCAGTACCAGTCCATTTGAGCTCAGTAATGCCCAGGATACTGATATTTATGTGTTCCATTTCATTTTTGACAATTTCCAATTTTCCTAGGTTCATACTTTGTACATTTCACCTTCTGATTTTTAATGGATGTTTGCAGCTTTTCTTCTCATTTGAGTCATGCCACATCAGCCAGTGAAGGTCTCGAAAGCTTGACTCCATCCACGTCATTAGGATTGGCTCTATCTGAGAATGCAGCTTTTCCCCAGTCATTGGAGTGCCTTCCAACCTGAGCGGCTCATCTTCCAGCACTATATCAGACAGTGTTCCACTGCTATTCATAAGGCTTTCACTGGCTAATTCTTTCCTGAAGTAGACCTCAAGGTCCTTCTTCCTATAATTCCAAATCCTTCAAAGTGCAGAGTGTGACTTTATACCAGGAGACTGAACAGCAACTTTAAGTAAGTATAATCAGCACACATTCTCCAGACCAACTCCTAGTCTTAGAAGCCCTAGTACAGATCATCACATGACATAATCCTTCAGTCTGGTCTGAGAACTACAACTACTAAACGGAGTTCATCATTTTCTGAAATTAACTATCTTCCGGAGGAATGATAAACAAGTACACTTCCCTGAAATCTGAGCGCTCTGGCTTCCACGGGTGTTGTGGGAGAGACGAGAAATGGCCCCCCAAGAAGTCCACCTCTCAGTCCCAGCACCTGTGAATGGTACCTTACATGACAAAAATTTTGCAGATGTAGTTACATTAGGATCTTGATATGAGGAGATGGTCCTGGATTACCCAGGTGGGCCCTAAATGCCATCATCGGTGTCCTTATAAGAAGGAGGCCAAGGGAGATTTCAGACCGAGGAGAAGGCAATGTGCCCAGGAGGCAGAGATGGGAGTGCCACGGACACAGGCAAAGAAATGCTGGCAGCCACCAGAAGCTAGAAGAAGCAAGGAATGTACTCTGTCCTGAGCCTTCTGGAGGGAATGTGGCTGTGTGGACACCTTGCATGTTCAGCAAGTGAAACCCATCTTGGATTCTGTCCCCCCGGACTGTGAGAAAATACATTTTTGTTGTCTAAGCCACCCAGTGTGGGGTAGATTATTACAGCAGCCACAGGAAGCCAATACTGGTGTTTGGGATTGCAAAGGCAGCTATGCAGGAACACAAGCTCACACCAAGGACCCTGAACAGCTTCACTCATACATTCTGAGGGAGAAATGAGCCCCTTCTTAGACTGGGGAATCAAGTCTAAGCACAGTTTGCCGCTTGGCACAGGTTGCTACTTTTCTACAGAAAAAAGCAAGGCTTTGGATTGTGGTTCACTCTTTTCTCCCTTACTTCCATCCCCATATTGTCTGAGGTCTTTGAAATAGCAGGGTTTCTGAATTATTTTATCTATTTAGAGATAGTTTACCTAGTCAGGGAGCCCTGGTGGTGCAGTGGTTAACAGCTCGGCTGCTCACCAAAAGATCGACAGTTCGAATCCACCAGCCGCTCCTTGGAAACCCTATAGGGCAATTCTACTCTGTCCTATAGGGTCACTATGAGTCAGAATTAACTCAATGGCAATGGGTTTGGTTTTAACCGAGGCAGAAAAATAAGCATAAACCCCCTTCCCAGGTCTAAAAAATGTATAAAAACATGACCTTTAACTTTTTCCATGTCCCCTTTCTACATCCTCTCTCCATCCCCCCTTCTCCTGGCTTGGATATCGTCTGAGAAGGAACTCTACATTTGAGTGTTAGGCTTCTTTGTTCGTGATTGTGTGTTGGTTTGTTGCTCCAGGCTAATGCAGTGGGAAGAGAAGGCAAAAAGGGCAATAGTGATGTAAATTTAGCAGAGCTTACGCGATGCAATTCAGTGAGATGTCTATGGATGCAATGACTAGATCTAAGGATTTTTATGCTTTTAAAACAAAAGTGATCTTAGCCCAATTTCTCCTGAAGTCAGTTCTTTGATTCCTAGTTGGGGGGAATTCAGAGCTCACTCTGTGTTGCTGAAGAAACCCTTAAAACAAACGGGCCAAAAGCTGAAATCTCAGTGTTTCTTCTGTCTGGAACCTGGGACTGCTCTAATATAGGGCTTGGCTGGGTTTTTAATGAGACCAAAAACCTTCAAGTGTTATTAAAATAAGGAATAAGAGGGAAGCAAATTTAGCTGGTTTCCTAATTCTTCACCCTTATCCCCAAAGCATATGTTTAAAAAGGAAACGTAAGGCTGGGAATGTTCTGCAAAGCCCTCATTAAGGTGGGTTACTTGCATATTCTCCCTGCATCTCTATAAACTACCATGATAAAATGCTGACACCCTGAATGTGGCTCTTGGGGAAGCTTTCCAGGCACATATTTAATAAATGAATGCATTGTGCTTAGGAAGGAGCAGCATAGAGGAACTGGATGGGAAGGTGTTAGGCAAAGCTCCAAGGCCGCTGTTCTTTACCACTTACTTCCTCTTGCGTTGCCCTGGGTTAGCGAAGGGGACAGGAAAGTGGTATCCTTGGTTTTTCAGTTGCATGGGGTATTGGCGGCAAAAAGCCATTAGTTTGCACGACCCCAATGTTTTTAAATTGTCTTTATTATTTACAGCAGTTTTAAGTTTACAGAAAAATTGTGCAGAAAGTGGAGTTGGTTCTATATACCCCTCCTCCCTTCCCCACTCTTTCTCCTGTTATTAACAGTTTGCATTTTGCATTTGTGTGGTACAATTAATGAACCAATATTGATACGTTATTATTAAGTATATAGTCCATAGTTTACATTGGGGTTCATCCTGGTGGCACAATGGTTAAGAGCTCGGCTGCTAGCCAAAAGGTCAGCGATTGGAACCCACCAATGCCTCCAGGGGAGAAAAGACCTGGCCATCTGCTCCCACAAAGATTACAGCCTAGGAAACCCTATGGGGCAGTTCTCTGTCATCTAGGGTCACTATGAGTTGGAACCACTTTGAAGGCACTCAATAACAACAACAATAACTTTGCGTTGTACAGTTCCACGGGTTTTCACGAACGCCCAACGTCACGTGTCCACCCTTACAGTATCATGCAGAATAGTTTTACTGCCCTAAAAATGCCCTGTGCTCCACGTATCCATCCCTCCCTCCTCCCCAATAGGTTTTAAAATTGTAAAAATATACATCTAGGAAGTTCAACTCTAGTGTTACAAGTAAGGTGAGGGAGATTCTACTTAGATGAAAAATACCACAAAATTCACATCGGGAGCATTCAGTGTGTACAATATTATCAAGACTGCATAAGATAACGCCAGTCACCTTTTTAACTCTTGTCTCCTAAAAGACAATTTTATTTTCTGTGTGCCTACTTTTCACACTAAACACCTTTCAAATTAATCGCTTTCAGGTCCTTACAGACGTCTTGGTCACTGTCAGCTTTCACATTGGAGCTGTTCTTCCAACTTCCCTCTGACTGTAGTGTAGAAGCCTGATTTCAACACCTAGCCCTTGCTCGGAGCCCTGGTAGTCCTCTTAGAAGTTATTTCTTTTCCAGATACTTCAGCTGTCTTATATGAGTGCAAAGGAATAGAAATGTCTCACTTCCAACGTCAAAAAATATTGCATGGATACATGCAGTTATATATAGGGAACAATTAAACAGCCTCAAAAGATTTCTACTCAATATTTTCGAGGCGTTTTTGTCTCTCAAGGTTCATAAATGTTCAGCTTACTTTCATTTTACTAACTTTTATCTTTAATTAAGATGGAAAAAGGAAAATACCAAAATCCCATAAGAAATATGTTTAACCTAAGTATTACCAGGCAAGAATCTGGAAGTAAAATGACGACTGTGTGGATCCCCGCAGATGAAGAAACTCAAGGGCTCTGATGAGGTCAGAGACGGAAGTGGCAAGTATTGAGTAGATCCCAACACCTGTTAAATCTTGGAGATGTCTCTGTGACTGACGATTTAGGCCAATGTCGGTATCAGCAGTGACGCCTTCTCTCTAGACTAGGTCTAATTTTTAGTCTTTTAAAAGGATTACTTTACTGCCCATTAAGTCTCTGTCTCAAAATATAGTAAACAAAATTTACGTATTACCCACATTGATGTCAGTCTTCCAACATCAATTCTGGTTTTTTGTTTTTTTTTTTTTTCAGATGTCTAAGGAGATCTGTAACCCACACACATCATTTTGTAAGGAGACATCTAGAGAGCTTTACCTGCAACCAGGTAACTCCCTCGGGGAGGGGAGATGCTGGGAGGTGTTATGAGCCTTTCCGCAGCCTCTCAGAGCATGCACACGATTAGCAGTGGTGCAGACCAGTCATAACTTCACTGCAGCATTAGAAGCGGGTTCAATAGACAGGTCCTCATTTGTAACCACACTAAAAAATAAACAATTTTGATTTTGAAAGAGCTTGTTCTCCCAGCAACTTTCAAGCATTACATGTCCTGGGTTTGTTTGTTTGTTTTTTGTTTGCGAATTATTATCTTTTATAAAGGCACATAGATTTTATTGTGATTTCCTTCAGTATAACTGACATGAGTCACAATGTACTAATTCCATGGCTTTTCCAAAAATAAGAAAAAATCGTTCAGTGTATGATAAGTATTAAAATCTTTAAGCCTATAAAATGAATCTGGCAGTGGAATTTTTTTTTTCCAGAACAGCTACTTTAAACCACAAGTTCCAGCTAAGAAACTTCCTGACATGATTAACGCATTAATTAAAAACCAAGAAGACACAGGAAGTTTTATATATATATATATTCACTCTTAAATGTAATATAATTCCCTGACTTCATAACCCAAACTTTTCAAACATGAGTATCAAAAATAACGAAGAAAATATGGCTCCTTTCCCCATCCACAAATGAAAGATTGCCTTTCTCTTTGTTTAACTGCTCATGCTGCTGACTTCCAGCCTCAATAAAAGTGCTTTTGAGATAATGGCGAGGAAATGTTTTGTAAACTTTTCTTTCACTGAGGGAACATGAATTTCACAAGGAAGACTCACTGCTTATGTGTTTATAATGTGGGCAGACCTCAAATACAAACAAAAACCACCATTAAAGTTGCCATCAATTCACAGAGGAATTTCAAATAAGTAGGATGTTTGTCTACACCCTACTTTGATCAGAAAGATGTAAATCACAAGAAACAGTTTACATTTGAGATTTTTTTCAGAAATCATATAAAATATGTCCACTTAGTGCATATTCCTGGAGCCTTGGTGGCGCAGTGGTTACGAGTTCGCTGCTAACCAAGAGGTGGGCAGTTCGAATCCACCAGCCGCTCCTTGGAAGCCCAGTGAGGCAGTTCTACCTGTGCTATAGGGTCGCTAAGAGTAGGAATTGACTCGATGGCAATGGGTTTGGTTTAGTGCATATTTGTCTCATCGCCACTTCCCACATCTGGAGACCTGTGTAATGAAAAGAATCATCAAGGTCTTGTAAGTGCTTGAGGCATAAAAATAGATTCAGAAATGTTTACTATGCTCATAGTCACTTTTCCATCTTGGATTTTAGTAGTATGATTATAGTTCATGTAATTTTATTACTTTCAACAAACTATTCAGTGTAATTTTTTTTTTGTATACTTCCGTAAGACTTTTCATTTAAATAAACTGGGAACTTATAAAACGATCTTTCTGTCAGTCCATAAAACTTGATATTTAGTTTGGAAAATATGATCATTGCAACAATACTATGTACAGTAATCCAAAAAAGAATAAGACTTATTACAGTTGAAAAAAGTAATCAAAATTGTGGATTGCACACACCAAACCCCTCCTTTCTGCTTTTAATATATAGACATACCTTCTACATCAGATGTACAGACTTTTGAGAAAAATACAACATTCCAAAGAAGGGGGAAAAGGCACGTTGTTCTTGTATGCTGTCAAGTTGATTCTGACTCAGAGCAACCCTATAGGACAGAGTAGAGCTGCTCCATAGGGTTTCCTAGCCTTAATCTTTACAAGAGCAGATTGCCAGGTCTTTTCTCCAGCGGAGCTGCTGGTGGGTTTGAACCACAACCTTTCAGTTAGCAGCCGAGTGCTCCTTTAGTTGTATTCAAAAGCAGGAAAAGCAAGAAATAGTCAGTACTGTGTAGGAAAAATAGTCAACAGATATATTAATTCATGAATTAAATACAGCTAAAGTGAAAATTTAGAGCACAGAACTGAGAAAATAGAGCACAATATAGAGAGATAAAGATAAGGAAATTATGAAAAAAAATCATTTAAAACACGTGAAGAATAGAATGAGAATTTGGTTAAGAGATTTCCAGAAGAAGAATGTAGAAAGAAAAGAGGAGAGGAAATATCCAAATTAAAAAACACTGGAGAAATTTCTAGGAAAGAAGATATGAGTCAGACCAAAAACACTCACTAGAGATTAGTCAATTTAAAATATCTAGATGTACCACATTAAAACTGCAGAAATTTGAGAATAAAGAGAAAACACTAAAAGTTATCAGAGAAAAGTTAGATTATTCACAAAAGAACCATCAGTAGTAGATTTCTCACGCACAATAAATAATGCCAAGAGAAAATTGAATAATATCTTCCAAGTACTGAGGTGAGATAGCTATGAACTTAGAATTCTATGCCCAGACTATTCTTTAAGAATGCAGACAAAATAAAAGCATTTTCAGAGACACAAGGATACAGAAAACATACTCTTTCTCATATTTCCTGATAGAATACTGAAAAATATACTTCTCCAGGAAGAAAAGCAGTATCATAATGAAGGAATGGGTGGCAAAAAGTACTGGTGAGGAAAAAAATACATATTAAAAGCATGAGAGAACATCTAGTTAAATATTCTTTAATAAATAAATGTAAGAAAAGAGAAAGAGGAACTAAAAAAAAAGGAAAAGAAAAGGAAGAATTGTTGGTTTGATTAAAACAAGCTTGAACCAAGAAGCAGGTGATGATAACAGGGTGTTGAGAGAAGGAGAAAGATGAACAGTAGCACAAAGTCCGGTCGTTATATTGCCTTGTCAGGGAGAAGGGTAATATAGACATTGGTACCTTGTAGGTTTTGAAAACAAATATAAAAGTATGTATATTAAAATGTTAGTGCCACTAAAAGAATAGAAATGCAATGAATAAACTCCAAGCCAGTAGAAGGAAATAAAAGATTTGAGAGGGCCCCACATAGATGCACAGCACCTCATGGTAATTGTTGCCTCTGGGGAGAGAGATGAGATGGAGCACAAGCCTGGGACTGAAGGCCAAAGAGGATTTTAGTTTTATCTCTACCGTTTATGTCTTGAAAAATAAAAACACTGCAAGCAGAGAAGATAAAATTTGAAGAGTTATTATTTCTAGGTGGTGGGAATATAGGTTTCTGTTACATTATCCTTCATACTTGTCCATACTTTAATTTTTTTTTTCAAAATGAAAAAAATAAAATAAAAATTTTGGGCTTCTTTTGAGTTATTATCCAGCTGTGAGTAGGAAGTGGATGAATTCCCAAGCAATGCATAGACTACCCTTTGGGTTCAAGACCCTGAAGTCCAACAAATCAATTCAGCCCACATCCCGAGCAGACATGGGCCTGTAACATATACCCCATCTGTTATGTGCAGGTGAGAAAAATTCTTAATGGAGGAGAACTCCAGTGAACTTCAGGGGTCATTGCCTTTTAAATACGGGTGGTTCATAGAGCCCCATTATCTCATGCTCTCCGTTGGCTTAAATTACTCTTCTTTGGCTTCGATGTGCAAGTAGTGGAACAAAGATGTCAATATAGAAAGTACCATAGTCAGGGGTCACCAGGGGGTCACCCAATTAGAGAACCCTTAAGAAACCACAGAAAAGAAATTAACTTTCCTATCATAATAAGGACTCTCCCTATGGGAGACAGAACAATCACTCTGTGTGCTACTTTTCTCTTGGAGTGGGTGAATTGTGAAGCACAATGAGACACATGGTAAGACTGTCTTCCGTAAGTGATGGGCATGGCAGAGAGCTGCCTGTGGGGATTAGTTGCTCCCTAGAACAGCTGTTCCCCAACACTGCTCCAGGCGTAAGAAAAAAGTCATTCTAACAGAGGAGAAAACACAAAAGGCAGACAAGAGAATGGGCTGTTTTTGTATTACCCTCAATGGACATTTACATTAGAAGCTTTCTCGAATGAGCTTTATACTCTTAAAATATAGCATGGACCACAGTTATTGGCCAAGGAAATCTCTATAAATATCCTGTCTATTCTTCGAGGGTGGATCCAAGTCTCGCTTCTGTAAAGACTTCCTCTTTATTGCACAGTCATGAATGGCTCAGGGCAGGCACTAGATCTAGATATTAGCACCATGATCCTTGCCAGAGATGATGAAAGCCCAACTCAGACAGTGGCAGTGGGCAAAAGTTATAGATGTGAGAGAGATTTTGTAGGTAGAATTTCAGGAACTGGTGGCCAGTTGACTATGTAGGAGTTGAGAGTACAGAAGCAGTCTAAGATAACCCCAGACTTTCCTGTGATTCTATCGATTGATATGTTTTTGTTAGTTGCTGTGAAATCATTTCGGACTCATGACGATCCCATGTGTCCAGAGTAGAACTGTGCTCCGTAGACTTTTCAAGGCTGTGACCTTTCGGAAGCAGATCTCCAGGTCTGTCTTCTGAGCCACCTCTGGGTGGGTTTGAATCCCCAACCTTTTGGCTAGTAGTCAAGTGGTTAACCATTTGCGCCACCCAGGGAAGCACTATCAATTGATAACAGGAAATAAGAAATAGAGGGGTAAATGTGTGTGGGGGGAGGGAGGGGGATGGTCAGTATCAGCGAGGATAGTTAGATGACTTTTCAAACGTGTTGAGGAGGATATGGGCCGTCATGGGGTAAATTCGTGTGAGGAACTGGAAATGTGCAACTGGAGGTCAGGACAAAAATCAGGAGATGGTGATTTAGAAATCATCAGTGTGTTTAGTCACAGGTGTGGGTGGGAATGGGTTAGGATGGTGTGTATTAAGATGAAAGGGCTGAGAGTTCTGTGGTCAGAAGGACTACATCATACACTTAGGGGCTTCACAAAGTGGGAGGGAGAGTGAGAGAGTGAGCTGGTCAGGCTCCAACCCCCAGTTTTAAGCAGAGCAGATCAGCATTTTCTAGTTCATAAACCAGACTTCTACAGTAGATTTGATTTGAAGTGAAGATCTTATGGTTCAAAATCATGTCTGAAAACCACTGCCCAAAACCCCACATTGACTGAGGTTCATTGAAGGCTACGTGAAATAGGCCAGGGCATACACTGATGGTTGTCCCTCAAATGGAGGTCATGGACTGGAGTCCGGCCCACAGGGTGGAGCCCAGGTGGTAGGAAGACCCTGGAGCCCAACTAGGGTGGGAGGGGAGGTTGTCCCAAGTTGTCTATAAGTCCCTGTTGGAATAGAGAGGTTTAGAAGAAGTCAAAGGCCTGGCCAGGGTGATATCTGATAGGTAGGACAAGAACAGAGTCAGACAGAAGCAGTCAGTGTTGGGGAGAGTCAGTGTGAGGACACAGCAAAGCTTGAGGCCAGGTGGATGAGTTGGGACTTTGCCCTCAAACAGAGGGTATTGCCAGGGCAGCTGGTAAGTGTTTGACTAGGCAGGTACAGCTGCTTTAAGGAGCTGAATTACGTAGCACAGAGTCCTTTCTTACTCCAGGGTAGAGTGGATTGTCTCAGTTGCATCATTTAAGGACTCAGAGAAGATCACTGGACAGAGGACAAAGCTTTGACTTCCTGTCTCTAACCCTGGAATGAAGGTACAAACACCCCTAGGAGAGGTAATACATTATCTTACATTTAAACCAGTTGCTTGGAGTAGACTCTGACTCATGATCATCCCGTGTGTCTCAGAGTAGAACTGTTCTCCACAGGGTTTTCAATGGCTGATTTTTCAGAAATGCAGGCATTCCTTGAAGATATTGTGGGTTCAGTTCCAGGCCACTGCAATAAAGCAAATAGCACAGAAGAGTGAGTCACATGAATTTTTTGATTTTCCAGTGCGTATAAAAGTTATGTTTACACTATACTGTAGTCTATTAGGAGCCCTGGTGGCTCGGTGGTTAAGAGTTCAGCTGCTAACCAAGAGGTTGGCAGTTCGAATCCACCAGCCACTCCTTGGAAACCCTGTGGGACAGCTCTACTCTGTTCTGTAGGGTCGCTATGAGTCAGAATTGACTTGATGGCAACAGGTTTGGTTTGGTTTGGTTGGTAGTCTATTAAGTGTGCAATAGCATTATGTCTCTAAAAACAATGTACATACCTTAATTAAAAATATTTTATTGCTAAAAAGTGCTAACTATCATGAGAGCCTTCAGCAAGCTGTAATCTTTTTTGCTGGTGGACGGTCTTGCCTCGATGTTGATGGCTGCTGACTGGTCAGGATGGTGGTTGCTGAAGTTTGGGGTGGCTGTGGCAATTTCTTCAAATAAGACAACAATGAATTTTGCCTCATCAACTGACTCTTCCTTTCATGAAAGATTTCTCTGTAGCCTGCAAAGCTGTTTGATAACATTTTACCCACAGTGGAACTTCTTTCAAAATTGGAGTCAATTTCCCCAAATCCTGTCCCTGCTTTATCAGCTAAGTTTATTATGTAATATTCTAAATCCTTTGTTGTCACTTCAACAGGAGTAGATTTCATCTCAAGAAACCACTTTTCTTTGCTCATTCACAAGAAGCAACTCCTCATCTGTTAAAGTTTTATCATGAGATTGCAGCAATTCAGTCACATGTTCAGGCTCCACTTCTAATTCTAGTTCTCTTGCTATTTCTACCACATCTGCAGTTACTTCCTCCACCAGTGACTTGAACCCCTCAAAGTCATCTGTGAGGGTTGGAATCAACTTCTTCCAAACTGTTAATGTGATATTTTGACTCCTCCTATGAATCAGGAATGTTCTTAATGGCATCTAGAATGGTGAATCCTTTCCAGAATATTTTCAATTTACTTTGCCCAGGTCCATCAGAGGAATCACTATCTGTGGCAGCTATAGCCTTATGATATGCATTTCTTAAATAATAAAACTTGAAAGTTGAAATTACTCCTTGAAAACAACATTAATCTCCTTGTACATTTCCATCAGAGTTCTTGTGTGACCAGACGCACTGTCAATGAGCAGTAATATTTTGAAAGGAATCTTTTTTTCTGAGCAGTAGGTCTCAACAGTGGGCTTAAAATATTCAGCAAACCATGCTGTAAACAGATGTGCAGTCATCCAAGCTTTGTTGTTCCATTCATAGAGCACAGGTAGAGTAGATTTAGCATAATTCTTAAGGGTCCCAGGATTTCTGGAATGGTCAATGAGCATTGGCTTCAACTTAAAGTCACCAGCTCTATTAGCCCCTAACAAGAGAGTCAGCCTGTCCTTCGAAGCTTTAAAGCCAGGCATTAACTCCTCCTCTCTAGCTATCCAAGTCCTAGATGGCATCTTCTAATATAAGGCTGTTTCATCTACATTGAAAATCTGTTGTTTAGCGCAGCCGCCTTCATCAATTATCTTAGCTAGATCTTCGGGATAACTTGCTGCGGCTTCTCCATCAGCACTTGCTGCTTCACCTTGCACTTTTATGTTATGGAGACGGCTTCTTTCCTCAGACCTCATGAACCCACCTCTGCTAGCTTCACACTTTTCTTCTGCAGCTTCCTCACCTCTCTCAGCCTTCAGAGAATTGAAGAGAGTTAGGGTCTTGCTCTGGATTAGCCTTTGGCTGAAGGGAATATTATGGCTGGTTTGATCTTCTATCCAGACCACTAAAACCTTTTCCATATCAGCAATAAGGCTGTTTCGCTTTTTTATCATTTGTGTGTTCACTGGAGAAGCACTTTTATTACCCTTCAAGAACTCCTCCTTTGCGTTCACAACTTGGCTAACTGTTTGGCCCAAGAGGCCTAGCTTTCAACCTGTCTCTGCCTTCAACATGTCTTCCTCACTAGGTTTAATCATTTCTAGCTTTTGATTTCAAGTGAGAGACGTGCGACTCTTCCTTTCACTTGAAACTTAGAGGCCACTGTAGGGTTATTACTGGCCTCACTTCCATATTATCATGTCTCAGGGAATAGGGAGGCCTGAGGAGAGGAAAAGAGACTGGGTTGGTGGGGCAGTCAGAACACACACATTTATTAAGTTTGCTATCTTATATGGACATGGTTTGTGGTGCCCCAAAACAATGACAATAGTAACATCAAAGGTCGCTGATCACAGATCACCATAACAGAGACAACGATGAAAAAGTTTGAAACAGTGCCAGAATTACCGAAACGTGACACAGAGACGTGAAGGGCGCGCACGCCGTTGGAAAAATGGCGCCGATAGACTTGCCCAAGGTAGGGTTGCACAGACCTTGAATTTGTAAAAAAAACACAGTATCTGCGAAGTGCAATAAGGCAAAGCACAATAAAGCAAGATATGCCGGCAGATTGCAGCACCTTTTTTTCTGATATGCTTTTGAGTGGACTTGAACTTCCGACCTGGCAGTTAGCAGCTGACCTTGCTAACTGTTTGCACTACCCTGGCGTTTACCTTACATTTAAAATGAAAATGGTTAATGAAGAAGGGTCTCCCCTAGAAGGAGAAGGAAAAGCAACGGGGAGTTAAAATCAAACCTTATGATGAAGCTGTAGAACGAGATAGAATGAATAGGATCAGCTTGGATCTCAGAAAGGTCAAGGGCACTGGGTGTTTGAAAGGAGAAGGACGGGGCTGTGAAAGATCAGCAGAACAAGACTGTAGCTGAAAAGACAAACTTTGTTCCCGTTACAGTTTTGTCCTGAACAGTCCAAATGCACCGACACCATGTTGGCAAACTACAAATACCTTCTAGTTGAGAGCCCCAAGTCCAGAGCAAACTTAATAACTTCTTCCCTTCATTTTTGGAAAGCTCTTAGGCTAGGAAACATGTCTGTCAGTTGGTTCGGGGTCATTTCCCCTGCATGCCTTTTCTGCCCCCACATCCCCAGTGTTGCCACCCACCCACAGCCCTCAGTCAGCACAGCTCCCAAACCAAGAGCGCCGCAGGGCCTGGGGCAACAAGAAACCAGTTCTCTGCTCGTAAGTCTCTGCTTGGCCTCTCTTCCCAGGAAGATTTATAATCCCTATTCTTTGTCCCTTATGGTCCCCTTTTTGTAATATCCTTGTAAGCTAGGTCTGATCATTTTTTAATCCTTTTTCTAGGAGAAATAGAAGGGGAAATTACCTTTACAAACCCCAGCTTCACTGCCTCCCTGGTCTTACATGACCCCAGACCATTCAGTATTTTCAGGCTTCTAGAAACCTGGGCAACCTCACTTAACATCCCATTCCAGGACTACCACTTTCATCCTACTCTGTCTCTCTTTTCATTATTCCTACATTTCAACTTTTCTGATATCGTCTGCACCCTCAAAACCATTACCTCTTCATTTTGATCTTTAAAGCCTTTGTCTCAATACTTTGTATTAAAGATGTAATATAAAAATTAATTGCCTCGTATCATGGGAAGCCAACTATTTAAAATGCTGTCAACCAGCGTTATTACAATGAACGTGATAATAAAGTTTAAGGTGAGTCAGGTAAAGCCAAATTGCAAATGTTCTCAGATGAAAGTGTCGGCAGGAGTTACCACCAGGCCTTGTAATGAAGGGACAGAACAGATGATGACATCCTAGAAATCCCATTTCTTTCTGGCCAGATGCAATTTGAAATAATGATAGGTCTATCTAAATCCAACCAAGTTCTCTCTTTATTTTGGCTCCTGTGATGAAGATCCTAAGAGGCACATATCTTTTGCCACCGCAAATATTCAAAAAAGAAGAAAAGACACTCGAAAGTGGCCTTTGCGTCGTATTGTTATATCTCTCTCCACCACCTGTCACAAGATACTCAACAATTTCTTTTCCTAGTCACCAAAAAGGAGCATTTTGCTATGAGAATATAATGATATAGGATCCCCCAAAAGAAACACACTCTTCATGACTGTCGGAAGTCACTAGAATCAGAGTTAGAAAATCTAGGTTGTAGACCTGACTCTGTTATAAGGAGACCTGGGTCAAACCATCTAAAGCTGTCTGTGCCTCACTTTCCTCATCTGACAAAGGGACACTTAAAACAAAAACAGCAATTAAACAAAGCAGCCTCTTGCCCCTTCTATCTTTTACTGGGAACTGTTAATGAGCTAGTGGCTGTGAACACGCCTTACAAAGTACAAGGTGTCCTAGTCGATTCTTACTCTCTCTATTCTTCACAGCTTTCTGGCCTTCTTTACCTGGACATGCTGCCTGAAGTTTCCCTTCTCCCACTGCTCGGAAAAGGGGCGGCGTTGTAAATTTAATGTATATAAAGACAATCTGGCCTGACGTGACTGAACAGGAATCAGACGTTAAACTGATTTAGGATTCTACGTTCTCTCTGACTGTACCCTGTAATTACAGCCAGCTATAAACCACAGTGCAGCATATTTGCTATGAGCATTCTAGTAAATAACATACAATTATAGGGCTGGAAGGACCCTCGGAGCTCATCTAGACCAACCCTTTCATTTCACAGATGAGGAAACTGAGGCCCAGAAGGTTAAAAGGCTTGCCTGAGGTTATCCAAGCAGTTAATGATGATGCCGGACTAGGAGCCAGAGTCCTGACTCTTCTTCTAGTGGTCTTTCCTGTTTAAAAGTCTACTCGCTGACCTCACGTCATTCAGCTGAATTGATGTGTTGAGACAAACACCCGTTTAGAGATTCCTGTCCTAGTCCCAGCCCACTTCATTTGTCCGCCGCTAACACACATGTCACTTGATAGTGGCAGGAATTCCTCTTTTCTTGTTGGCTTACATCCTAAAACCAGAGAAATACATTCCTGGAAAGATCTCCCTAATAGGTTGAGTTGATGATGTCTCCCCAATGATATTATCTATCCCCTGGAGGTAGACACATCCGTGCATTGAAAAGCCTGCAGGATTGGTTGTAGACAGCTCTGGATCTGAGTCTTGCTTCCATGCCTTGGTAGCTGGGATCTTGGGAAACAGCCTTCTGAGTTAGTCTCTTTCTGAGCAATTTTCCTTGTCTGGAAAGCGATATAAGAGCTCGGAAAACAGATTGTAAATTATAAAGTGCGGAATAAATATTGGTGAATATTGCCTTAAAAGCCTAACAAAACCCAGCGTGTTGTAAACTGCATAACTAACACTTGTTAAGAAATTCTTGTTGCAAATTATGCAGCCTGATGACTTTGGTAGAAATTGTGGAAAACCAGCAGGATTATTTCTGCCTGTCGGTATCCACACAGCTTCTTTCTCCAGTCTCATATTTTGAGATTCTCTCCTCTGCTTCCAGCCACCTACCCCATTTCCGTCTCTAAACCAGCAGAATTTTTCCTCTGCCCTGGGATGACCTGGCTTCTTTTTTTCCATTACCAAGAATTACCAGTTGTTCCAAGTTAACTCTCTAGCGGTCGTGCGTTTCAGTTAATGCACCTGCTGCTAACCGAAAGGTAAGAGGTTCGAGTCCACCCAGAGGGACCTTGAAGGAAAGGTCTGGAGAGCTATTTCTGAAAACTCAGCCATTAAAGACCCCGGGAACACAGTTCTACTCTGACACCCATGGAGTCACCGTGAGCCAGAATGGACTCAGCGGCAGCGAGTATTTATCTAGAGCACTGTACTAAGGGAGAGGTGCCTTATTGACCTGGTCACCATTGTTTGACTTGCAGATGACAGAAATGGAATTGACACCACCTTAACAAAAACGGAACTCACAGAATTGAGAGTAAAACTGAATGACCAAGCGTCTGCAGAGACAGTAAACAGAGCAGCTTCAGGCACCTCGGGGATGGGAGTTAGGGAGTCTGACTTCCCATCTCCCACCTTCCTTCTCTCACTGAGTTGGCCTCACCCTCTCCCACCGCACACAGGCCTCCCCCACCCCACCAGAGACATAACTGAGGCCCACGGCCACATCGCTTTGTGACTGGAGAGAAGACGGGCTTATTTCTCCCAGCTCCAGTTTGGAAAATTCTGGAGAAAGACTTTAAGTTAGCCTGACTGAGGCTGAGTGTTGAGGAAATGAGCTCAGATTCTACGCCACAAGACTTGGAACATAATTCATGTGTATCCTTTTAACCTCCAACCAAAATCATCAGTACAAAGAAGGGAGTGTTTTTCCAAAAGAAGCACGAGTCAGAAACGAGAGATGTCTACCACCTTTTTTAGTGTAGCCTCATTTTTCTCCTGTGAAAAGAGAACCCTTCACTAAGGCAAATACATGTAACCGCTAAGGATCATTGAGGGCAGTGGTGGAATTCTCACCTTCCATGCGGAAGACCCAGGTTTGATTCCCGGCCAATGCACCTCAAGCACTGCACCAGATTAAGACAGACGAGGAAGAAAGACCTGGTGATCTACTTCCAAAAATCAGCCAGTGAAAACCCTATGGATCACAACAGTCTGATTCTGCTGTGCATAGGGTCGCCATGAGTCAAGGCCAACTCAAAGGCACCTAAAAACAGCTAAGTACTATTGCGTTCAAGTCTCATTCTTGAAAAAGTTACCTACAAAGGACTAAAAACACCTAGTTATAATAAAACATTTTATATTTTATATTAATCGTCTATCACATCAGTGTTGTTGTCAGGTGCCATTGCTTTGGTTCCGCCTCACAGAGACCCTACGTACAACAGAACAAAACATTGCCTGGTCCTGCACCATCTCACAACTGTTGTTATGTTGGAGCACATTGTTGCAGCCACTGTGTCAGTCCATCTCGTTGAGGGTCTTCCTCCTTTTTGCTGACCCTCTACTTTACCAAGCACGATGTCCTTCTCCAGAGACTGGTCCCTCCTGATAACATGTCCAAAGTACGTGAGATGAATTTTGTCATCGTCCCTTCTAAGGAGCATTCTGGCTGTACTTCTTCCAAGACAGATTTGTTTGTTCTTCTGGCAGTCCATGGTACAGTCAACATTCTTCACCAACACCGTAGTTCAAAGGCGTCCATTCTTCTGTGGTCTTCCTTATTCATTGTCCAGCTTTCGCATGCATATGAGGCGACTGGAAACACCACAGCTTGGGTCAGGTGCACCTTAGTTCTCAAGGTTTGTTTTTAACCCTTTAAAGAGGTCTTTTGCAGCAGATTTGCCCAATGCAATATGTCGTCTGATTTCTTGACTGCTGCTTCCATGGGCGTTGATTGTGGATCTAAGTAAAATGAAATCCTTGACAACTTCAATCTTTTCTCCATTTATCATGATGTTGCTTTTTGGTCCACTTGTGAGGATTTTTGTTTTCTTTATGTCGGGGTGTAATCCATACTGAAGGCTGTAGTCTTTGATCTTCATCAGTAAGTGCTTCAAGTCCTCTTCACTTTCAGCAAGCAAGGTTGTGTCATCTG
>NW_004444096.1:1998829-2068505 GCF_000243295.1 Trichechus manatus latirostris | reverse complement strand
GTAAGTGCTTCAAGTCCTCTTCACTTTCAGCAAGCAAGGTTGTGTCATCTGCATATTGCAGGTTGTTAATGAGTCTTCCTCCAATCCTGATGCCCCATTCTTCTTCGTACAGTCTAGTTTTTCAGATTATTTGCTCAGCGTACAGATTGAATAAGCCTGGTGAAAGGATACAACCCTGACACACATCTTTCCTGATTTTAAACCACTGCAGTGTCCCCTTGTTCTGTTGGAATGACTGCCTCTTGGTCTATGGACAGGTCCACATGAGCACACTTAAGTGTTCTGGAGTTCCCATTCTTTCTAATGTTATCCATAATTTGTTATGACCCACACAGTCAGATGCCTGAAGATAATTCAAAAACAGCTGCAGCAGTACATCAACAGGGAACAGCCAGAAATTCAAGCAGGATTCAGAAGAGGATGTGGAACGAGCAATATCATTGCAGAGGTCAGATACATCTTGGCGGAAAGCAGAGAATACCAGAAAGATGTTTACCTGTATCGTATCAACTACTTCTAACAATCTAACGGCTATGATATATAATTGTATTTGGATAAATCCCTTTGGAAGGATGATACTGTGTGTACCACTTTTCCTTCCACCTTGTCTTTCTGTTTCTTACCTACATCTTTTTATATTAAATGAGTCGAACACGTTAGTAGTTTCAGCCATAGTTCTAAGACTACTCACAGAATCACAGCTGACGTCGTTGCAGGCAGTTTCCCCTTACACTAATGAAAGAGTTGACTTCGACGTGCCTTCCAGAACAGAGGCGCTCAAGCTTGAACATGTATAAGAATTACCTGGACAATGTGTTAACAATGTAGCTACCCTCACCCAGTGGTTCCCAAACTTGTCTGCACATTGGAATCACCTGGGGAACTTTTTAAACATTCCAAAGCCCAGGCCACACCCCAGGCCAATTAAATCACAATCCATGGGGGTGGCCTAAAGGCATCAGTAGCTTTTGAAGCTCCCCAGGTGATTCCAATGTTCAGACAAGTTTGGGAACCACTGCCCAGGGTTCTCAGCCCTGCCTACACACTAGAATCACCCAGACAATTTAACAAAATAGAAATGCTTGAGCCAAAAAAAAATGCTTGGGCCCCAGCCTAAACCAATTAAATTAATCTATGGGGAGGGAGAATGGGGTGACTGGACATGAGCACAGTCTTAAAAGCTCCCCAGCCGATTGTTTGTAACACACCCCCAGAAAGTCCAATTAAGTGGATCTGCACTGGGACCCAGGAATCTGCATTTAGCGAGCACCCTCAACTGATTTGCTTGCTGGTCTGAACTTCACTTTGAGAAACACTTCACTGAGACCTGGGCTACTCAAAGTGTGGTCCCTGGACCAGCAGTGTCGGTGTCAACTTGGGGATTGTTAGAAATGCAGAATCTCAGTCCCCGCCTCCACCTGCTGAATTGGAGTCTGTATTTTCACAAGATCTCCCAGCGGATTCACATGCAAGTTAGAGTTAAAGATCACTTGCTGTCTTAGTTGTCTAGTGCTACTATAGCAAACAGAAATACCACAAGTGAATAGCTTCAACAAAGAGAAATTTATTCTCTCACAGTCTAGTAGGTTACAAGTCCAAATTCAGGCTGTCAGCTCCAGGGGAAGGCTTTCTCTGTCAGCTGTGGAGGCAGGTCCGTGTTATCAATCTTCCCTTGGTCTGGGAGCATCTCAGCGCAGGAACCTCAGGTCCAAAGGGCATGCTCTGCTCCCGGCACTGTTTTCTTGGTGGTATGAGGTTCCCATGTGTCTCTGCTCGCTTCTCTCTTTTATATCTCAAAAGAATTTGGCTTAAGACACTATCCAATCTTGTATACCTCATCAGTATAACCGCCACTAATCCATCTTATTACATCATAATGATAGCATTTACAACACATAAGGAAATCACATCAGATTACAAAATGGTACACAATCATACACAATACTGGGACTCATGACCCAGCCAAGTTGACAGATATTTTTGGGGAACACAATTCAGTCCATGACACTTGCCTAGAGGTATTCTTCAACCTCAGTTGAACATTGGAATCACCTGGGAGCTTTTACAACATGCTAATGCTGGGATCTGTACACCAGAGATTCTGATCTAAATCGCTTGAGGTGTGGCCAAAGCTGAGAACCACTTCTAGAACCTCTGCTCTCTTCCAACAGAGGATTATTCAGTTGTTGTTCCATTTGGGCTGAAAATTTTTACCATCAGAGTTGTAGCATCGACCCCCTTTAAGCTGCACTAGAAAATTCTGTTAGTAACAGTCACAATAAATCACGGTGCTTAGGCTCAGACTCGTCTAAATCTAAAACAGCGAAGCAACAGAAAAACGTAACAAAAAAAAATTAAAACTTAAAGAGTGTCTAACACACCCATTGCCCATCAAGTCAATTCCAACTCATAGCGACCCTGTAGGACAGAGTAGAACTGCCCCATAGGGTTTCCAAGGAGTGGCTGGTGGATTTGAACAGCCAACCTTTGGTTAGCGGCTGAGGCTCTTAACCACTGTGCCACCAGCGCTCCAAACCTACTGCTATTCCTTCATTTCTAAAGATTATTCCCCTGTCTCATTCAATACACACGTGACAATCACCACCAATAAAACATAAAAATCCATAAATACAAAAATGTATGGAAGGTCTTATTAATATATTTCAAAGTTCAGATTCAGTCCCTCGAAAAAATGCTGTATCATCATGGGACAGAACTAATGAGAAACAAGAGCTTATCCTGTGCCCCTTTGCTTTGTATGGTGATAAGATTCCTACAGAATGCCATCAGAGCCCAACAAGGGGTGATATCAGAGACTGCATATGTCAGCACCATGCCTAACACATAGTAGGCGCTCAGTGAATGCCCACTTCTCTCTCCTGGAAACACACAGTCCTCTGTGTCTTCTGTGGTATTTATCCCATTCGATTAGACTTACTCTCATTGGTAGATTTGCCTTGTTCTGCCCTTCTAGCCTGTGTTTGTAGGTTTCTTGAAAAGAAGTAACATGTCTTACTTATCAACCCATCCTTTTGCCCAGACAAGTCTCTAGCATAGAAATCACCCAATGGAGTGTATGGATGGGCAATGAGTGGATGAGAGATTTCTTTGGACAGCTGTCCTTAAGAAGTAAGCTGACATTTAAAGGTGCTTGGACAGATTTGTCTCAATGGATCATCAGCTCCTGCTGAATCAATCCATTAAACATCTGTCTCCACTGTCAATTCTGATCTAAGCCAGGTGAGCCTGCTGTGTTTGCAGCTACAGACATGTGAGTGGCACCAGTTTTTCTTACAGTTTTCACATTGCAAATAGACTGTCTCCTGCAGACCCACTACATAAAGCAGAGCGATTCAATTCCCATAGAGCCAGGTACTCAAGCAGAGGGTCCAGGACCACATGCTGGTCACTGAAGCTTCCCCATATTTTTATCCATTCCAAGCTTTAAAATAACACTGGCAAGCAGCCATCTAAGATGCATCAATTGGTCCCAACCTACCTGGAGCAAAGGAGAATGAAGAACACCAAGGACACAAGGAAAGTATTAACCCAAGAAACAGAAAGGGCCACATAAACCAGAGACTTCATCAGCCTGAGATCAGAAGAACTAGATGGTGCCCGGCTACCAGCAATGACCATCCTGACAGGGAACACAACAGAGAGTCCCTGTTGGAGCAGCAGAAAGGTGGGGTGCAGAACTCAAATTCTAGTAAAAAGACCAGACTTAGTGGTTTGACTGAGACTGGAGGGACCCTGGAAGACATGGCCCCTAGGCTCTCTGTTAGCCCAAAACTAAAACCATTCCTGAGGCCAACACTTCAGAAAAAGATTAGACTGGACTATGGCACATACAATGATACTCATGAAGAGTGTGCTTCTTAGCTCAAGTAGATACATGAGACTAAATGGGCAGCTTCTGTCTGGAGGTGAGATGAGAAGGCAGAGAGGGTCAGGAGCTGGTTGAATGGACATGGGAAATCCGGGGTGGCAGCGGGGAGGAGAGTGGTTTCACAGTATAGGGAGAGCAACTAGGGTCACATAACAATGTATGTATAAATTTTCGTATGAGAGACTAACTTGAATTGCAAACTTTCACTTAAAGCACAACAATAAATAGTAATAATAACACTGGCTGCCTTATAAAAATAAACAAGCAAAAAAACCCAAACCCATCGCTGTCAAGTTGATTCTGACTCATAGCAACCCTATAAGTAGAATAGAACTGCTCCATAGGGTTTCCGAGGAGCTGCTGGTGGGTTTGAACTGCTGACCTTTATAGTTAGCAGCTGAGCTCTTAACCACTGTGCCACCAGGGCCCCTAGCTCATAGGCAACAGAAAAATCTTCAAGCCTTCTCTAAGCACTTAGCCCTGGTCTCAGAGCAGTGTAGAGAATAAGCATCTAAGAGCATATAGAGAAGGAGTGTGGGTACTTTTCCCTCTAAGGAAAGAGGACAGCATAGAAAGAGGGAAGTATAGACAGATGCAGGCAGCCCTGGTGGTACAGTGGTTAGGCACTCGGCTGCTAACCAAAAGGTCAGCAGTTCATAAACCACCACCCACTCAGCCAAGAGAAAGATGCAGCAGTCTGCTTCCATAAAAATTACAGCATTGGAAACCCTATGGGGCAGTTCGACTCTACCTGTAGGGTGGCTACGAGTTGGAATTGACTCGTTGGCAATGAGTGGGTGGTATAGCGTGATACTAACTGCAGTCATATTCCTTCGAAACAACTTTCCTATGTTTGTCTGGCTCCTCTAGAATAATCAATTTTTTTGTGGCTCCCCATCTACTGTCAGTGACAATTATACCATACCCCACTGCAGGAAATTTTTCCCTCTGCTCCCAAGGATCCAGTCAACCAAATCATCCAGAACAACCATTGCCACACTCTTGGTCCACTCCAGAGTGCAATCCGTTGAGTAGGTTACAACTCTTGGTATGACCAAATAAATTAAAAATAGATGAGAAAGGGAGATGATGAGTTTGTGAAGGACTGGTGTTAATTCTTCTCTAAACATTTGGTAGAATTCACCAGAGAAGCCATCTGATCTTGGACTTTTCTTTGCCGGAAGTTTTTTATAACTAATTCAATCTCTTGTTGTCTCATTCGTATTATTTTAATTACTGATTCATTTAGACATATTCCTGCCTTCTTAGTGTGTGTGTGTGTGTTTGTGTGTGTGCGTGTATTTGTCTATCTCGGTCTCTCTCTTTTCCTCTCTCCTGCAAAGGTGTAGAATTGTACATTCTATTTCCTTTCTTCTACAGGTTACTGTCAGATTGTAAGGCACATAAATGTATATTTGTAGCACATGTATATTGCTACAAATAACTAGATTTTATTAGTATCTAAAGCCTTCCTGTAAACAAGAACCTAGCACATTTTTAATCTCTTCTACTCTGTATCTCTTCACCACCTCCCTCCACAACATTCCTTACCATCACCATCAATTAAGATTTTTTAGGTTCATTTTTCTATTAATTTTAAAAAATAATTAACTGTTTGTTATTTTCAAGAGTAAGGGCTTTTTTCTTTTCGTTTGTTTTTTGCTCCGCATTGCTTCTTACTTATCTACTCCCCTTGAATGTACTTTTCTTCCTGTTGATGTTCATTTTCCAGCAGTTCTCTCAGAGGCAGTGGCGAACTTTCTGTACCTATGTTCATTGAAAATGTCTTAGTTTTTACATCATGAGTATTTAAATATAGAAAAAAGATTTTAACAGACCCTATGCACCCAGTACCAAGATTTAATGGAGTTTAATTTTTTTCCGAGTTTGTTTAAGATCTCTCATTTTTACAAAGGAATTAAAATATTGTAGACACAGCTAAATCAACTCTCATCTTCTCTTTCCCTCCCTCACCAGAGATACCCATTATTCTGAAGTTTATTAATATCATTCTCATGCATATTGTTGAACTTCGATAGATAGATATTAGATAGAGACAGAGATAGACCTGGTGGTCCAACCGTTAAGCGCTTGGCTGTTCGAACCCACCCAGTGGCTCTGAGGGAGAAAGACTTGGCAATCTGCTCCTGTAAAGATTATAGCCTAGAAAACCCTATGGGACAGTTCTACTCTCTCACAGTGGGTCGCTATGAGTCAAAATCAATGGCACCACCAACAATATAGATACATACAGACAGACATGTATATCTATAAGCAACAGATACAACAAATAAAAATGATTCATGTGTTTTTAAAATATACTTAACTAGTATCATATATTAGTATTATTTTGAGCTTACATTAACAATTAACAATAGTTTTTTAAGATCTATCCTTGCTATTACATGCTGCTTTGGTTCTTTTTCATTTCTGTATAGCATTCCATTATATACATTGGATCCACTCTTTATTTCTATATGATCTTCTGCTTATTTTCTCATTTTCCTATTGATGAATTTTTCTACTTTTTTTCCATCTTTATATTTCTTCACTGAATGGCAATATAATTGATTATAAAATTCAAAGTTCAAAAAATATTAAATATTGTCCCATGATCTTCTTGTGTCCGTGTTACCTGTGCTCATGCTAAGGCTAGTCCCATTCTTCTTGCGTTCTAGTTGTCTGGTGTTTTCTCTATAGGCACTTGTAGGATGTTTGTCTTCACCTGAATGCTCTGGGATTTCTCTCCAATGTGTCTTTTCATTTACTCTACTTGGCGCTCAACTAGCATTTTCAATCCGTGTGGCAGTGACTTTCTTCAGATGAGGAAAAATGTCTTCTACGTCTTTGAGTGTTACCTTCCTTTAGTCTTTCTGTTGTCACTTTCAGGTACTTTAATTTCATATGTTTGGAACTTCTGAAGCTGTCTTCCATATCTTTTAATGTTTCTTTCTTTTTTCCATCTCTGTTATTTTTATACTACACCTTTGGAAAATTCCTCAGTTTAATTTTTCAGCTCCTCAATCTACTCTGTAAGTATCTTCATTCTTGTATTTTTTTCAACATTCAACAAAAGTTATTGAGCATTTAGTGTGTGCTAGGTGCTGTCCTAAGGAGCCCTGGTGGTGCAATGGTTAAGTGCTCAGCTGCTAACTGAAAGATCAGTAGTTCAAACCCACCAGAAACTCCACAGGAGAAAAACCTGGCAATCTGCTCCTGTAAAGATCTCAGCCTACTACACCTATGGCGGCCATTCTACTCTGTCTTGTAGGGTCACTATGAGTCGGAATTGACTCAACGGCACACAAAAACAACAGTAGATTCTGTTCTAGGCATGGGGATATAGCAGTGAACAAATAAAGTTACTTCCCTCAAGAAGCTTACTTTCTATTGAGGTAAAACAAATAATAAAGAAATATATGTCAAGTAGCAGACAATGCTATGAAGAAAAATAAGGCAGAGAAAGGAGATGGAGTATGATGAGGGATGGAGTAGATAAGATGATCAGAGACGATCTCTTTGATAGGGTGACTTTTGAGAAGAGAACTGAAATTTCCTGAAATTCTGCAAAATTAACTTAAAGAAGGTTTTCTCAGGACAGGGTGGCTTCTGCCAACCCCTGATGCTCTAGCCTGATAGCTCTCTTTTTGCCATATCTCTTAGTAAGTTTGACTTTGGGCCACCTTGTAAAATGAGTTGCCTGTCCTACACTGCATCTGTTTCTAATTTTGAACAGTCCTTGCTTCCGGTGGGGAGAGATTGGGCAGGGCAGGGCCAGAGGGACTGAGCTGGGCACTACAAACAGGCCAGTGAGCAGTGGCAGAAGACTTTACCAAGCTGGGAGATGAGACGGGAGCTTCTCCTGAAACAACAAAAAATGTTGGGGTCAGAAGAAAGAACAAAATCACCAACAATACTGGAGTGCCAATGTCCCAGACTGGTGAATGGAGGTCAGAAGGAGGAGAAGGCAAGAGAAGATACTTTAATGTTTGCCAAGTTTTAGGGTACTGCTGAAGAGGACAAGCCCAAACATGGTGATATTAACTTAGGAATCCTGTTCAAATGCTTCTCATATCCCTTACCACTTGTGGCTTTCTTCTGTGGGCTGGCTGAGACGTGGTTAGTCTGGGACAAGGGAAATGTTGCTTAGAAGCCTGATTTAATGACCCAAGTATACATCAGACACCATTTAATATATATGTAAATATCTATGTAAATGTAAAGAGAATATTATATAGTTCTGCTGTAAATGGCCATCAGAGGAGGGGGTGAAATCCCCTCGACTAGGATCTGGTAGCAGAGAGTCAAGCATCAGAAGTATGGCTGGACTAAGAACTTTAAGAGCTTAATAAAAGGCTGAGACTCTGAGACTCAGGTAGAGGCACAAAGTATAAGCAAATATGAAAACGAGGATGCACTAGTCAGAATAGCTTTGACTATCCCGTGCTGATCAATCAATCCTGAAATCTCAGTGGCTTCACATGAAAGAGGTTTGATTCTCACTCATATGAAGACTGATGGGGAAGATGACTGTGTGGGGCAACCCTCCTCCATCTGGTAACTCAGGGATTCAGGCTGTCTCTGTCTTCAGATGAGGTGAACTTAACATATGGCTTCCAGGGTTGCTAAGTCAGGGGAGGACGTATGGGCTGTAAGTTCAGATGGAATATCTTTAAGGGTCGGAGGTGGGAAAGAATTACAGCTCTTATGCCCACACTCCCCTGGAGAGAACCAGTCACATGGTCCCAATCTAACTGGAAGGGAAGCTAGGAAACATAGCCATTCTGTATGCTCAGGAAGAGGAAGATTAAACGGGATTCAGTGAACATGCAGCATTGCCTTTACACAGAGAAATATGAATTACATTGTGAAAAAGGGAAAGCCTGTAAGAACAGGTTTTTAACTACTTCACGCATTTAAAAAAATTAACAGATTCTTTGCATCCCAAGTGAAAATTTTATTGCATCAACTTTTCAAAAAATGCAAGTTTGGCCACCTGGCAGGTTTCACTTCATTAGCACCTGGTCTGCAGATACCTTGGGAGCAATCAAAGCAGAGAAAGCTCCCTCTCAAATGGATTTTTGTCAGTTCATTTGGAAAACACTGTGCTCCCTTGGGAGACAGCAAAGATAAAATCTGTTCCTGACATTCCTCCTCCTAGGCACATTCTACGGACTTTCCAGGGTCAGGACAAAGAGTGGCCTGTCCAAAGTCATCAGCCAGGTCACTGTGTCAGAAACGGGATGAGAATCACTATTGGGCTACTCGTGCCTTTCCTGCGCACACAGGAGGTCAAGAGACTTTTGCGTTAGACAATGGTCCTCTCGCAGGTATGCCTTGGATTAGGGGTAGGGGTGGCTAAACAGGGTCAAGCAATTTGACTCAATCTCCTAACTCAGAATTCTTCACTAAGCCAAATCAACAAAACAGATGGGCTTCTCCCATTAGCCTGTATTTGTTGTAATTGTCCACTAATGTGCCTTTTAGGGAATTAGAGGCACATTAGCCTGGAGTCTTGCAACAAACCCAACAAGTTCACCAGGTTGTTATGCTGTCATGACACCAAAGACTCAAATTTCCAAGCTACATGTGTTGTGAAGGAGAGACTGGTTAGAATTTAACTGAAGAGAAACTCTATGATAGGTTTTTACCCTGTAGCTTCATTTTGAGAAATATTCTTGATTTCTAGGATTTAATCTGCTTTAATCATGAGACCTTCAGGAATGGGTTTTATGTTATGGAAAGAATACAAGTTCTAGAGACACACAGAGGAGCCCTGGTTGCACAGTGGTTAAAGCACTCGGCTGCTAACTGAAAGGTTGACGGTTCAAACCCACTAGCCGCTCCATGGGAGAAAGCTCTGGCAGTCAGCTTCTGTAAAGACTGCAGCCTTGGAAACCCCATGCAACAGTTCTACTGTGTCCTACAGGGTTGCTGTGAGTCAGAATCGACTCGGTGCCAGTGGGTAATGGGAGAGACACACAGACCTTGATTTTATTCCCCTTCCTGGCACGTATCAGCTAAGGAACCTTCAGAAATCACCAAGCCTCTCAAAAACTAAGTTTCCTCATCTGTACAACGGACTGATGAAGATATAGTTTAGTCAAAGTGTTGTTTTGAGAATTACGTGAGATAACAATATAAACTAAACAGTCCAGTTGCCGTCTAGGTGATTTTGACTCATGGTAACCGGGCACATAATAGGTGCTCAGAAAATAGTTTCTCTCCACAACCACCCCCTCCCCATCCCACCCCCACCTCTGGCAAATATTCTTTTAAATAATTATTCATTGTGCCCTGCTGGATCGCTGCTTCTAACTTTCGTCTACCATCCCGCAGGTAAACTCTGTAGAACACCAAACATCTAAATGAGAAATGAACATGTGATCAACAATAGTTTCAGCTCTCAGAGTTGAATTTTGGCCAAATTATTTTATTCTTGTTAACATATGTTCTTGTGGCAATTTTTTATTTCACTTTCTCTTAGGGCACCTACCTTAGACACAAATTTAAAATGTTGAAATGTTGATAAATTTCCTTTAGTAAGCTTCTATGCCTAAAGCAATGTACCAGATTCACAGGAGGTAGATGCATGGATTGGGGTGAATAAGTAGAAGAAATTATCATCATGAGCTCTCTGAGGACTCCTGGAATTATGTGATCAGAGGGGTCAATGACACAGCAAATGGAAGGTCCCTGGTTGGCACAAACAGTTTGGTTGGAACCAACCCCACAGACCACGGAAGATAAGCTAGGCGATCTGCTTCCATTAAGATTGTTGTCGTTAGGTGCCATCAAGTCAGTTCTGACTCATAGCTACCCCATGTGACAGAGTAGAACTGCCGCATAGGGTTTTCTAGGCGGTAATCTTTACAGGAGCAGATCATCAGGTCTTTTGCCCATGGAGCCACTGGGTGGGTTTGAACCTCCAAACTTTTGTTTAAAAGCCAAGAGCTTAATAATTACGCCACCAGGGCTCTTTCTTTAAGATTACAGCCAAGAAAACCCTATGGAGCAGTTCTACTCTGTCACACGTGGGGTCATCACGAGTCGGAATCAACTCAATGGTAACAGACAACAACACAGCAAATGCCTAGAGACTCAAGCATCTGTAAATAATAGAGCTTGTATACAGCAGACACCAAATATATATCACTATTTGCAGGAAATCTTCAATCACCAAAATATTTAGGAATAGAATTTTCTAATTAATTTTCTTTCTGTGTAATTGACAGTCATCTAGGAAAATTCTATCTTTTGTTCTACCTTTGTTGTTGAAAGTCTTTCTAAAAAGTAAACAGGCAGGACATCTAAGTAATGTTAAAGCCGGGCTCTCCTGAGGATACGTTTTTCCTAAGAGAAGAAAGACAGCATGGTTTAGTGGCAAGACACCTGGGCTAGAATTCTCCATACCTACAATCTACCCTTCGATTTTTCACCAATCCAATCTTGTGTCTTTGGATACATCACCTTGGCTCTCTGGATATCAGTTCAATTATTTATAATGAATATTCTGGAAAAATTCTGAAACAATTGGGCAATAATATAGCAAAAGGAGGAAATTTCTGTAATTGATAGCTATTGAAGTTCCATATATCATGCTGGCAATTGTGATCTGTATTGTCATCATCATTACCCATGAAAGTCACCCATGTTTGTGAGGATGTGAAAGACCACTGCAGATGTTAGCCTCAGGGCAATAGCTGCAGTATAACTCATATTAGTAGAAAGTCAAAATCTACCCAAATGGTCTACGCGTTTAGAATATGCAGGTCCAGATCTCTGACACTCTAAGTGTCTCCCTTCCTTTGTGGGAAGACTGGCTACGGGTAGTTCTTTTTGCATATATTATGTTTTGCATATATTGTCATCTATTGCGTTCTATAACTCTGACACTCTGGTTACAACTTATTAAACTTGGGCTTGAGCCAGGAGACACAAAGGCGGAACTTGTGTAAGATGTGTTTTGGAGCCAACTTTCTATGAAGTGGCTTGGCTCAAGACTCTGCCCAATATGCATGGTGCATATTAAATGATGTAAAAACTAATCCAATCTGATTTGTTCTCTTAGGAACTGTTAGAGAGTAGTAAGAATCAAGTAACAATGGATCACTGCTTCTAGGGGGATGAAATGACCCAGTTACTAGAGGTGGAGTTCCCTTGAGCTGGCACTGTGTCCTGAAGATATGACATAAACACAGCATGAGAAGGGAAAACTAGAGATCTAGATCTCTCATGAACTTAAACACAAGAATCTTCCACAAAATATTAACATTCTGAACACATCAATGTATAAAAAGAATAATACACCACAACCAAGTGGAGTTTCTTTCAGGTATACAAAGCTGGTTCAACATTTGAAAATTAATCAATGTATTCCACCATGTAAGACCCAACTATTTTTTCTTTTTTGTTGATACTATATGTTTTCAGTAATGGAGGGAATGCTGAATCACTGAGTGTGTTTGAATTTTTGGTAGATAATATGGTTTTTGTTTCATGCCTCATCCCACAAATTGTGCCCTTGGAATGCACAGGTACATATATGTACCTATTGACACCCCAAATTCTCCCCCAGGGTCCAGAGGTACATGTGTGTACCAAATAAAAATTTTCAAAATTCTTATTTTTCCTACCAAAAATTCAACAATTCAGCACCACCTTGTACAATAGCCTGTAAAAACAGTAATTTGCGGCACAAGCCTGTTTTTTCCTTTTCAAACTGTTATATAGGGTCCTGCCTGCTGGTAGCACATACTGTCAGTGGTACAATAGCTCCCTAATAAACCCCAGAGGCAGAAAAATTAAGTGGTAGCTATATGCACCATGGGTCACAAAAAGGTTAACAGGCTAAAGAAAAAAAATCATATGGGCATATGAATCAATGCAGAAAATGTGTTTCACTAAATTCAACACCCATTGATGCTAAAAACGCTCAGTATGCTAGTAATACAGGAGAACTACCTCAACTTCATAAAGAGCATCCATGAAAAACCTACAGCTAACATCATACTTAACAGTGAAAGACTGAATGCTTTCCTTGTAAGATCAGCAAAAAGGCAAGAAGTCTGCTCTCACCACACTTATTCAACGTAGTACTGGAAGTTCCAGCCAGAGCAATAAGACAAGGAAAAGAAATAAAGAGCATATAGACTGGAAAGAAATAAATAAAACTGTTTCTATTTGCAAATGACATGGTTGTCTCTATGGAAAATTCCAAAAATCTACATAAGACTCCTAGAACAAACAAGCGAGTTTATTAATATCACAGGTGTGGTGCAGTGGGTTTTCTCTTATATGACCTTTCTGGCCCTGGGTTTGTAATTCTCCCAAAATGATTGGCTGGGCTGCAGTCCTGCATGGGATTGGTCCAGTTACTAGCCACATAAAAGATCGGTCACTTTCCAAAAGCCATGCCCTGAAATTGACAAGGAGTTTTCCTATATAAGTGGCCAGTCTCAGAGATTTTGGGGGCTTCATGATTGACGAGAGCCAGGAGAAGAGAGTGTCCTTTGGACACGGGGCCCTGCAGTGAGAATCTCCTAAGAGTTGTATTACAGGTAACACTGAGCTGGTAACACTCTCTGGGCTGAAAACACTGAAGACTGAGAAAAATGGTAGCAAACAGCAGATCCGAGCAGTGGTATGAGTGGTGGGAACCAACAGATGGCAGCAGTGGGTGAGTTGGCCCACAGAGCAGACCGTGATGTGGGCAGATTTGGTCTACAGAGTGAAGCTAGGTGCCTCTGACAGGAGGTCACCAGCAGAGCAGAGGCTTGGGCATACACCGTGCAGGGGTTGCCCATACAACGGTTTTACTTCAAGACCTGTGGTAATGCTGGCCTAATCCTTGCACTTGCCTAGGGTTGTCCCAAACCTGCTGGCTGAGAGCTGGACCAGCAAGCACAGGGTCCAGGCTTTGACAAGAAAAGAGATGGAGAGATACAGAGAGAAAACATACAAAGCCACGCTGCACCCCACCTGACCTGATGGCACACCTGCTGAGAGACAAAGACAGAGACAGAGACACCTCTGTGATGGCTAAGGTTGGTGTCAACTTGGCTGGGCCATGATTCTTAGTGGTTTGGCAGTTATGATATAATTTGGCACTTATGTAATGATACATCATTATGTAATGATAATCAACTGCATAATGAAATCTGCTACTAGCAGCCAATCAGTTGAAAGGGAGTTTCCCTGGGGGTGTGGTGTGCCTCCATTATATAAATGGATGTTCCAGCAAGGCTCTTGCTCTGGATCCTATATCAGGCTCGTCATCATCTGACCTCTGGTTCTTAAGACTTGAGCTAGCAGCTTACCTGCTGATCTTGGGATTCATATATGTGTATGCTGGTTTTGCTTCTCTAGAGAACCCAGCCTAAAACACCTGTTCATGGCATGCCTGCCCAGTGACAGAGAAATGGACATAAATACCTGGGAAGAGTAAGTGGGTCCTCTTCTAGATTTAAGTGGGTTCCTCTTCTACAATGCTGAGTGGGGTACTCATAGGGGTGGAGGAGACCAGTTCACCACAAATCTATCCCTGATGTTTACTGATGGCTTTCTACAAGTAATCTGTTCTTGCTGCTTACTGTTTACCTTCTATAAATAATACTAACGGCCTTCAATTGCCAATGCTGTGTAAGTGTCTTGTGTGTACAACCCAATTAGATTTGACAGTAGAGTCCTCATCCTAACAGTCTCATGATTGCTTGAGATTTAGAGGTACAACCTGTGTGTGTCTGCACACATGTACACACATGTGCACACAGTTTAACAGGATACAAGATGAACATGCAAAAATCAATTCCTTTGCTGTATACTAACAATGAACAAGTTCAAACTGAAATGAAAGGACACTACCATTTACCGTTTCTGGAAAGAATGAAATGTTTAGGTATAAATCTAGCAGAAAATTGTAAAGAGCCTGTAAACTCAAAATTTATTTTTTTAAACAACATAGATCAATCTTAAAGGCACTACACTGAGTGAAAGAAGTCAGTTTGAAAAGGTTACACACCATAAGAGTGCATTTATATGACTTTTTTGAAAAAGGCAAAACTATAGCGATGCGGAACAGATCAGATGTTGCATGGTTACCAGGGGTGGGGGCTAGGGAATGGAATGACTACAAAGGGCTAGCATGAGAAAATTTGGGGAATAATGGAGCTGTTCTGTTTTCTCATATTAATGGTGGTTACATAAATCAGTGTTGTTGTTAAATACCATCAAGTCTATTTCAACTCATAGTGACCTCATGTGACAGAGTAGAACTGCCCACGTAGGGTTTTTTTTTTTAATTGCACTTTAGATGAAGGTTTATAAAACAAACTAGCTTCTCATTAAACAGTTAGTACGCATATTGTTTTATGACATTGGTTAACAACCCCACGACATGTCAAAACTCTCCCTTCTTGACGTTGGGCTCCCTGTTACCAGCCTTCCTGTTCCCTCCTGCCTTCCAGTCCCTGCCCTAGGCTGGTATGCCCCTTCAGTCTCGTTTTGTTCCATGGGCCTCTTGTCTAATCTTTGGATGAAGTGTGAACTTCAGGAGTGACTTCATTACTGAGCTAAAAGGGTATCTGGGGGCCATACTCCTGGGGTTTCTCCAGTCTCTGTCAGGCCACTAAGTCTGGTCTTTTTTTGTGAGTTAGAGTTTTGTTCTACATTTTTCTACAGCTCTGTCCAGGACCCTCTATTGTGATCCCTGTCAGAGCAGTCAGTGGTGGTAGCAGGACACCATCTAGCTGTACTGGACTCAGTCTGGTGGAGGCCATGGTTGTTCTGGTCCATTAGTCCTCTGGATTAATCTTTCCCCTGTGTCTTTAGTTTTCTTCATTCTCCCTTGCTCTAGAAGGGGTGAGACCAATGGAGTATCTTAGATGGCCACTCACAAGCTTTTAAGACCCCAGATGCTACTCACCAAGGTAGAATGTAGAACATTTTCTTTATAAACTTTGTTATCCTAGTTGAGCTAGATGTTCCCGGAGACCATGGTCCCCACAGACCTCAGCCCAGCAATTCAGTCCCTCAGGGAGTTTGGATGTGTGTAGGGAGCTTCCAGGATCTTGCCTTGTACAAGTTTTGCTGGCTTCCCAAGTATTGTGTACTGTCTTACGCTTTACCAAAGTTACCACTTATCTATCGTCTAGTTAGTGTTTTTCCATTCTCTTTCCCCATCCCTTGTAACCATCAAAGATTGTTTCTTTTTGTATGTAAACCTTTTCATGAGTCTTTACAGTAGAGTTCTCATACAATATTTGTCCTTTTGTGAGTGATCCATCCAGATCCATCCACGTTGTGAGATGCTTCACAGATTCATCATTGTTCTTTATCATTGCAGCAGTACTCCATTGTGTGTATGTATCATAGTCTGTTTGTCCATTCGTCTGTTGATGGGCACATAGGTTGTTTCCATCTTTTTGCTGTTGTGAACAATGCTGCAATCAACATGGGTGCATACGTCTATTCGTGTGATGGCTATTATTTCTCTAGGATATATTCCTAGGAGTGGATTGCTGGATCATATGGTATTTCTATTTCTAGCTTTCTAAGGAAGCGCCATGTCATTTTCCAAAACGGTTGTACCATTTTGCATTCCCACCAGCAGTGCATAAGAGTTCCAATCTCCCCACAGCCTCTCCAACATTTGTTATTTTCTGTTTTTTTTTATTCATGCCGGTAATGCTGGAGTGAGATGGTATCTGTTGTGGTTTTGGTTTGCATTTCTCTAATGGCTAGTGATCTCAAGCATTTCCTCATGTCTGTTAGCCACTTGAATGTCTTCTTTGGTGAAGTGTCTGTTTATTTCCTTTGCCCATTTTTTAACCAGATTATCATTTTGTTGTAGAGATGTTGGATTCTCCTGTAGATTTTAGAGATTAGACCTTTGTTGGATTTGTAATAGCCAAAAATTTTTTCCCAGTCTGTAGGTTCTCTTTTTACTCTTTTGGTGAAGTCTTTTGATGAGCGTGTTTAATTTTTAGAAGATCCCAGTTATCTGGCTTATCTCAACTCAAAATTTAAAAACGCTCATGAAAAATCATAGAAGACCTAAATAAATTGGAGAGACATTCCATGTTCATCAACTGGAAGACTCAACATAGTAAAGTTGTCAATCCTACTCAAAATGATCTGTAGGTATAATGAAACGCCTGTCAAAATGTCAGTAAGGTTTTTTTGTAGAAATAGACAAGCTTACTCTAAAACTCATATGGGAAGACAAAGGCCCTAGCATAGTCAAAACAATTTTTAAAAAGAAAAATAAAGTGAGATAAATCATTCTTCTCAATATTAAGACTTAACAATATAGCTACAGTAATCAAGACAGTAAGAGACCCCCGGTGGCACAAGAGTTTTAAGTGCTTGGCTGCTAACTGAAGGGTTGGCAGTTCAAACCCACCCAGCTGCAGCTCCATGGGAGAAAAGACCTGATGATCTGTCCTGTAAAGATTGTTGTTGTTAGGTGCCATCAAGTCAATTTTGACTCATAGCAACCCCAGGTACAACAGAACAAAACACTGCCGGGTCCTGCACCATCCTCACAATCGTTGCTATGTTTGAGCTCATTGTTGCAGCCACTGTGTCCGTCCGTCTCATTGAGGGTCTTACTCTCTTTCGCTGACCCTCTACTTTACCAAGCATGATGTCCTTCTCCAGGGACTGATCCCTCCTGATAACATGTCCAAGGTTTGTGAGACGAACTTTCTCCATCCTTGCTTCTAAGGAGCATTCTGGCTGTACTTCTTCCAAGACAGATTTGTTCATTCTTCAGGCAGTCCATGGTATATTCAGTATTCTTCACCAACACCATAATTTAAAAGCATCAGTTCTTCTTTAGCCTAGAAAACCCTATAGTTCTACTCTGTCACGCTGGGTCATTATGAATTAGAAATCGATGGCACCTAACAATAATAATCACGACAGTGTGGTGCTGGTAGAGGTACAATCACAGATAATGGACTGGAACAGAAGATCTAGAAATAGATCCATACACATATGCTCATTTACTTTTTGCAAAGGAACAGAGCAGAAGTAGTTCAATGGAGAAAAGATAGCCTTTCCAACAAATGGTACTGGAAAATTGAACACCCATAGAGAAAATAATTAGCCTAAATAATTAACCTAAACTTCATGTCACTCAATCTAAAAGTATTTATCTGGACTGTAACTAAACAAACAAACAAAAAAGTGGGGCTTTTTTTGTTTTTCGTTTGCCATCGAATCAATTCTGACTCATAGCGACCCCATAGGACAGAGTAGAACTGCCCCATAGGGTTTCCAAGGAGTGGCTGGTGGATTAGAACTGCCAATCTTTTGGTCAGCAGCTGAGCTCTTAACCACTGCACCACGAGGGCTCCATCTGGACCCTAAGCAATAAAAAAGAAAGTAAAATTTAAAATGCCTTTAAGACTCCATGGCAGCCGAGCTGGTGGACTTCACCTGGGCTTTGCCGAGCAAACAGGGAAACAGGAGGAGCGGCTTCATTCCAGGAATCTAAAATAACGAGGTGCTCAAGCAGAAGACAACAACTGGCTCCTAGTGCCTCCTTTGTATGAAACACCAGGTCCGATTCTACTGGGGGGTGCGGGGAGAGAAAGTGGGACGAGGAAGAGGTGGAGAAGAAGAAAGTCCCCAGGGGTCAGAACTCAGAAAATACAGGAGAAATCCTCAAGCAGGAAACTGCAGAGGAGAATGATGTGGAAATACGCCCTATGTACAACCACCCAGGTACAGGTCATAACAACTGTTCCTATCTCCCTCTGTGCCATATTTTTCTTCCCATCAGAGACAGGAATAAATATGATCTACTCTGGAAACCTGGGTTATATTACCATTTAATTGTTTGCACAGAATTAAATGAGTTGGGGAACTAGGAGATCCCAGAACCTTGTTCCTTTGTACTCCCTGGTTTAAATAAATTGTTCTCTTTGCCAATTTGCTTTTCCACAAAGAGAGGCTCCGTCCTGTCTCTGACTCTTTTTTTTTTCCAGAAGCTTATTCCTACATTTTAAAATTCATTTTCAGGACTCCGAGATGAGAGTAAAACAATTTAATGACTGAAGTTTTGAATCTAAGTAACTGAAATTATTCACTTAGATCATTAGAAATACATGAGTGGCCGGCATGGTTTCCTTGGGGAAAGCTTATCATTAAATATGCTTCTGAGCCGTTACTGAGTCTGAAACAACACTCAGTTCCACTCTCCTACAGACCTTAATTTGTATTTCCAAATCCAACAGCCCTTTTTCGATGAACAATGGAAAGACTTGTTATGGGTTTAAATCCCAATTCTTCATTGGGAAGTTTTGAATATGGGCTACGTTGGCAAATAGTCCAGAGGGGGAAACGTCTGCCGAGGGTTCAGCAAACAGTTGCATCACCTCCTTTATCTAGGGTGTTGACCCACCCATTCATTCCATGTTTGCAGTGGTGAGTTCAGCAAAGCTGGTTGCCAGGGCAACCATAATCCGTGCACAGAGCCGGCTCCATTGGTGGTCAGTTACAACATGCTTTGTCGTGTTGGTGTCCTGTAGCCTGCTGAATGGAGCGACAGAAAACAAGCACCTTCAGTAAACATGAACTAATGAGAGTGGAGGCCTCCAAGGACCGGGGCTAACTGCCTGGAAGTCATCGGAAGACTCCCACCAAGAGCCGGACGCTTACATGGACAGACAGAGATGTCCCCTCCCATAAAGGGTTGTGTGGTTGTTGGATTTAACCATATAGAACTGTCCTATTTACCCCCAGGGCCAAGGAATGATCTTTTTATTTACTAAACATTATGAATTAGATGAATATGAAATTCCAAAAGGTGAACAGTTGGGAGTGCAGATTAGTTCCCACTGAAGTTTAAGGAGTCTGGAAGACCAGGAGAAAATGCAGGGTGGCCGCAGGACAGGACCTGTTTCTCCAGCCTGGCGAGAGTGTGCATGTTCAGAGCATGCAGCCCACTCCTGCAGGTCCAGCAGGTCGCCCACCATCAAAAATGGTCTTTATGCCACACTCTCTGCAAAAGGTACCACCTGGAGCAGTGCCATGCTGGGCAGCGGGAACGCTGCGTAAAAGAGTTTCTGAAAATTCAGAGCTCAGTGGCAATTGCAAATTTACCTAAATGGTTTCCACTGCTTCTCTTCAATTACTACGATTTATGAAGTATGCTGTACTCTGCTGGGACACTTTCAACTTCTTGTATAATTAATGTGTGAACCCTGGTTGGTAAGAAGAAACGGTCGTGTACGTAACTCCTAGCTGACACTCTTGGATTTCCATAACTACTTACTACTTGATTTCTTTAAAGTTATCTTTACCAAAGTATACCTCTCCAGAGACAGAGGCAAATGATTAATTTTGTTATGCGATAAACTAACAGGAAGAGTTTATTTCAACGTGAGAGCAGTTCCTTTAGTGGTACTTTATTCTGGCCTGTTCAGCTAAATGGGTGGGGGCTGTGCAGTTGTTTGTTGATTATAAGATTGTTCTTATCAGCAGCTCCCAAGCTGTTTGTGCCTCAGAAACACCCAGACCACCAGTTAGACTTACAGATGCCCAGTCCATGTCACAGACAAGCTCTGGGGATGGTGGTATTTTTATTGTTTTATTGCTATTTCAGATGTACTGCTATATTTAAGAGCCCCTAATTTTAAGAGCCTCTAATTTGTTTGATGGAGCCCTAGTGGCGCAGTGGTTAAGTGTTATGGCTGCTAACCAAATGTCAGCAGTTCAAATCCACCAGCCACTCCTTGGAAACCCTATGGGGCAGTTCTAGTCTGTCCTCTAGGGTCGATATGAGTTGGAATAGACTCGATTCCAATGGTTTTGATTTTGGTTTTTTTTTGGTAATTCATTTGATGGAGCCCTGGTGGCACAGTGGTTAAAAGCTTGGCTGCTAACCAAAAGGTCAACAGTTCAAATCCACCAGCTGCTCCTTGGAAATCCTGTGAGGCAGTTCAACTCTGTCCTATAGGGTCACTGTGAGTCAGAATTGACTCAATGGCAACGGGGTAATCTGTTTGATAGAAGGAGCCCTGCTGGTGCACTGGTTAAGTGCTTGGCTGCTTACTGAAAGCTCAGCAGTTCAAGCCCACCAGTTGCTCTAAGGGAGAAAGATGTTTCAGTCTGCTTTCTTAAAAGATTTACAGCCTTGGAAACCTGATGGAGCAGTTCTACTCTGTTCTACAGGGTCACTATGAGTCGGAATCAACTCAATGGCAATGGGTTTGGTTTTGGTTTAATCTGTTGGGAGTCTCTGGGTGGTGCAAACTGCTGAACACCCTCAGCTGCTAACCAAAAGGTTGGAGGTTCGAGTCCAGCTCAGAAGAAAGGCCTATAGATCTACCTCTGAAAAATCAGCCATTGAAAACCCTACGGAGCACAGTTCTGCTCTGACACACATGGAGTCGCCATGAGTCGGAGTCAACTCAACAGCAACTTTTTTTTTTTAGTTTGTCTAAATCTGAATAACTTATGTCTTTTCAAATTCACTAGACAAATACGGAGCTCTACATTATTTTTCTTTAATTTTATTAACCTGGCCTAAAATACGAATTCACTCTTGTAAAGAACAGAGTACATCCTTCTACCTTCTGAAGAAATTTTTGTTTTGTTTGCTTGTGGTTTGTTTTTTATGAGGTCTATGAGAATTCATACTGATGATTTTGTTAATAATAAACTCCTTCAAGCAGAATAGTAGGGCCCAATACAGATTTATCTACGTTATAGTTGACTTTAGCCAGTTGGGGTGAGAAGGAAGGAAGGAGATATACCTAGTTAAGGTTCTGGATTGAGAAAGAACTCACTATGTGCCAGGCACTGTTTAAGTACTCTTCGCATATTACACTGATTTAATCCTTACAATAACTTAGTCCTCATAACAACCTACGGTACATTCTATTATCATACCCATTTCACAGATGCAAAAATGGAGGCATGAAGAGGCCCAGTACTTCGCTAGGGTCGCACTAGTAAGTGGCAGCACTAACATTGGAACCTGACGAATAGTTCTGGAACTACACCTTAGCCACTACACTACACTAGGCCTGGTGACATCATGTTTGCTATGAGAAACCAGCTCTTTATGACTCCAGTAAGAGCTACCTCATTAAAGTCTTCCATCTATACAGATGACTCATGAATTTACCACATGTGCTGAGCGGTGAATTTATTACACAGAAATGCTATGGAAGAAGCCATCAGAGTTGTCATTCTTCCCCAGAAAAATAGAGAAAAGCACTCTTCTCCTGCCAGATAACTATAGTCTTGAAGGACAGTCTCAATGTGGATTTTTATGCATAAAAACGGGTGAGTGAATGAAGGTTGGAGAATAGGAGAAGTTTAGGCTTTCTGGATCCCAATCCTGTGTTCTACAAGTCATCTATTATCGTGTCTGTCCAAGACCCAGAAAGTCTGTGCCTCTAAGATATATGGCAGCCTGCATAACAGCTGGGTTGTCTACACAACCTAAACCCTAAAACGCTGTTTCAAGAGATTATTGGCAACTCCAGCTCCATCCCCAACATGCTGTGGCAACATCTGCGTTCATACCCACAAGTCGAAACTCATTTTCACCATCTCCAAGGGGCCATATTAATTATTCTGCTTTGTATTGACTATTATTTATAATAAGCATAACCAGAACCAGAACCAGTTGCTTTCAAGTCAATTCTGACTCATGGTGACCCATGTGTATCAGAGTAGATCTGTGCTCCATGGGGTTTTCAATGGCTGATTTTTCCAAAGTAGATCACCAGACCTTTTTTCCAAGATGCCTCTGGGTGGACTCCAACCTCCAACTTTTTGGTTAGCAGCTGAGTGCATTAATTGTTTATACACCCAGGAACTATAAGCATGTTTTTTTTGTTGTTAGGTGCCATTGAGTTTGTTCTGACTCATAGCGACCCTATGTACAGAACAAAATGCTGCCCAGTCCTGGGCCATCCTCATAATTGTTGTTATGCTTGAGCCCATTGCTGCAGCCACTGTGTCAGTCTGTCTCCTTGAGGGTCTTCTTCTTTTTCACTGACCCTCTACTTTACCAAGCATGATGTCCTTCTCCAGGGACTGGTCTCTTCTGATAACATGTCCAAAGTATGTGAGACAAAGTCTTGCCATCCTTGCTTCTAAGGAACATTCTGGCTGTACTTCTTCCAAGACAGATTTGTTCATTCTTCTGGCAGTCCATGGTATATTCAATATTCTTCACCAACACCATAATTCAAAGGCATCAATTCTTCAGTCTTCTGTATTCATTGTCCAGCTTTCACATGCATATGAGGTGATTGAAAATATCATGGCTTGGGTCAGGAGCACCTTACTCCTCAAAGTGCCATCCTTCTTTTCAACACTTTAAAGAGATCTTTTGCAGCAGATTTGCCCAATGCAGTATGTCATTTGATTTCTGGACTGTTGCTTCCATGGGTGTTGACTGTGGATCCAAGTAAAATTAAATTCTTGACAACTTCAATATTTTCTCCGTTTATCATGATGTTACTTATTGGTCCAGTTGTGAGGACTTTTATTTCCTTTATATTGAGGTGCAATCCATACTGAACGCTGTAGTCTTTGATTTTCATCAGTAAGTGCTTCAAGTCCTCTTCACTTTCCACAAGCAAGGTTGTGTCATCTGCATCTTGCAGACTGTTAATGAGTCTTCCCCCAATCCTAATGCCCCATTTTTCTTCATATAGTCCAGTTTCTTGGGTTATTTACTCAGCATACAGATTGAATAAGTATGGTGAAACAATACAACCCTGATGCACACCTTTCCTGATTTTAAACGTGGTATTCCCTTGTTCTGTTTGAACAACTGCCTCCTGCTCTATGTACAGGTTCCTCATGAGGACAATTATGTATTCTGGAATTCCCATTCTTTGCAATGTCATCCATAATTTGTCATGATCCACACAGTTGAATGCCTCTGCATAGTCAATAAAACACAGGTAAACATCTTTCTGGTATTCTCTGCTTTCGGCCAAGATCCATCTTACATCAGCAATGATATCCCTGGTTCCACATCCTCTTCTGAATCTGGCTTGAATTTCTGGCAGTTCCCTGTCGATGTACTGCTGCAACCACTATTGAATGATCTTCAGCAAAATTTGCTTGTGTTATGATATTAATGATATTGCTCAATAATTTCTGCATTCTGTCGGATCACCTTTCTTTGGAATGTGTACAAACATGGATCTCTTCCAATCAGTTGGCCAGGCAACTGTCTTCCAGATTTCTTGACATAGACAAGTGCAGCGTGATGGGTCGCTTTTGTGTGGCCTTTGTCACCATGGTCTTGTAACACTCACCCAGGTATTGGACAGGACTGTGCAGATAGGGTAATTGTAGCCCACCAAGAAGATTGGTCAGTTTTGCTATCCCGCTGGGCTTGAAATGAGTGATCCCAGAGGTGAGAAAGAGAAGATCCCACTACCACGAAGGAAGAGGAGCCAGCGCATCCTTTAGACCTGGGATCTCTGTGCTTAGAAGCTTCTGGAACCAGGAGACTGAGAGAGAGACACAGAGAGAGAAAGCTGTAACACTGAAGACAGCAAGAGCCAGTGCCAGTGACCTGGCAACTGGAGACGATGTGGTGGGCTTCCTGGCCCATGAAGAGGGAAAGCTGAGTGCCTTTGGGCAGAGGCTGAGGGCCAGGGAGCAGTGTGCCTGTGAGCACAGCTGGGAAAATGTTGTTCTGATGGAAGAATTTTATCCTGAGTTTTCATGAGCCTGAATTGTAACTGTAACTTCCTAATAAACTCCATAATCATCAGAATTGTCTGTGAGTTCTGTGTGGCCATTGCAGTGAATTATCAAACCCAGCAGAGAAGTAGACAGTGCCGTGTGGAGGATAGCTGGTGTCAGAATTGGTAAAGATGGCGGAGAGAGGAGGCATGTCTGACCTCTGCCTCATAGGAATTAGCCTTGGGCTGTTGATCTTGATTCTCCTTCCCCCTTGTGAAGTTAGAGGAGGTCAGAAGCCTCCCTCATGCCACTTTTACGATGAGGGAGCACCTCTAGTGCTGCATCTGTTTGTAGAAACATCTCAGTGGGTATTCTGTCAATTCCTGGAGCTTTGTTTTGCTTCATTCCTTTTGGTGCAGCTTGGACCTCTTCCTTCAGTACCGTAGGTTCTTGATCATATGCTACCTCCTGAAATGGTTGAACATCAATCAATTCTTTTCGGTGCAGTGACTCTGTGCATTCCTTTCATCTTCTTTTGATGCTTCTTGTGTCATTCAATATTTTCCCCGTAGAATCCTTCAATATTGCAACTCGAGGCTTGAATTTTTCCTTCATTTCTTTCAGCTTGAGAAATGCCGAGTGTGTTCTTCCCTTTTGGTTTGCTTTGCACATTTCATTATAATACTTTACTTGGTCTTCTCCAGTCTCCCTTTGAAATCTTCTGTTCAGCTCTTTTACTTCATCTTTTCTTCCTTTCACGGTAGCTACTGAACGTTCAAGAGCAAGTTTTAGAGTCTCTTCTGACATCCATTTTGGTCTTTTCCTTCTTTCCTGTCTTTTTAATGACCTTTTGCTTTCTTCATGTATGATGTCCTTAATGTCATTTCACAATTTGTCTGATCTTTGGTCATTAGTGTTCAGTGCATCAAGTCTATTATCGAGATGGTCTCTAAATTCAGGTAGGATACTCAAGGTCATACTTTGGCTCTCGTGGACTTGTTCTAATTTTCTTTAGCTGTAACTTGAGCTTGCATATGAGCGATTGGTGGTCTGTTCCACAGTCAGCCCCTGGCCTTGTTCTGACTGATGATATTGAGTTTTTCCGTCCCCTCTTTCCACAGATGTAGTCAGTTTGATTCCTGTGTATTCCATCTGGCAAGGTCCACATGTATAGTCAACATTTACGTAGTTGTAAAAAAGGTATTTGCGAGGAAGAAGTCTTTGGTCTTGCAAAATTCTATCATGTCATCTTTGGCATTGTCTCTATCACCAAAGTATAATAAGCATACCACTAGTTAAAATTTGCAGTATCTTTTTAGTTGTGGGATTTTTGGAGGTCAACAACTCCAGAAATGGCCATTATCTCCCGTGGGTGGTTGTGTCACCACCAAAGTACATCACCACTATCCTTCCCTGAAGTATTTGAGAGCTGGTCACAACCAACTCAGACATGCTACTCTCAGAGGATCCCAAAACAGTGATGTCTGGTTGTCACTTTCTCGCCAGTCCTGGCTGCCAAACGCAAAAAGAATAGGTAAATAGGCTCACCACTTTGGAAAGGTTGCCACGCTTTAATCTTACAGACATCTTTCATTGCAATGGTTGTGGCCCAAGCTTTGCCAGGTCCTGTGGCCTCCCACAGAGCTGCACCACGCATGTAGACATATGGACAATTGTCCTTTACATCCACAGACCCATTCTGTGCCACAGTCTCCCTAGTGGCACTCCCATCTCCACCCAGTGTGCCCTTCTTAGAGCCCCATTGTTGTTCATAATTACACAACAGGAGAAACCAGAGAGCTGTGAAGCTCGAACGTCTCAGTGTGCATGCACCAGCTCAGCCCTAGTCAGGTCACAGAGCACCTGGGTTGGAGCCAGAGGCCACCCTCATCAGCTGTGTACATTTACATGTGATTTTAATCAAAAATAGGTGTACACAGCCCAGCTCCTTGCCTGGGCTAGCTTTGTATAGCACACAGACAGTATCTAACTCATGAGGGCCCTTAACAAGCATCATCTGATGATGATCTTCCTTGTCAAGTCTAAGAGCTTCCAGTGTCATCTCCAACAATGAAAGTCCTTGGCTGTTCAGCCTCCTTCTTAGCCCAAGGCACAGAGTTGGCTGACAATTACCTTCCAGAGCTCTGTGTGCCTCTGTTTTCCCTTTAAGGGTCCTCAGTGTGAATGTGGGCTCAGGTTTGATGTCCTTGGAAAGAGTTTTTAAAACCAGAGAAATGTAAGCAGAACCCAGAATGTCATGGATTGAGTTGTGTCCCCCACAAATATCTGTCAGCTTGGCTGGGTCATGATTCCCAGTGTTGTATGATTGTGTAGTCTGATGTGATTTCCTTATGTGTTGTAAACTCTATCACTGTGATGAGATTATATGTGATTTTCTTATGTTTTGTAAATTCTATCACTGTGATGAGGTTATACAGATGAGTTTGACAAGTTTAGATAGTGTCTTAATGCAATCTCTTTTGAGATATAAAAGAGAGAAGCAAGCAGAGACACATGGGGGCCTCATATCACCCAGAGAGAAGCACCAGGAGCAGAGCGTGTCCTTTGGACCCGGGGTCCCTGCACGGAGAATCTCTTAGTCCGGGGGAACATTGATGATAAGGCCGACAGAGAGAGAAAGCCTTTCCCTGGAGCTGACACCCTGAATTTGGACTTTTAGCTTACTTTACTGTAAGGAAATAAAACTTCTCTTTGTTAAAACCATCAACTTGTGGTATTTCTGTTAGAGCAGCACTAGATGACCAAGACACAGAATCACTCTGAAACTCTCCCCGTGCTCGCCCCAGCCCATTTTCACCCTGTTCAGAAGGGACCCATGGGGGATTCTGAGCCCCCAGAACTGCAGCCTGCATTCATTGCAAAGCGCTCCATGCCGTCACATGCCAAGGAAGAACTGGGGAGATAAATGCCATTACAGATCTTGCCCTCAACATGAAACACCACTGATTGTTTATTAAATTTCTCTTCAAAGAGAAAACACTGGCAGGCAAGTTTCATTAAAATGGAAGCAAAGGGAAATGCTGTAACCTTCAACATGGCGCTTTTGTCCATTAACCCCAGGCCAACATAGCTAAACTGGCCAGTACCACTTTCTGGCCCTGAGCCCCATCAGTTACCTTAATCTCAGCCCAGGGAGGGATAATACAAACCATTCCACTTAAGCACTCTCAAACATTGCCGTAAGAACACACACACACACACACACACACATACACGCAAGCCCTTAACCCTAAATGCATTACTGCACTGTCTCAACCCAGTATAGGGCCAATTGCATTATATATGAGTAACAAAAAGACATAACCTGCAGTGGAAACCTCGCACAACTTTCCTGAGGAAGCAGAATTAATCACAGAGAATAATTACCACCCCCAGTCTGAATATGTATGACATAATAGAAAGCCCATGTAACACACCCAGTGGCTCACAATTTTAAAAAGAGCTACATGGAGAAGGAAAGGTACTCTGAGTTGAAGATCAAAAGGAAAGAAATAGAGCATCTTTATTAGCCCCCCTCTTCCTTTGCCACCCACACCCCACTCCCTCTGAATCCCCATCACACTCATCACCACCTTCACCAATGAGTTTGTTGGGCAGCAGTGGGAAGATGGGACCGCTGTTGTCAACGTTTCCTTTATCCACTCCAGGCATTTCCACCTTCCTCTCCCTATGCAGACTCCAGGAGCTGTAGGGTTGTTGTCATTGTTCATTGCCCTTTCTGACTCATGGCAACCGCACGTGTGCAGAGTAGAACTGCTCCATAGAGTTTTTAAGACTGTGACTTTTCAGAAGCAGGTTGCCAGGCCTGTCTTCCAAAGTGCCCCTGGGTGGATTTGAACCACCAACCTTTCAGCTAGTAGTTAAGCGCTTAACTGTTTGCACTACCCAGGGACCTTACCTATATGGTAGACATTTGTGTATTGAAATGGAGGTAGCATTGGACCATGAGTCATGGTCTGGGCTGTGATCCTGGCTCTACCACTAACCTGTATGTGATCCTGGGTGTGGCCCACAGTTTGCTAATCTGTAACATAGGTTGGGAAATCCAGGTTTCTTTCTACTTGTATATGAATTCTGTGATCCAGGCAATTCATTGACTGATGGATTCCTTTAGTCATTCAGCCAGTCATTGAACAAGCATGTATTGAGTGGAGAATATCTGCCAGGCACTGGGCTAGGCTGTATAGTTAACGAAGTGAACAAGAAGACGGTGTCCCTGCCCTCATGGGGCTTACACTCTCGTGGGGTACACTAAACAATAACCAGGTAAGCAAGTAAAACAGCATAATTTCAGGTCATGAATTCTATAACAAGAATAAAGGAGGTATGTCCAGGTGCATGATGGCTATTTTAGGTAGTATAGTTAGGAGCTTGAACAAGGGGAGGAGGAGCAACAGCAAACTGTAGGTCATAACTCAAAGGGAGTAATGGGAGAACTTCAAGTTATTTTCAATATTTCAGAGAACGCAATAGAAACTGTGCATTCTGCCCACTTACATCAACTAAAACGATTCTTAACTTTTGTCTATCATTCTAAGTAATATTACTAGAAAAGATTATCTATAATTCTAGGTAATAGTATAATTCTCTCATTCTTCTTATCAACAAAATTTTTGCTCCTGTTACACGAAATCTAATTGAAATATGGAAAAAGCATTATTACTGTCTTAGTTATCTATTGCTGTTATAACAGAAATACCACACGTGGATGGCTTTACAAACAGAAATTAATTCTCTCACAGTTTAGGAGGCTAGAAGTCCAAATTCAGGGTGCCAGCTCCAGGAGAAGTCTTTCTCTCTCTGTCGGCTCTGGGGGAAGGTCCTTGTCATCAATCTTCCCCTGGTCTAGGAGCTTCTCAGTGCAGGAACCCCAGGTCCAAAGGACTCACTATTCTCCTGGCTCTTCTTTCTTGATGGTATGAGGTTCCCATGTCTCTCTGCTCTCTTCTTTCTTTTATACCTCACAAGAGATTGACTTAAGACACAACATAATCTTGTACATTGAGTCCTGCCTCATTAACATAACTGCCTCTAATCGTGCCTCATTAACATCATAGAGGTAGGATTTACAACACAGAATAATCAAGTCAGATGAGAAACAGAGGACAATCACACAATACTGGGAATTATGGCCTGGCCAAGTTGACACACATTTTTGGGGGACACAGTTCAATCTATAGCAATTAACTAAGAAGTTATTGGGTGACTGTCAGTAGGAAATATTTGAGATGAAATGTTTGAGGCCACTATCCCTAAGACTGCTTCTATCTTTGCAATGGATTTTGTAAGCTTTTCTAGTATCCAAAAGAGAAATAACACCTTTGTTTTGAACATAACTATTTCTCAGCCCTGCAGAAGTTGATTTGTGGTCTGTGGATTAACCAGTTTCTCGCTCTCTCTCCATCTCCCTAGCCAAAGATTATTTTATTGTGATTAACTGTGATTTCACCAGAAACTGTAGGAACAGAGAAAACACATTTGGTAAAATTTTAATCTTGAAAGTTGCTCTTTGGAGGGCAATGGTAAAAGAAGAAGCTAAAACAGTTAGCTTAAATACAATTTAGGCAAAACATTAGATTTCAGTTACTCATTGTCTTCAACTTTCCCCATCTCTTCAGGTATCCAAGCTTTTAAGCAATAACTTTCATTACAAAAAAAAAAAAAAAAGATGTGTATCTCTGCTAGTTGTCAGGGATACAAAATTAATATGATACCATCCATGCCCTCAAGGTGCTTACAGTCTAGTGGCCCTAGAAAATGAATAAATAATTGTCCTTGAGTTGATTCCAACTCATGGCAACCTCATGTGTGTTAGAGTAACTGTGCTCCATCGGGTTTTCAATGGCAAGAGTATACTAAATAATACAATGATGGAGTATATACTGGAAATACAGTTAGGTCTTACATTGTATCAGTCAGGACTGTGCTGTAGAAACAAACAGTTCCAAATGTTTCATGGCTTAAAGCAATCAAGGTTTATTTCTCATTCATGGTCCATGTCCACTGAGAGTTAGGGAGGGGATTTGGAGGTAGAGGTGAGGAGTCCATCCTTCATAATTATTCAGGGACTCAGGCTGATAAGCAATCACCATCTTGAATAACACTGGTTGCCATGCCAGAGAGAAAAGAAAGCTCTGAAGGATCTCGAATGGGCAAGTAAATCTTCCAGCACAAAAGTGATACATGTTGTTTTCTATCATAACTCACTGGTCTGATGAGTCACAGAGCTCCACCCTCCCCAAGGGGGCCAGGAAGCAGACTCCTCCCAAGTGCACAGAAGGGAGAACTGGAAATATTTTATGAACAATAAAGATTATGATAGATCTAAAAGGGCCAAAAGACCAGGTCTCTGGCCTCAAGAAGCTTGCCTGCTACAACGAAATTTGTTTCATCAAGAAAATAAAATTTTTGCCTTCTCTTTAAAGGCCAGGTTTAACAATGCCTTGGGGAAGTATAATTATTTAGTTATTTACATCATCATGTTGAAAGCTCCTGTTGAATTGGGAAGTATGCCCTCTGCAGTGTTTCCAGATTAGGGAGAAGGCGGTGGGGTGGGGGGAGAGGTATAAATGTTCAATCCCCTAGAAGCACATAACCCCAAGAGTCCTGAAAAGCAGATCACCAGATTCAACCAACCCTCTGCCAACAAGCAGTTGTGATAATTCAGTCTCAGTCTCTCTCATTAATCCCATTTTAAGGAAGAGGAAAAGTAACCATCTGTTATGGATTGAATTATGCCCCCCCTCCCCCCCAAAAATATGTATTGGAATCCTAATCCCTATACCTATGTGTATGAGAATAGGATTTTCTTTGTTGTGTTGACAAGGCCATGTAAACCTATTCACTTCTGAGTTATAAGAAGCGTACCTAAAGACAAGTAAGCACAAACTGGGGAAGACAGAGCACGTGGGAGATCGCCAAGGAATTTAGGAACATCATGGTAACAGTGGTTAAGAGCTCGGCTGCTAACCACAAGGTCGGCAGTTCAAATCCACCAGCCACTCCTTGGAAAACCCTGTGGGGCTGTTCTACTCTGTCCTACACAGTCGCTATGAGTTGGAATTAACTTGATGGCAATGGGTTTGGTTTTGGGAGTTTTTAGGGTTACAGAAGCTGAGACAAGGATCTTTCCCTAGAGCCAGTGCCCTGAATTCCAGCTTCTAGCTTCCTAAGCTGTGAGAAGATAAGTTTCCGTTCTTTAAAGCCAACCACTTGTATTTCTGTTACAACAGCACTAGCAAACTAAGACACCATCACTACTTTTTTCTATTACCAACTGGACAGTCTTGGAGGTTCAGGGTCAGAAGTGGGAGTGTCAAGATGATGTTAACCTTTCAGAATCCTCAGAAGAGAGCTGGCATTTATACCGAAGCAATTTTGGCATTTATGATTGGCTCACCGAGCCTGAAATCCAGCCAGAATGCTTTTCCAGTAAACAGTTTGTTTCATTCAATTGTTGTCTTTTGTTGTTAGGTGCCATCAAGTTGGTTCCGAGTCGTAGCGACCCTCTGTACAACAGAACAGAACACCGCCCACTCCTGCGCCATCCTCACAATAGCTGATATGTTTGAGCCCATTGTTGCAGCCACTGTGTCAGTCCATCCCGTTGAGGGTCTTCCTCTCTTTCGCTGACCCTCTACCAAGCATGATGTCCTTCTCCAGGGACTGATCCCTCCTGATAACCATGTCCAAAGTATGTGAGATGAAGTCTTGCCATCCTCACTTCTAAGGAGCATTCTGGCTATAGTTCTTCCAAGACAGATTTGTTTGTTCTTCCGGCTGTGCGTGGTGTATTCAATATTCTTCACCAAACCACAATTCAAAGGCGTCAATTCTTCTTCCATCTTCCTTATTCATTGTCTGGCTTTCACATGCATATGAGGCAATTGAAAATACCATGGCTTGGGTTAGGAACACCTTAGTCCTCAAGGAGACATCTTTGCTTTTCAACACTTTAAAGAGGTTTTTTGCAGCAGATTTGCCCAGTGCAATATGTCGTTTGATTTCTTGACCACTACTTTCATGGGTGTTGATTGTGAATCCAAGTAAAACGAAATCCTTGACAACTTCAATCTTTTCTCCATTTATCATGATGTTGCTTTTTGGTCCACTTGTGAGGATTTTTGTTTTCTTTATGTAGGGGTGCAATCCATTCTGAAGGCTGTAGTCTTTGATCTTCATCAGTAAGTGCTTCAAGTCCTCTTCACTTTCAGCGAGCAAGGTTGTGTCATCTGCATAATGCAGGTTGTTAATGAGTCTTCCTCCAATCCTGATGCCCCATTCTTCTTCATATAGTCCATTTTCTCAGATTATTTGCTCAGCATAAAGATTGATAAGCACGGTGAAATGATACAACCCTGATGCACACCTTTCCTAATTTTAAACCACACAGTATCTGCTTGTTCTGTTCGAATGACTGCCTCTTGGTCTATGTACAGGTTCTTCATGAGCACAGTTAAGAGCCCTGGAATTCCCATTCTTTGTTCATTCAACTAGAAAGGATTTAAAAAAAAAATAGAAAAGTCCACCCCCACAACAGCAATTTCATATATGTTAATAATCATTGATTTTTTTTTAATGTCACCAAATAATCACTGGACTAGTTTCTAATGACTCTCAATTTTGTTTAAAAAATTATGACTTATGGTAACTCCAAGTGCATCAGAGTAGAACTGTGCTCCATAGGGTTTCTAATGGCTGATTTTTTGGAAGTAGATTGTCAGGCCTTTCTGTGTGGACTCAAATTTCTAACCTTTTGGTTAGCAGCCAAGCACATGCTGTTTGCACCCAGGGACTCCCAATTTTGATGTGATATTATTAATTTAATTAGACTTATTTGGTTAACCAGAGGATGGTCTTCAAACATTGATGGGGAGTGAGAGGCGGTCATTCCAAGTTCTACTGACTAGCAGCTGTCTTGACTTCCCAGTCTATCCAGCCTTAGAGCTACCGAATCTCTTGTTTGGGGTTTGTTCAATATGAAATGAAAAAAAAATTGTTTTTGAAGTTAACAATATTTTGACTACTAAGTGACATCAGGGTGAACTCTTTCTACACGGAATTCCCAAACCATCATAATAATGATTAATAAATACAACGGCATTTCTCACGGTACCCATGACCTTGTCTGCCCACATGCTAAAGCCCTCTAGCTCCACGCTGAGAGGCCTCGGAGACAGAACTCTTTACCATCTCCACTCTCTCAGCTGGCTTTCAGGCTTCAACACACTGTCTACTAGAAACGTCTCTCACCAGTGACTTCCTAATTGCCAAGCCCGACAGTTTTCTTTCCTGCCTGACCCACGAGCATCATTGCATATCAGGGGATTATCCTGTGGCTAAAAGAACAGGCGGAGTCCCGGGGTGGTGCACACAGTTAATGCACTCAGCTGCTAACCAAAAGGTTGGAGGTTTGAGTCCACCCAGAGGCACCTCGGAAGAAAGGCCTGGTGATCTACTTCCAAAAAATTAGTCATTGAAAACCCTATGATGCACAGTTCTACTCTGACAAGCATGGGATCGTCATGAGTCAGAATCGACTCAACAGCAACTGGTAAAAGAACAGGCCTCAGGTACAGGTTCACTCTGAATCCTAGGACTACTCCATGAGCTGTGCGACTTAACCTCTCTGACACTGAGGCCCCCAGTCAGAAGATGGAGCCCTGGTGGCGCAGTGGTTAAAGAGATTGACTGCTAACCAAAAGGCCGGCAGTTCAAATCCACCAGCCGCTCCTTGGTAATCCTATGGGACAGTTCTACTCTGTTTTATAGCGTTGCTATGAGTTGGAATTGACTCGACGTCAGTGGGTTTGTTTCTGTGGTTTTATTTTAATCAGGAAATGGGGACAACAAGAGGGCCTATGTCATGGGTCTCTTGTGAGCATTAAATAGAATAATATATACAAACAGTACGACAGGGCCCAGTCCATGGCAGGCCCTTAACATTTGCTGGTGGTGATGGTGACAGTTACTGCTTCCTTCCGGGCACGCTCTCTTCTCCTCTCCTTTGGCTTCTGTGACGCATTATTTCCTGGTTTTCATTGTAAACTTTGATCATATTCTCACTTAGGGCACCAGACCTTCCCCTCTCCTTCTCCACTGTTCCCCTGCAGTAGTTCAGACCCTCATCACTTCGTACCTGGGCCTTTGCAACAGCTTCTGGGGAAACACTCGTCCACTCTCCACACTCATGCACAATTCTGGAACAAGACAGCCAAAAAACTCCAATCATGCACTTTCGCGATGCAAACTTTTAAAGGGCTTTTTGAACCAAAAGTGAAGGTAGCTACTTTAGTGTTCCACCTCGGAGGTGCATCCTGGAGACTTCCTTGCTCTTTGTCAACGATTATCCAGTCATTCTCCCTGGATTTGGCCCAAATTTTATATTTAGCAAAATGTTCTACATCGTTGATGGTTTTGGTTATAGAAAAGCCTTAAATTTCATTAAGGTGAAGCTATTCTAATTTTGGTTGTATCAGATAGGAAGCTTTTAGCTGCAAGTAACAGAAAACATCAATTCAACTGACTTAAACGAGGAGCCCTTGTGGCGCAATGGTTAAGCCTCGGCTGCTAACCAGAAGGTCAGCAGTTCAAACCCACCAGTGGCTCTGAGGGAGAAAAGACCTGGTGATCTGTTCCCATCAAGATTACAGCCTAGGAAACTCTATGGGGGAGTTCTACTCTGTCCTGTAGGGTTGCTATGAGTTGGAATCGACTCGACAGCACACAAAAAAAAACTAATAAGAGACCAAATTATATCCTGTATCGAGAAGTCTGGAAGTTAAGTGGCTTCAAGATTGGTTAATTTAGTGGCTCAACGATGTCGTTAGGAACCCGAGTTCTTTGCATGTCCCTGTTTACTCTCTGCAGTGAGCCAGCCTGCTCCTCAGGCAGCAACCCTCATGGTGACAAGGAATCACAACCCAACATGACAATATCCAGTGGACGATGTCCAGTCACAACCACCAACAAGACAAGCATTATTATTTCCCTTTCATAGTTACGGGAACTTAAGCACAGATAGGTTAAGTGGCTTGCCCCAGGTCACACAGCTTTTAGTGGTCTATACAGGATTTGAACTTATGTTTGTCTGGCTCCAAAGTCCATGCTCATAAACACCTGGTTCTGTTCCTCCCAAGCATGAAAGCAAGGGACTTTGCCCTGAAAGTTTAACAGGAGTATATACAAGGCTAATATTTTACTCACACTCCACAAGTTTAGTGACCACTGGCTAATTTTCCAAAAGGAAAAAACAATTAGAAATACTGATCATTAGAGTCTTGGATTTCTATCATCGGCCTTGCTCAGCTATAGTCACAATGCCCAATAAACATTGATAGTGTGCTTCCATTACACAAATATAATCATATTCCCAATCAGAACACAAACTTGGTCAATGTTTTCACATAATATAGGTGCAACTGGGTTTTACATGATGTGTGTGTGTGTGTAGCCTCTGGATGGTGCAAATGATTAATGCATTCAGTGGCTGCTAACACAAAGAAAGGTTGGAGGTTCAGTCTACCCAGAGGTGCCTCAAAAGAAAGGCCTGGTGATCTACATCCAAAAAATCAGCCATTGAAAACCCTATGGAGCACAGTTCTGCTCTGACACCCATGGGCACCATGAGTTGGAATCGATTGGAAGGCAACTGGTTTCATGTATATATATATAATTCCATTTTACTGATGGCCAACTAAGGTCCAGAAAGAGTAGGAATCCTGTCAAAATTCATAACAGCTAGGAAGACATTCAGATGTTGGGGGGATTAGGAAACATCAGGACCACCTCCTGATACAGTGTTCCTTCCTTAATAAACTTTAAACTAACCTATTACTTTCAAAGAGGAAGAGAATCACAGCAGAACGTGATTCTGACTGAGGAATCTCATCCAGGTTATCCTAAGTAACACGACAATGCCCTGTGGGACACAGGATCTCACTGCAGGGAGTGTGTTCACACCTGGCCTCACCTGGGCCGGATGTGGCAGGAGGACCTGTCTACCAACTCCTCCTTTCCCAGGCCTCCATGGATCACGCCCGCTCTCCATATTCCTGTTTAGGTGGACACCAGCTACGCGTGATAAGTACGCAAGGCAACCCCTCCTTGAATACTGGAGTACAGAGGGAGTGTGAGCTGTTTATGTAAAATATCTAACTTCCAAGAGAATCACAAATGAGTGAAGACACTGGACAGCACCTCTTCACCCGCTCCAATGCACACACACACAAATTTGCATCTGCCATCCTAAATCACTCGACCAAGGGCCTGTAAAGTGAACAGAGGACAATAAATAACTCAGGTCTAATCAAAAGCTCAGGTGACAGAGTCCATCAAATTCCTTCAAATGTGCAACCTGATGAGGAGATCCTGCAGAACTCTGAACCGCCCTGTCCCAGCAGAGTTAACCCTGCGGTGGCACCCTTGCAGCAAACTGGCTTTGAGAAACCACACAGCCGCCACTGCAGGCGTTTCCGCTCTTTCTGCTCCTCATAAACTCGAGACAGCCTGTCCAGATTCAAGCCAGTCTGACTGGGAACATGAACACAGCCAGCTTTGCCATTTTCCTTGCATTTGGCAAGTTCTGATTTACATGTTGGTATCAGGAACAGTTTTCCCCTGCTAACTTTGGAGTTGGGCAGCGTTTCCTGAAACGAAATGATGGTTGGGCAAAGGACTTCCAATGACCTCCCAGTGACATGAGTTCTTGCATACGCGGGTCTGTTGCTACTTCTTCCGCCAAATTTCTCTGAGGAAATCTTCTGTTAAGGGGCCATGGTTTTCCATTCCAGTGTGCAGCCCAGCCCAGCTGCTTGTTATTTCACTTGGCTGAGCCTGACAGACAAGTGGTCTGCTTGATCTGCTCGGCAAGTTCCTGTTAGAGATACCGTGGGCGTGCACATTAGCACGTGTACTTGCGCAGGCACACTCATACACACAAACGCAGTGGGTAAGGGAGACAGGAGGGAGGTGGGTACACGCTTTGATCCAGCCTTTACCTCTGTATTCCCCCCGAACTCCATGTCTGCAGACGTGTGTCCTGACGCTGTGAAGTCCACAGTGCTGGCTCCAGGGGTAATTGATGGCTCCCCGACCAGACCACCAGATGCCATGTGGTCAGTTCTGACTCACAGTGACCCGATGTGTGTCAGAGTAGACCTGTGCTCCACAGGGTTTTCAGGGGTGGATTTTTGGGAAGTAGATCAGCAGGTCTGTTTTCTGAGGTGCCTCTGGATAAACTGGAACCTCCAAATTTTAGGTTAGCAGCTGAGTGCATTAACCATTTGTACCACCCAGGGACTCTGCCCCCGAAACTTTGCTAACGCCTCTGAATCCGCTGTGAGCAGGCGTGTTTTCGCTGCAGGTACCAGTCATCTATCCTTGCCAATATCCGTTGGACCTCTCCCCAGCTAGCTCTGGTGGCCAAGGGGGATGGCTTACGCCAGCCTGCCAGGTGTCAGGATTGACCGAAGGGAACTTGGGCTGCGAGGAGCCCCAAAGCTGGAAGGCAGCACAGCTTTCTTTGGGAGCTCTCAGGAGGATCCTGCAAGTGTGAGCCGGGGACGTTTCTGCCTTGCAGGTACACGGCCACCCTGCCCTCCTCCCTCTCTGTGTGTTTCCTGCTTTGACCCAGAGCACCAAAAAACGCATTCCCAAGTCCACCAAAAAGAACACATGCCTTAAAAATATGGAAGAAAAGGATTGCTGGACAACAGGAGCTCCTGTTTTCTGGCTCAGCACACGGATGGAGGCATCCCTCTATCTCTAAAACAGGACGGCTTGTGGCAAAGATGACAGTATAAGTCCCATCTCATGGGCCAACTCCATTTAATTGGTAGTGGTTTTCTGGAGGAAGGGGTTCTTTTTTTTTAGTTTACTGTACTTTAGGTGAAACTTGATAGTGCAAATTAGTTTTTCATTCAAAAATCTAGACAGAAATTGTTTTGTGACATTGGATGCAATCCTCACAATGTGTCAGCATGCTCCCTCTTTCCGCCCCCGGGATTCCGTGTCTATTCATCCAGTTTTCCTGTCCCTTCCTGCCTTCTCGTCTTTGTTTTCGGGCAGGTATTGTCTATTTGGTCTAGTATACTTGACTGAACTAAGAATCACGTTCCTCAAATGTATTATTGTTTTGTTTTACATGCCCGTCTAATATTTAGCTGAAAGGTGGCCTTCAGGAGTGGCTTCAGTTCTGAGTCAGCGGGGTATCTCAGGCCAGAGTCTCGGGGGTTCCTCCAGGCTCTGTCAGACCAGTAAGTCTGGTCTCTTTTTGTGAAGTTCAATTTTGTTCTGCATTTTTCTCCTGCTCTGTCTGGGATGCTCTATTTTGATCCCCCTCAGAGCAGTCAGTGGTGTTAGCTGGGCACCATCTAGTTGTTCGAGGCTCAGTCTGGTGGAGGCTGTGGTTCATTAGTGCTTTGGACTAATATTTTCCTTATGTCTTTGGTCTCTTCATTCTCCTTTGTTCTGAACATGGTGGGACTAATAGATGTATCTTAGATGGCCGCTTGTAAGCTTTTAAGACCCCAGACGATACTCACCAAAGTAGGATGTAGAACATTTTCTTTATGAACTGTTATGCCAGTTGACCTAGATGTCTCCTGAGACGATGGTCCCCAGCTCTCAGCCCCAGTAACTCCATCCCTCAAGGTGTTTGGATGTGTCTACGATGTCTCTATGACTTTGCCTTGGTCAGGTTGTGCTGACTTCCCCAATAATGTGTATTGTCTTTCCTTTCATCAAAGTTAACACTTATTTACTATCTAGCTAGTGATTTCCCCTCCCTACCCCTCTCCTCCCTCACAACCATCAAAGATTGTTTTCTGTGTGTAAACCTTAACTTGGGTTTTTATAAAAGTGGTCTCATACAGTATTTGTCCTTTTGTGATTGACTTATTTCGCTCAGCATCATGCCCTTCAGATTTGTCTATGTTATGAGATGTTTTGCAGATTCATCGTTGTTCTTTACTGTAGCATAGTATTCCATGTGTGCATGTACCACAGTTTGTGTATCCATTCGTCTGTTGATGGGCACTTAGGCGGTTTCCATCTTTCCTCTATTGTGAATAATGCTGCAGTGAACATGGGTGTCCATATGTCTATTCGTGTGATGGCTCTTATTTCTCAAGGATATATTCCTAGGACTGAGATTGCTGGATGGTGTGGTATTTCTATTTCTAGCTTTTTAAGGAGATGCCATATCGTTTTCCAAAGTGGTTGTATCATTTTACATTCCCACCAGCAGTGCGTAAGAGTTCCAATCTCCCGCAACTTCTCCAACATTTGTTATTTTCTGTTTTATTTGATTAGTGGCAGTAATGTGGGGGTGAGATGGTATCTCATTGCAGTTTTGATTTGCATTTCTCTAATGTGTCTGTTAGCTGCCTGAATGTCTTCTTCGGTGACGTGTCTGTTCATATCCTTTACTCATTTTTTAATTGGATTAATTGTCTTTTTGTTATTGAAGTTTTCAAGTATTTTATAAATTTTAGAGATTAGATCTTTGTCGGATATGTTGTAGTCAACCTTTTTTCCCAATCTGTAGGTTCCCTTTTGACTCTTTTGGGGAAGTCTTTTGATGAGCCTAGTGTTCAGTTTTTAGGAGTCCCCAGTTATCGAGTTTCTCTTCTGACGTTTTGCATTGTTATGGTCTGTATTCTATTTATGCCATGTATTAGGGCCACTAGCATTGTCCCTGTTTTTTCTTCCATGATCTTTATCGTTTTAGGTTTTATACGTAGGTCTTTGATCCATTTTCAATTAGTTTTTGTGTATGGCGTGAGGTCTGGGTCCTGTTTCTTTTTTTTACAGCTGTACCTCCAGTTTTGCCAGAACCGCTTGTTAACAAGGCTGTCTTTTCCCCCATTTAATGTACTTTGGGCCTTTGTCAAAGATCAGCTGACCATAGGTGGATGGATTTACATCTGGGTTCTCGTGTCTGTCATTATGCCAGGGCCAGGCTGTTTTGACCACCATGGCTGTATAGTAGGTTCTGAGATCAGGAAGTGTTAGGCCTCCCACTTTGTTCTTTGTCTACAATAAATAATGCTTTACAGCACTGTGTTAAGAAAATTTCTGAGGCTGAATTCTATCATCAGGAATGAGTACTGTGATTCTTTACTGATTTCATTTGTGAGTGGAAGATTAAGAGAAAGGGGGAGTTGTAGCAGAGGTTCCATGTAATTGCCATCTTCCTTGTAGGAAAAGAGCACTCATTTTGGGCTCAAACTGTCAAGAATTGAAGTCTGGCTTGACCATCTATCAGCTTTGTGATCTTGGACAAGTTCCTTAGCCTCACTTAGTCTCGGTAAAGGCTCATGATTGAATGTACATCCTACTTGGGATTACTGTGTAGTCAACTAGAGATTTCACATGTGTAAAGTGTCCCATTCTCCTGCCCTGAGAAGCAGAGGTTGTGTCTTGCAAGCCTGAAATCAGGTGGCTTTAGGAATGACTCTTGGCCATGACCGTGACCTGTGGCGGTGGGAGGGAGGGCTACCAGAAGCAATGTCCTTACAGAGGGAAGGTCTGACTGGAGCGGACTATCTGAATAGGACCAGATGCAGAAAGTGAATCAAAGTTTGCATACAGAAGAGTTGGGGACAAGGAGAACCATACAGTCCCACGCAGACCGCGAGGAAGCTGAGCCACGCATGATTCCCAAACTAATGTAGAAACTGCTGTGGCAGGTTTTTTAATGGGGCTCCCAGAGAATGGTGAGAGCACTTAATAGGTGCAAATGCATAGAAATGAGGCACCTGGCACCCATCCTGCGGGGAGGAGGCATGCATTCCATACTCGAATCCCTCTCAGCTGTCCCTGCCCCTTCACTCACCTAGCTGCTCCACAGTCATGCGCGAGCCAGGTTCCCATAACAGGGAAAGATCATGGGAACCGAAGGAAACGGGAGGTTAGCAGCAATATCTTCACTCTTGCTGCACGTGAACTATCCAATGATTGTCTAGCGACATGATGACGTCAGTGTGTATGGAAGTTCAGCTTAATCACAGTAAGCAGGATGGATGGGCAGCAGAGAAGTTAACACTTGAAACCAAATGGAGCGCCTAAAACGTGAACGTTTGTTTCTCTAAAGTCATGGTGTAGAAGATTTTGTGGCTGCTGTTATCTATACCCACAGGTGCATTCCAGAAAGGGTGAACTCTGTTTGGTGGAAGCCCTTTGATGTTGCTGAGCACCCTAAAGACCTGGGGCACGTGCACCTATTGTTAGCTGTTGTCTCTCAGCTCCACACCACCCTGCTATGCTCTGCTCCTGATGCTGGGAAACACCTGGCTCTGCGTCCCGTTCCACTAAAAGGGGCTCAAGAGGGAGACTACACGACTGGAAGTATGAGGAACTTGCTCCTTCCGATTGTTTCCTTTTCCCGCGAGCGTCACCCCAGCACTGTGGCTTCAGCCCAGCAGGTAGCAGTTCCTTCCCGTAGGAGCATCTAAATGCAGCTGACAGTTTTCCCAGCACTTGCACGGCCAGTTTCATCAGACCCCAGCCTCAGAGACACCAGCACCAACTGGACAACACCCCTCCTGAAAAGGCTGAGTCCCATCCCTCAGGTGTCTCTTCAAGTTCAGAGACACCAGCTCCAACTAAGAGGTGCACTTTCCTCAGAGGTCAGAGTCCCGGTTCTGCAGGTCTGTCCTTCAAGCTCCTATGTTTTAATAATTTCAAGCTTTTCCCCTTTGTTCTCCCAACCCTAGGGGTGGTGGCTGCTACCAGCAGTTGCTACTTCTGGAATACCTTAATGTATTCTCCTCATCTTTTCAATTAATGAGTTAATAACCTTATTCCAGTTAACAATTCTTTATAATTAACTGAGCATTGTGATCAACAATTCTATAGAAGAATCCTGTTCAAAAGGGGGGCGGATGCAGAACAGAATTTCAAATTCTCATGGAATCCAGACTTTCTGGGAGCCATGGAGGATAGATGAACTTCCACAACTTATTGCTCTGAGATAATCTTTAAACTTTCAACCTTAAACCAAAATTATCTCCTAAAGTGTTTTTTAAACCAAACAATAGTTTAGCTTAATTAGTAAGAATGTCTGCCTTGAACATTTTGCTCTTTTAAAGAATTATCTGTATGCGGTCATATTGACAACAGCAACTTGAAAGGTTAGATGAGAAGCTTAGGGAGCCGTGAGTTTATGTTAACGGTAGAAGAAAAATTTGGAAAAGGATAGCAAGAACTGTTGCATAACTTGAAGAATGTAATCAATGTCACTGAATTGTACATGTAGAAATTGTTGAATTGGTGTATGTTTTGCTGTGTATGTTTTCACCAAAAAAAAAAAAAATTAATTGTGATTTACATGAAAGTTTACAGGGCAAATTAGTTTCTCATTAAACAGTTAACACACAAATTGTTTTTACATTGGTTGCCAACCCCGTGATGCGTCAACGCTCTCCCATTCTCTACCCCAAGTTCCCTGTTTCCGTTCGTCCAGCTTTCCTGTCCCTTCCTGCCTTTTCGTCTTTGCTTTTGGGCTGGTGTGCCCGTTAGTTTTGTAGACGTGATAGAACTCACGTGTGTTATTGTTGGCCTTATAGACCTGTCTAATCCTTGGCTGAAGGGTGAACCTCAGGAGTGATTTCAGTACTGCCTTAAAAGGGTGTCTGGGGGCCATACATACTCTTGGGGTTTCTCTAGTCTCTGTCAGACCAGTAAGCCTGGTCTTGTGTGTGTGTGTGTGTGTGTGTGTGTGTGTGTGTGTGTGTCCGTGCATGAATTTGAATTTTGTTCTACATTTTTCTCCTGCTGTGTCTGGGACCCTCTATAGTGATCCCTGCCAGAGCAGTCAGTGGTGGTAACCAGGCGCTATGTAGTTGTTCTGGGCTCAATCTGGTGGAGGCTGTGGTAGTTGTGGTCCATTAGTCTTTTGGACTAATCATTCCCTTGTGTCTTTGGTCTTCTTCATTCTCCTTTGCTGCAGTCAGGATGGGACCAGTAGATGTATCTTAGATGGTCACTTGCAGGCTTTAAGACCCCAGTCACTACTCACCACAGTCAGATGCAGAACATTTTCTTTATAAACTATGTTATGGCAATTGAGCTAGATGTCCCCCAGACCATGGTCCCCAGCCCTCAGCCCAGTAGCTCGCTCCCTCTGGGCATTTGAATGTATCTGTGAAGCTCCTATGACTTTGCCCTGGTCAAGTTGTGCTGACTTCAACAGTATTGTGTACTGTCTTACCCTTCACCAAAGTTACTGCTTATCTACTATCTAGTTAGTGTTTTTCCCTCCTCATCCCTCCCCTCCCTCGTAACCATCAAAGATTGTTTCTTCCTGTGTGGAAACATTTTCATGTGTTTTTATAATTGTTGTTGCTGTTAGGTTCTGTTAAGTTGGTTCCAACTCATAGTGACCCTATGTACAACAGAAAGAAACACTGCCTGGTCCTGTGCCATCCTCACAATCTTTGCTATGCTCAAGCCCATTGTGGCAGCCACTGTGTCAATCCATCTTGTTGAGGGTCTTCTTCTTTTTCATTGACCCTCTACTTTACCAAACATGATGTCCTTCTCCAGGGACTGATCCCTCCTGATAACATGTCCAAAGTATGTGAGACATAGTCTCCCCATCCTTGCTTCTAAGGAGCATTCTGGTCGTACTTCTTCCAAGACAGATTTGTTCGTTCTTTTGGCTGTCCATGGTATCTTCCATATTCTTCTCCAACACCACAATTCAAAGGCATCAATTCTTCTTCGGTCTTCTTATTCATCGTCCAGCTTTCACATGCATATAGGTGATTGAAAACACCATGGCTTGGGTCAGGCACACCTTAGTCTTCAAGATGACATCTTTGGTTTTCAAAACTTTAAAGAGATCTTTTGCAGCAGATTTGCCCAGTGCAATGAGTCATTTAATTTCTTGACTGCTGCTTCCTTGGATGTTGACTGTGGATCCAAGCAAAATGAAATCCTTGACAACTTCAATCTTTACTCCATTTATCACGATGTTGCTTATTGGTCTGATAGTGAGGATTCTTGTTTTCTTTATGTTGAGGTGTAATCCATATTGAAGGCTGTGATCTTTGATCTTCATCAGTAAGTGCTTCAAGACCTCTTCACTTTCAGCAAGCAAGGTTGTGTCATCTGCATGATGAGGTTGTTAATGAGTATTTCTCCAATCCTGATGCCCTGTTCTTCTTCGTATAGTCCAGTTTCAAGGATTATTTGCTCAGCATACAGATTGAATAAGTATGGCGAAAGGATACAACCCTGATGCACACCTTTCCTAACTTTAAACCATGCAGTATCCCCTTATTCTATCCAAACAACTGCCTCTTGATCTATGTACAGCTTCCTCATGAGCACAATTAAGTGTTTTGGAATTCCCATGATTCACAATGTTATCCATAATTTGTTATGATCCACACAGTCGAATGCCTTTGCATAGTCAATAAAACACAGGTAAACATCTTTCTGATAGTCTCTGCTTTCAGCCAGGATCCATCTGACATCAGCAATGATATCCGTGGTTCCACATCCTCTTCTGAAGCCAGCTTGAATTTCTGGCAGTTCCCTGTCAATATACTGCTGCAGCCGCTTTTGAATGAACTTCAGCGAAATTTTACTTGTATGTGATATTAATGATATTGTTCAATAATTTCTGCATTCAATTGGATCACCTTTCTTTGGAATAAGCATAAATATGGATCTCTTCCAGTTAGCTGGCCAGGCAGCTGTCTTACAAATTTCTTGGCATAGACAAGTGAGCACTTCCAGGGCTCCATCCATTTGTTGAAACATCTCAGTTGGTGTTCCATCAATTCCTGGGGCCTTGTTTTTCACCTTCAGTGCAGCTTGGACTTTTTCCTTCAGTACCATTGGTTCCTGATCATATGCTACCTCCTAAAATGGTTGAATGTCGACCAATTCTTTTTGGTATAGTGACTCTGTGTATTCCTTCCATCTTCTTTTGATGCTTTCTGCGTCATCTAATATTTTCCCCATAGAATCTTTCAATATTGCAACTCGAGGCTTGAATTTTTTCTTCAGTTCTTTCCGCTTGAGAAATGCAGAGCGCGTTCTTCCCTTTTGGTTTTCTATCTCCATGTCTTTGCACATATCATTACAATACTTTACCTTGTCTTCTAGAGTCGCCCTTTGAAATCTTCTGTTCAACGCTTTTACTTCATTATTTCTTCTTTTCACTTCAGCTACTCAACGTTCAAGAGCAACTTTCAGAGTCTCTTGTGACATCCATTTTGGTCTTTTCTTTCTTTCCTGTCTTTGTAAAGACCTCTTGCTTTCTTCATGTATGATGTCCTTGATGTCATGCCACAACTTGTCTCGTCTTCAGTCATTAGTATTCTAGGCATCAAATCTATTCTTGAGAATACTGGTCTCAAGCAGTATTTGTCCTTTTGTGATTGACTTATTTCACTCAGCATAATGCCCTCCAGATTCATTATTGTTCTTTATCGTTGCATAGTGTTCCATTGTATGTATGTACCATAATTTGTTTATCCATTTGTCTGTTGATGGGCACTTAGGTTGTTTCCATCTTTCTTCTATTGTGAATAATGCTGCAACAAACATGGATGTGCGTATGTCTATTCATGTGACAGCTCTTATTTCTCTAGGATATGTTTCTAGGAGTAAGATTGCTGGATCATATGGTATTTCTATGTCTAGCTTTTTAAGGAAGTACCAAATTGTTTTCCAAAATTGTTGTACTATTTTGCATTTCTACCAGCAGTACATAAGAGTTCCAATCTCCCTGCAACCTCTCCAACATTTGTTATTTTCTGGTTTTTTGATTTGTGCCAGTAATGTTGGGGTAAGATGGCATCTCACTGTAGTTTTCATTTGTATTTCTCTAATGTCTAGTGATCTCGAGCATTTCCTCATGTCTGTTAGCCACCTGATTGTCTTCTTTGTTGAAGTTTCTGTTCATATCCTTTGCTCATTTTTTAATTTGATTATTTGTCTTTTTATTGTAGAGGTGTTGGATTTTCCTATAGATTTTAGAGATTAGAACTTTGTTGGATATGTCATAGCCAAAATTCTTTTTCCCAGGCTGTAGCTTCTCTTTTCACTCTTTTGGTGAGGTCTTTTAATGAGCATAAGTGTTAATTTTTAGGAGAGCCCATTTACCTAGCTTATCTTCTGTTTGTGTATTATTAATTATAGTTTGTATGCTGTTTATGCCGTATATTAGGGCCCCTAGTGTTGACCCTATTTTTTCTTCTATGATCTTTATAGTTTGTAGTTTTATATTTAGGTCTTTGATCCATTTTGAATTAGTTTTTGTGTATGGTGTGAGGTATGGGTCCTGTGTCATCTTTATGCAGATGGACATCCAGTTTTGCCAGCACCATTTGTTATAAAGACTGTCTGTTCCCCATTTAATGGACTTTGGGCCTTTGTCAAAGATCAGATTGCTCTAGATAGATGGATTTACATCTCGGTTCTTGATTCTGTTCCATTGGTCAATGTGTCTGTCATTGTACCAGTACCAGGCTGATTTGACTAATGTTTCTGTATAGTGGGTTCTGAGATGAGATGGTGTGAGACCTTCTACTTTGTTCTTCTTCAGTAATGCTTTGCTTATCCGGGGCCACTTTCCTTTCCATATAAAGTTAATGATTAGTTTTTCCATCTCGTTAAACAATGCTGTTGGTATTCAGATCGGGATTGCATTGTATTTGTCGATTGCTTTGGGTAGAATTGATATTTTCACAATGTTGAGTCTACCTATGAACATGATGTGTTTTTCCATTTATGCAGGTCTCTTTTGGTTTCTTGCAGTAGTGTTTTATAGTTTTCTTTGTATAGGTCTTTTATGTCCCTGGTTAGATTTATTCCTAAGTATTTTATTTTTTTATGAGCTATTATAAATGGTATTGTTTTCCTGATTTCTTTTTCTCTGTTCTCTTTATTGGAGTATAGGAATCCAACTGATTTTTGTACGTTTATCTTGTATCCTGCTACTCTGCTGAATCTTTCTATTAGTTCCAGTAGATTTCTCAGGGAGTCTTTAGAGCTCTCCACGTATAATATCATATCATCCATGAATAGGAATAGTTTTACTCCTTCCTTGCCAGTTTGGATGCCCTTCACTTCTTTTTCTTGCCTTATTGCTCTAGCTAGGACTTCCAGCACAATTTTAAATAAGAGTGGTGATAAAGGGCATCCTTGTCTTGTTCCTGTTCTCAAGGGAAATGTTTTTAGCCTCTCTCCATCGAGAATGATGTTGGCTGTTGGTTTTGTATAGATACCCTTTGTTATGGTGCACCAAAAAAACTTAAAAAAAAATTCTTTATGTTAAATTCTTCCTGTTAAAGTCACTAGTGTGGTTTCTGTCTCCTACCTGGATCCTGGGCTTTGGAACAAACCTGAGAGTTCTAGTAGAAGATGGAATTGATCTGCGTAACAGAGGGAGGAAAATGTGCAGCCCCTGGAGCAATCAAGAGGAGCTGTAAGAAGCATCCAAAAAAGAGGGGAAGATGGAGTCCAGCAGAAAGCAGTCTGGAGAGGACCCAGTGGGGTGAAGGACTGCTGAAGAACCAACCACAGTGCCTGCTATTCCAGTTTAAGACATTTATCTTGCTCTGATGCAGATACTTCCTCAATCTTTCCTTGCAAGCTTCAGTAAAGTCTATTACACCCATAGTGTGAGAGCAGTTGTGAGAGGAGAGGAGAAATGCCTGTCTTATTAGTGAGAAGTAGGAATTATAGAATATTTTAAAAATAGATGTAGTTTTGTTACTTTTAAGAAGGGACTAAAACCCATCTCATGTGAACAAAGAGTCAGGAATATTCTTGAATGGATATCTGTCCATAAATATGCATTATTTAATTATTCTTATTATGAAACCAAGGAACCCTGGTGGCACACAGTGGTGAAGCTTTCAGTTGCTAACCGAAAGCTTGGTAGTTCAAATCTACCAGCCTCTCCAGGGGAGAAAGATGTGGCAGTCTGATTCCATAAAGATTACAGCCTTGGAAACCCTATGAGGCAGTTCTACTCTGTCCTCTAGAGTCGCTATGAGTTGGAATCGACTCGACGGCAATTGGTTTGGTTTTTATTATAAACCAAATACTGTGTGATTCAGTATTTAGTTTTAATGTTCTTTTGAGAAGCTTAGAGGACTGACATAATACCAAGTATTATCCTGTTAATTCTTACACTTCTAGGGACTGATCATAGTTATAGCTGTTGAGGAAAAGCAAAATGAGTCTTTCTGAGCAAAATGAGTCTTTTAGTCGGCAAATCATCAAACCATAAGGACCTAGGAATTCCTAGAAGTCATAGAACTCTTCTACTAATGAAAAAATAATTTTTCTTTTATTTCTCTGTTCACTTTAAGAATAGAGAGAGACAGGGCAGTATTGATGGGTTGCCCATTCTCATTGGGTCACGTTGAAGGAGAATTTTTATTTCTGCTTTTACGCAAAGATGAAAGATTGTAAAACACCTCTTTTTCCTCCTAGGACATTGCAGCTCACAAAACCTCTTATAACTTCTTCCGGAAGCTATTTTGCTACTTCAAGGAGGCCATTTATTAGTTTTATTTCTTCTTATGTTACGTCTCAGCTTTAATAAATGATGTCTTTGAGCTAGTGTCTGCTCTCCATACCTTATAATCTAGCTGTGTGTCAGGAAGTTCAGGATAGTGGCTTTTGATGAACTTTGCTTTAAGGCAAAACCACGGAGGAAGGGAAGATGGATAATTCATGATTGTCAGCTGTGCTGAGGCCACAGCTTTCCTGGGGGAGGCTTATTGGTCAGTTAGCTCCTGCCTGCTGATCTTAACACTCGTCTTTATGAAGCCATTACTGGGACCCTGGTACACTACTCCTGGACAAGGCAGACAAAATTTGTGGGAATCAAAGCCCATAGTGACAGCAATGACAAGTTCTAAAGGCAGTTTGTTCAACCACTGCCTAGAAGTCATATAACTTTTCTACTAATGGAAAAAAAAAAAAAAGATTTTTTTCGTCTCTCTGTTCATTTGAAGAATAGAGAAAGATATGGCATTATAAATAAAACTTTTTTTTTTCTTCCCCCAGTTCCTGGAAGTGTGTCTCCTTTTCCACTGAGTTAATAAAAATATTCAATGGAATTTTAATGTCTCTAAAGTGTCCAGTAAGCTGTAGTCATTATTTTTCCCCAGGCATTGTGCGAAACACTTCCTATACATTAGCCAGCTGCCCTTGAGTGAGTTCTGACCCATGGCAACCCTGTGTGTTTCAGAGTAGAGCTGTGCTCCATAGAATTTTCAGTGACTGACTTTTTGGAAGTAGATCACTAGGCCAGTCTTCTAAGGAGGTTCTGGGTAGATTCTAACAGCCAAATTTTGGTTAGTAGCCAAGCGCTTAATTTTTTGCACCACCCAGGGACTCCTTATATACATTATCTCATCAAATCCTGACAACAACCCCTCGAGCTAGGTATTATTATCCACATTACACAAATCAGAGAACTGTAGTTGAGAGAGGGATAAAGATCTTCCCAAAGTTTCTTAGCTACCAAATAGTACAGCTGGCATTTCACATAGACCTGTGAGATTGCGTCACCCATCTCCTTAACCACAAAGGTTTAAAGACTATCTGTTTCTGGTTGTATAATTATATAACCAGTCACATGATTCACTGGCACAGCTTTGTATTGCTCCTCACTTTGAAGGCAGAGACCTGGGAAGACCAGGTCTGTTTGGTCTGATGTGTTGGAAATCACTGCAGAGATTCAATTCACAAGGTTGTGTGCTGGACAGTGGGAGGGCATTACAGCAGAGAAGGTTTGGTAGGAGCCCCCAAGACTTTACACCAGACCTTGACTCTGCTCCACCCCACAAGGGTGCGGTCTCACAGAGCTCATACCTGGAATACAGAAGGTGCCATTATAAGCTGACAGACTGTGAGCTTTTATGATAAGAAGTAGTTGATGAAAAAATGAGAAGCACAGTCTTTCATTCAACAAATCCTTGTTGAGCATTTGCTACATGCCAAGTGCTATACTAAGGATACAACAATAGACAACACAGATCTCTGGCCTTCCTGCAGCTTCCCTCAGGTCATGAATGCCCTCTCATAAACAGGTGGTGGAAGTGTGAACTGATAACGCCTTTGTGAGAGTTATTTCTCAATGCATAATTTTTGTAAAAACCTTAAAAATTTACGTATGTTCTCCCTATTGTTCTCTTCCTTTCTTTTTCCTTTCCTTCTTGAACAATTCCGTCTTAGAGTTGATAGGTGGTGCAGAACTTGGGAAGTGGGAGTAGGGTGGCGTCATGAGGGGCAGAGTGGGTAAAGGGGTCTTGCATGCAGAGCAGAAGGCTGACCTGGGGTGGGGTTAGAAGGACACCAACATGGAAAAGTGGCAGGGGGCAGGAGGTGTCCACGCATGGGGAGAAATAATAAAATAAAAACAACATATGTTTACCCTTTGAGATAGCAAAATTACATCTAGAAATTTATTTTAAGGAAGTGAATAGCAAACAGAGATGTGCTAAATAGGTATATGCAAAATTGTTGGTGATGCAATCATTTATAATAGCAACAATTTGAAAACAACCTCAATGACCAATGAGGTGACAAATGACTAGAGAGCCTGAACAGATTTAGACACATGTGGACACTTGTTAAATGACAGAGTGACGTTGCGGATTGGAAGAGAAAGGGAAAGGATGCTGGGAGAATGGATTATACACATGAGAAAAAATAAAATGGGATTTCAACTTCACACCCTACCCTAAAATCACTTCCCAGTAGTTTACAGACTTAAATGTGAATAGCAAAATTTTAAAGCTTTAGAAGAAAATAGGAGAAAGATCTTTATGACTTCAAAGCAGCGGAATTCTTAAGAAACAAAGAACTCCAACCTTAAAGAAAGGGGCTGATAAGTTTCATTACATTAAAATTAAGAACTTCTTTTCATCAAAAGACTCCATGAAAAGAGTAAAACACAATTCACAAGCTGGGAGGTAATGTTTGCAACTTATATAACTGACAAAGAATTCCTACAAAAAGTTAAGAAAAAGACAAGCAACCCAACAAACAAATAGGTAGTTTACAAAGGAGAAGAACAAATGGGGATTATTATTTAGGGAAATGCAAATTAGCTCCTGCAGCTATACTACTTACAAACACTAGATTGGCAAAATGTTTTAAATCCAACAATATCAAGTAGTTTTCAAGATATGAGGGGAACTCCTCCACACTGTGTTGTTTGGCGCAACTAAATGGAAAAGCAATTTGACTTCATCCTATAAAGTTGAAGATGCATGGACCTACAACCCAGTGATCCCAATGGAAGAACATCTACATGGAGGGAGCCTTGGAGGCACCTTGCCCACGTGTTCCAGGAGGCAGGTATGAGAATGGTCAGAGCCTTATTTTTCGTAATAGCCAGAAACTGGAAACAACCAAATATCCATCCACCAGAGAACACTCCAATAAACTGTAGAATATTCATACAATGGAAGACTACACATCTGTAAACATAAATGAACAATAGCCCTACACATCAACAGAGATGATGCTTTTACCCTTTCTTGCCACTTATTACAATTCTGACCACTCTCTGAGATCTATTTCATGTCCTACTTCCTCCATAATGACCATAATGTTGTTGTTGTTAGCTGCCCTCGAGTTGGCCCCCAACTCATGGCAACCCCATGCACACCATGTTGCTGGTGCTGCCCAGTCCTGTGACGGGTGGCTGATTGGACCATTGTGATTCATAGGGTTTTCATTGGTTGATTTTTGGAAGCAGAATAGGCCTTTCTTCTTAGTGTGTCCTAGTCTGGAAGCTCTACTAAAACTGTTCAGCATCAGAACAACATGCAAGCCTTCAGTGACAGACAGGCGGTGGCTACACATGAGGCGCACTGGCCAGGAATTGAACCCCGGTCTCCCTCACGAAAGGCAAGACTTCTACCATTGAACCACAGCTGCCCCATAATCCATACCCATTGCCGTCAAGTCAATTCCAACTCATAGCGACCCTATAGGACAGAGTAGAACTGCCCCGTAGGGTTTGCCAACCTTTTGGTTAGCAGTTGATCTCTTAACCACTATGCCACCAGGGTTCCAAATAGCTGCCAGTTATTGACTTCTGCTCTGTGCCAGGCACTCTACATGGCTTTGACCCACCTTATCTCTAATCCCTACAACAATCGTTTAAAAGGTATGTTTGTTAGCCTCATTGTAAAGAGGAGGAAGTCAGTATTCTGCGTGGTTAAATGACTGACCCTAACTCACACAGCTGCTTAGTGTCCAAGCTCTTTCTTCTCTGTAGCTTAGCTCCATGAAATGTGTTCAAAAAAAGTGCAGCCACCCCTGACAAACAATATTATTTTGGGGTTATGTAGCAATTAACTTGGCTATTGAATATCTTAAATTCATCCATCACTTTATTATAATCTGTCTAGTCTTGCTTTCTGTCATGGATTGAATTATGTCCCCAAAAAATATGTGTATCAGTTTGGCTGGGCCATGATTCCCAGTATTGTGTGGTTGTCCTCCATTTTGTGATTGTAATTTTATGTTAAAGAGGATTAGAGTGTGATTGTAACACGCTTACTAAGGTCACATACCTGAGCCAATGTAAAGGGAGTTTCCCTGGGGTGTGGCCTGCACCACCTTTTATCTTACAAGAGATGAAAGGAAAGGGAAGCAAGCAGACAACTGAGGACCTTATACCACCAAGAAAGCAGTGCTGGGAGCAGAGCGTGGTCCTTTGGACCTGAGGTTCCTGGGCAGAGAAGCTCCTAGACCAGGGGAAGATTGGTGACACGAACCTTCCCCCACAGCCGACAGAGGAAGCCTTCCCCTGGAGCTGACACCCTGAATTTGGACTTGTAGCCTACTAGACTGTAAGAGAATAAATTTCTCTTTGTTAAAGCCATCCACTTATGGTATTTCTGTTAGAGCAGCACTAGATAACTAAGACACTTTCCAAATGCTTTGTGTCTAACTATTTATGTCTGTCATCTCCATAAAAACTGTGTATGTTATTTTCACTTCTTCTCTGGTTAATATAGGAATAGGAACCCAGAAAATATTCATTCAAAAATCTGTTGAGCCTCTAAGATGCCAAGTTCTGCACGAGGTGACTGAATTAGACTGAATGTACTGAAGCCTCTCACCACAAGTCATTCCGTGAACAAATGGCCAACAACACACAGCGAATGTTTCCTTTCATACTTTTCCCCCCTGAGGAAATTAAATTGCCTTCATGCAGCTTATGCAACTGTCCACAAAGACAGTGAACTCAAGCGCAAATGGAATGAGGGCGCAAGCCACTGTGAGCCACAATAGGTGCACTCACCATCGTGGACAAGCTGGATTTATTTGCCTGCTTTCTCTTTGGCATTTCTCCATATTCCTGTCCAGCAACAGGTAGAATTAGGAGCTTCCAGGCTGCTGTAGTTTATAGACTGTGACACATGCTGAATACGTAAGCAAACAGATTAATATGTGTTCAATGACTACTTTAGTTGTCATTATTTTCAAGTTCTGTACTTGTGCGGACACGCGAGAGTGGTGTTCATCCATGATGCTTACCATGGGAGCTGATTAAAGCAGAAGCACGCCGAGAGTCAGCGCGGCAGTAAACACCAGCATCAAAATGACTCATTCCCTTTCCTGCCCTCCCTCTTAGGCACCTGAGTAATTGTTACGTGATCTGATGGCTCATCAACTGGCAGCTCTCACATGACCCACAAAGAGTGTGGTAGTTTAAGATGCCAGCAAAGCTCCATTTTGTATTGTACAAAGGTGATTTAGAAATTAATTTAGGCTGGGTTTCTGACAACAAAATGCGGCTAACTAGGCCATCTGAGACAGGACCAGAAGAACAGACTTCACTGACCACCCTATTCTAAGCGGGAGAAGAAGCCCCTAAAGGCAGAACCCAGAGGCAGCAGTGACTGAAGGCAAAATGTTAACACAGCCCCAAAACAGTGCTCTGTAGTTGAGACCAGACCAGTTATAGAGTCCATTCCAACTCATGGCCACCCGTGTGTGTCAGAGTAGAACTGTGCTCCAAGAGGGTAGCAATGGCGGATTTTTCAGAAGTAGATCACAAAGCCTTTCTTCTGAGGTGCCTCTGGGGGGACTCAAACCTCCAACCTTTCATTTAGCAGCTGAGCATGTTAACCATTTGTAGCACCAGGTCTGCTTAAATATGTGTTGAGGGGTCCATGAAGCAGGAAAATGCCAGAAGTGTGATAACAGCCAGGATGACTTCAAAATATATCATCTAAACTGGGACACTTCTGTGTATGCCAGGACCAAAGGCATAAACACAGACTATCTCAGGAGCCAGGTCATATGTGGTTCTAAGGAAGATGAAGATGATGAAGGCTTTGAATAGGACTGAGCAGACCTTAAGTCCTGGTTCTGCTAGTGTCTACTAATAGGGACATTGACAGTTCAACCCAACTTGGAGCCTTGATTTCTTCATCTGTAAAGTGGGCATAATAATGCCTGTCCCAGTGGATTCTTATGAGGATTGGAAGATAAAATACATGTAAAAACATGTCACATAGTGGATGATCAATGCTAGTCCTTATTCCCTTCTCCTTTCACTTACCCCTCACTAAACATCTGGGGCAAGTAGCGACTTCCGCTGCCTTGAAGTACACTTGCTACTGATTCAGACCAAACTTCCTGACTTCAGGCCACCTTCACTATGTGCGAAGTCCCAAATGATCTCTAAGACCACACTCACTCATTTTGTAAACACAGCTTTTTCCTCCCCCATAACTTAATAAAAATACCATGCAGACGATTTTCAGGCACTAATGATGTGAAGCTCCACGAACTCTTCACCTTAAATGTCTCACCCAACAAGATGAAATAATTCAAAAAGCCACATGCCTACAATATGGACACAAAAGTGGACGACAACCGTATAGTCTGTTCTAGGGCAATTCAGAATTAAAAATATACTATTCCTCTCTTTAGGAGCCCTGGTGGCACAGTGGTTAAGCACTCAGCTGCTTATTGAAAGCTTAGAGGTTCAAACGCAGCCAGTGGCTCTGTGGGAGAAACACCTGGCCGTCTGCTCCCATAAAGATTCAGCCTAGAAAACACTATGGGGCAGTTCTACTCCGTCAAATGGGGTCGCTATTAGTCGAAATCGACTACACGGCACCTAAAAACAACAACATCCCTAAATTTGAGGGTTTTCTCCCCTGAGGCGTGTATTCCCTTCGCTTGTTACCTTGTATCTAGGACTCATATCACTGCTCTGGAAGAATTGAGAACAAAACGGATTGGATCAGCCCTATAGAACTGCTGATATGAAGCCATTTTTGACCCATGGAAATGGCAATTTCAGAAGAGTTTAAGCTGATAGAACCAGGCCAAGGATAAAGGAAATCTGTGCAGGATGAGAAAATGTACTTGGGCTAGTCCCCAGCCCAGACAGACCTTTGCTTCCCAAACTCAAGATCGTCACATTCTTGGTGATGTCCAGATTGTTTAGGTCTGGTAAACTGGACATTATTATTAGGGTTCTCTCTCCCCACTAGTAGGGCAGGTGCTAACTGAACAGATGCAATTATGACCGCAATAAAAGTCACTGATGGAGAGGGTAAAACCATTATGTCCACACCCAGACAGACTGAGGACAGCAGGCCAGCTTCACAGAGTTCTTACAAACCATCCCCTTGTGGGAGCCGTGCCCTCTTGGGGAGTTGTCATCCCATCCCGAAGCTAATGACATTAATCATTAGCCAGCTTAGAAAGGTTAATGGGCAGTTTGAGTGAGAGGAATGTTTTTATGAAGTCGGAGTTCCTGGGAATCATCACAGAGTACAAGAGGGCCCTGAGAGTGACATCACCATTAATAAGTCCCTCCACCCACCACCTCCCAGACGGTAGGACACGTTGGCCCAGCCAAGTGCTTCACCCAGCACTGCAGAAAGGGCCAGTGCACAGGAACCGGGCATCATTCCAGACCCAGGCTTCCTAACCTTTTCCTAGGATCCTTCTCTCAAAGGGTGTCTTGCAAATAAAATTTTAAAAACACGTTCTCTTTTATTTTTAAATAATCAGCATATGTAGGCCAGATGATTTTCAGATTCGTTAATGCAATTAAACAAATAAGATGATATAAAAACTGCCCCCTGATTGGGAAACCATCCTCTAGAAAATTGCTGGCAATGCTTGACACTTGGCTCTGCAGGAAACATAACCTGATTGTAACACATCGGTTTCCCTGGGGCTGAGAGAAAGGGGAAATGACCCCGGGGAACCTCCCTCACCCATGCCAGGCAAGCTGTACATACAGAGGTCAAATGTTTCAGATAATGTTTTGAAGCACTTACTGAGTAGTCCACACTCAGGTGGATTAAAAAAAGAAGAAGAAGGAGCAGTCACCACCTTTCAGGAACTTCTGTGTTTATAACTGTGAGGTAGGATGAATTTTTCTGGCAGCTTGAATCCACCTTGGAAACCCTATGGGGCAGTTCTACTCTGTCCTATAGGGTCGCTATGAGTCGGAATTGACTCTATGGCAATGGGTTTGGTGTTTGGTATGGTCATGATTGGAGGTCTTTGGCGTGGTAGTTAAGAGCTACAGCTACTATGCAAGCAGCTATCTAACATGCATCAATTGGTCCCAACCACCTGGAGTAAAGGAGAATGAAGAGCACCGAAGACACAAGGGAGGTATTAGCCCAGGAGACAGAAAGGGCCAGTAAAACAGAGACTTCATCAACCTGAAACCAGAAGAACTAGATGGTGTGCGGCTACCACCAATGACCGCCCTGACAGGGAACACAACAGAGAGTCCCAGATGAAGCAGGAGAAAGGTGGGGTACAGAACTCAAATTCTAGTAAGAAGACCAGACTTACTGGTCTGACTAAGACTGAAGGAACCCTGGAAAGCATGGCCCCTGGATTCTCTATCAGCACAAAACTAAAACAATTTCCGAGACCAAGTCTTCAGACAGGCATTGGACTAGACTGTGGGACATAAAGTGATACTCATGAGGAGTGTGCCTCTTAGCCAAGTAGATACAAGAGACTAAATCGGCAGCTTCTGTCTGGAAGTGAGATGGGAAGGCAGAGAGGGTTAGGAGCTGGTTGAACGGACATGGGGAATCAAGGGTGGAAAGGAGGAGTGTGCTGTCAAAGTATGGAGAGAGAAATTAGGGTCACATAACAATGTATGCATAAATTTTTGTATGGGAGACTAACTTGAAATGTAAACTTCATTTAAACTACAACAATAAACAAAAAAAGAAGAAAAAAGAGCTACAGCTACTAACCAAAATGTTGGCAGTTCAAATCCATCAGCTACACCTTGGAAACCCTATGGGGCAGTTCCACTCTGTCCTGTAGGGTTGCTGTGAGTTGAAATTGAGTCGAATTTATGGCAACAGGTTTGGTGTTTTGTTTTTGTTTTTCGTTTTTTGGTTTATGGTCGTGATAGGGGGTCTTTTGCAATAGAATTTAAGTGCACAAGAGAGAAAGAGACTGGGAACACACTCCAAAATTTTTCTAGGAAGCAGTCATCCTTGCAGCTAGAAAAGTCTGAAGATTTATAGATTGAACCTGAGTACAGACTGGTGAGAGTTGCTTTCTGTCATCCCCCTCCTCCCAACAACAACATGGAGCTGAACACTCAGCTCCGTCCAGGGCCGTGAGTAGAGAACAGATGGAATGGAATAACCGAGAATTCAGTACAAAGCCAAAGACAAGAAGAGATAGAACGAAGACTGGCAGTGGGTGGGGGACAGGGTGTGGACACGAAGGATTTAAGACACTGGAGGGCCCATGGGAGTGACTCAAAATGAGGGCTTACCCAGGAGAGGCTCCATGATGACCCCGGGGGAGCAGCACCCCATTAGAGGGCCAAAGAAAGGAGAACAAAGGCCCACATCGCCTACTGAGGAGCAGGTTGGGCATGTGTACTCTGAATGGATTGCTGAAGGTATGGGCTCTGTGTGTGTGTGTGTGTGTGTGTGTGTACCCTCTTAGAGTCCCTCCTAGGTTATATCTTTTGCCCACCCTTCTTGAATCATGCATACACTTGAAGAGCTAGCGCTGCCATCTGCCTTTCCAATATTCTTGTGTTGTTGCTGTTAGGCGTCATCGAGTCAATTATGACTCATAGTGACCCATGTGACAGAGAACTGCCCCATAGGGTTTTTCTTGGCTGCAATCTTAATGGAAGCAGATCACTAGGTCTTTCTCCCATGGAGCCGCTGGGTGGGTTTGAACTGCCAACCTTCGGTTAGCAGCCAAACACTTAACCATTTAAGCCATCAGGGCTCCACTCTTGTGTACATGTACTTGTAAAATAAATTTACATGCTTATTAAAAGTGGTGGCTGTAAAGTCGTTGTCCTTGTTGTTAGGTGCCGTCACATCAGTTCCCATTCGTAGAGACCCAATGTACAAAAGAACAAAACACCGCCCAGTCCTGCACCATCCTCATAACCGTTGTTATGTTTGAGCCCATTGTTGTAGCCACTGTGTCGATCCATCTTGTTGAGGGTCTTCCTCTTTTTTGCTGACCCTCTACTTTACCAAGCATGATGTCCTCCTCCAGGGACTGGTTCCTCCTGATAACATGTCCAAAGTACGTGAGCCGAAGTCTCGCCATCCTTGTTTCTAAGGGGCATTCTGGCTGTACTTCTTCAAAGACAGATTTGCTTGTTCTTCTAGCAGTACATGGTATATTCAATATTCTTGGCCAATACCATAACTCAAAGACATCAATTCTTCTTCAGTCTTCCTTATTCATGGTGCAGCTTTCGCGTGCATATGAGGTGATTGAAAACACCATGGCTTGGGTCAGGTACACCTTAGTCCTCAAGTTGACATCTTTGCTTATTTACACTTTAAAGAGGTCTTCTGTAGCAGATTTGCCCAATGCAATGCGTCGTTTGATTTTTTGACTGCTGCTTCCATGGGTGTTGATTGTGGATCCAAGTAAAATGAAATCCTTAACAACTTCAATCTTTTCTCCGTTTATCATGATGTTGCTTATTGGTCCAGTTGTGAGGTTTTTGTTTTCTTTATGTTGAGTTTGTAATCCATACTGAAGGCTGTAGTCTTTGATCTCCATCAGTAAGTGCTTGAAGTCCTCTTCCCTTTCTGCAAGCAAGATTGTGTTATCTGCATATCGCAGGTTGTTAGTGACCCTTCCCCAAATCCTGTTGCTACATTCTTCTTCATATAGTCCAGCTTCTCAGGTTATTTGTTCAGCATACAGATAGAATAGGTATGGTGAAAGGATACAGCCCTGACACACACCTTTCCTGACTTTAAACCATGCAGTATCCCATTGTTCTGTTGGAATGACTGCCTCTTGGTCTATGTACAGATTCCTCATGAGCACAATTAAGTCTTCTGGAATTCCCATTCTTCACAATGTTATCCATAATTTGTATGATCCACACAGTCGAATGCTTTTGCATCGTCAATAAAGAACAGGTAAACATCTTTCTGTTATTCTCTGCTTTCAGCCAAGATCCATCTGATATCAGTGATGATATCCTTTGTTTCATGTCCCCTTCTGAATCCAGCTTGAATTTCTGGCAGTTCCCTGTCCATGCATTGCTGCAACCACTTTTGAAAGATCTTCAGAAAAATTTTACTTGTGTGTGTGATATTAATGATATTGTTCGATAATTTCCGCATTCTGTTGGACACCTTTCTTTGCAATAGGCATAAATATAGATCTCTTCCAGTTGGTTGGCCAAGTAGTTGTCTTCCAAATTTCTTGGCATAGACAAGTGAGTGCTTCCAGTGCTGCATCTGTTTGTTGAAACATCTCAATTGGTATTCCATATATTCCTGGAGCCTTCTTCGCCAATGTCTTCAGTGTAGCTTGGACTTCTTCCTTCAATACCATCAGTTCTTGATTATATGCTACCTCCTGAAATTGTTGAAAGTCAACCAACTCACTAATTAATTTATGTGGCACTTACTCAGTGAGCCCCGCCATGTGCTAGGTGTTGGGACACAGAAGTAAATGGGACAGATAAGGTGTGGCATGCATGGAGCTCACAAATAGGAGAGAGACAAACAAACATAAAGAAGTCATTAATTGTACTAAGTTCTCTGGATAAGCAGAGTGATGCAACAGAAAGGAGCGGGGATGGAGGTGGACTTTACACAGGGTGGCAGGGAAGACCTCTCTGGGGAGATAGCAACTAAGGTGAGAGCTGATGGAGGAGGAGCCACCAGTGCCAAAAGCCCAAGAGAGAACAGTTCCAGAAAGGAGGAGGAGCTGGTGCAAGGGCCTTATGTGGACCAAACAACAACCAAAGGCCTGAGGGGCTGTGGTGGCTGAGTCGACCCCACAGCAACTAACAGGGGTCTTGTGGACATAGTAATGCTGTCCTCTTCAAAGCAGTCACCTTGGAAGGCTGGACACTTACTCCAGTTAGAACCAATATGTTCCCAGACCTCACCAACCCATGATTACCGAAAAGATCATGTTTTCTTTATTATCCAAATTACCAATCCCATGATTCAGGAAAGTCACTCCTCTCCCTTATTCTCCTCCATGGAAATTTTGAAGTATTCCTGAAAGATGCTGGATGTACTCTCCACCCATCCCAGGACTCCCTTGCCATCCCTCCAGAGCTCTTCAAGTCCCCTTGAACCATCTCCAAACTGGCTGCTCTAGGCTACTCTACCTTTCCCACAACCAGGCACTCAGAGTGCAGATGAAGCCTCTGCCTTTGACTCCCCACAGTACAACTAAGGACAGTCAGGTTGCTTAAAAAAATTTTACAGAAGGCTTGGGGTTGACACAATTACAACTCAGAGAAACATTTACAGGCTTATTAAAAGTGGCTGCTCTAATGTTGTAGGTCCAGGAGCCAGCCTCAGGCCTTTTGCCTAACTCTTGGCTGACTTTTATGTGACTGAGCCAGCTCAGCCTCCTCACCCACAGGCTCCAGGTCTCTTTCCCAGCTCTGAATCCAGTTCGAGTCCCCTCAGTAGCAGGCCTCAGTGCCAGGCCTGCTGATTTCCTCCCTGAGATGACTGGCGGTGGGCCCTCCCACTGCCTGTAGGAGTGGCAAGAGCCACAAAACATCCACACGCTGCAATGCAGCCTCTGTGGCCAGAAACTCCGATCTCAGTCACCAGTGGTCCATTTCCCTCTGCCGATCTTAATAACACCCTGCCTGGGGCTTGAACCCTGGAGTCCGGATAGCACTGGGCCAAACCCTGTTTGATTCCTTTTCACAGTCTTTTTCCTCCAGTGTGAAGTGAAGAGAAGGGCAGGCTACCTTCAAGCCACCTTCTAGGGTACAATGTCCTGCAACAAATACTGGAGTCCCTGGGTGGTGCAAACAGTTAAGGCGTGTCATGCTAACCAAAAGGTTGGTGGTTTGAACCTATCCAGAGATGCCTCCGAAGCCCTGGAGATCTGTTTCTGAAAAGTCACAGCTATGAAAACTCTAAGGGGTGCAGTTCTACTCTGCACACATGGAGTCTCCATGAGTTGGAATAGACTCCACGGCAACTAGCATAAATAAATAGACAAAACATATGTTCATACATATACACAGACACACGTGTGCACACACACCTACACACATCTCCCTGGAACGATTTTCAGAGATAATCTCTAAAATTTAAACCCACATTTAGGGACACAACAAGGACAATATCCTACAAAAAATAGACTTGATTTATATTGGCTAGAACACGTAAGATCTCAGCCTACACTATGGAGAGTCAGACTCAGGGTGACTTTCATTACAGAAATGATTGTTCTTGGACAAACTGAGGTGCCAGTTTCCCAAAACAAGGAAGTCTGCCACAACAGTCAACTGATTTCTCAGCCTCTACCAACAAAACTATTAGTAATATTTAAAGAACTTTTCTACTGCTTCAAAACATATTTTTCCGCTGGGCATCACCACACAATGATGCAGTCATCGCTCAAAATATTTTGGAAATTCCTCCCTTGGAATTGCCTCCAGAGCCAAGAACACATTCTTTTAAAACAGTCTCAGTGGTTATAAATCTTTTTACCTAGGAGGTGCGTTGATTCTTAGAATCAACCAAAAATCATTTAGAATCAGATCTGGTGAACATAGGTGAGCAAAGTGGGTAATCTTGCTTTAGTATAAAACAAAGTGTAGCTATGAAATATTACCCAAGTTGTCTTGCGTGGGTTAGAAACTACCTCTCAAGGTCCTTAGTTAACCTACTTTTTATTTTGTTTTGTTTTTTATTCTGTGCCAGGGTACATTCTAGAATGATACATAAACCCAGAAAACAGCTAACTGCAGTGTTGAATGACAATATTAACAATAGCAGTGGGAGTCTTAGAAGGAGTAGCAAACATCACAATTTGGAGGAGACAAGGGATTGAGCAAAGAGTTTCAGAAATGGTTTAAGCAAACATATGTCATAGTAATTAGAGTTTTCACCACGCCTAATGGAAAGGCCACAGCATTTATTTAGCTGTGTTCTTTCAGACATATCTGCGAAGACACCTGCCCCTTACTTTACAGCTATATTTTTAAATATAGGAGCATGAACTTAACTTCACCCCTAGAGTTATAGCAGCAGGACCAAATAAGACTTTACTTTTCACTGTGGTTCTTGGCCTTTTCTTGCCCCGTAACACACTTTCAATTATGATCTTGGGCTTTCTTTGAGCAAAAACCTCTTAGCTGCCATGCACCACAGTTATTTAGGAAATCCCTTATGACTTCCAAAACATTCATATGTTTTTCCTGGAATAATATTGCACACATATATATGTGACAGCATTTTCTTGCCGTATGCATGTTTATGAACACTGAATCACTTTGCTGGAAACCAGCACCCACTGCCTGGAGACGTTCAAGCAGCTGTTTAACAGCACCCTACTATTAAAGCCCCTGCCTGCTTGGGCAGGAAAGGAAGAATCCGAAGTGTTGGCTGGGATACCGCAGGCACAAAGGCAAAGCGTGATGGAGTTCCACCAGGGTCCTAGGATGGCTTGAATGAAAAGTATCTTGGGGATTTGGGTGCAGATTTTACTAGTCAGCCCTTCATTTTATATCTCCCTTAAAAGCCTGAAATACCAGTTGCTAGTCTAGGGTTTCTCATGCGTAGCGGAAAAGTGGCTACAAAGCCCTTTCCTGGGAAAATCCGGCAGGGGTAATGACCTGCGAGGTTTCCGCCGGGGCCCCAGTGTGGCTTGGGGCTGCCATGTTTCATCAAACTCATCTCCTGGATTTCCTAAGTAAACATTAGGAAGAAAATTAGTGAAATAATATGACATCTTTGGAAATCATCCTATTTCAGGTTTGCAGGGTGACTGGAGCTGATACTTTACCAGACCAGGTACCTAGACCCTTAGGAATCAAAAAGCAAAAGGGGTGGAAAGGAATTTTAGTCATGCTAAAATTTCACCTAGACTACTGTTTTATACTTTTCTTTGACTTGATCTATAAATATTTTACTACAACTTTCAAAGTTTATAGGCTCCTTAAGACTTGTAAAAAGGTTGAGTAACTGGAAACCAAAGGCTGATACCTACCACAGGGATCTTGGTTTTTACTTTATTTATTTTTGTAAATATTCTATTGAACAGAATGCAACCCACTCAGGAGCAAAAAAAAATGGCCTCCATTTATCCACTCCAGTTGATTTGGGGCCTTTCTCCACAGAGTCAGAACTCTGTGGTTTTGGCCCCCAACCTGAAGCTTCCATGGCTCAGGCACTTCGGAGGCTAAGCGTATGTGCTGGCTTATTGCTTTGTTCCAAAGGGACCCCAATGCCCCGGATCTCTGACTCTTGCATCACACCCAGATTCCTCAAAACAGAGAAAGCCCTGCTTCCTTTTCTCCCCTAACCTCATCCTGATGCATTCTGGGAATGGCAGACAGGCTGTTGGTTTTAAATGGAGCTGTTGACAAAGGGCCCTCCACCAAGCCTCAGATTTTAAGAGTATGCTTGAAAAATATGCACAAGTGTCTGCTAGTTCTCAGTAATCTGAGTTTTGTTGACTTTTGAGCTAATTACCTTCATTTCTAGACCTTGTACATAACAATATTGTTATCAGCCTAGACAAGATTAACACATCTGTATACTTGGATGTATTCATTCCATGGGTTGAATCATGTGTAATTCTCTTTTATTCAATAATATAGGGTTTATGGATTAAAATTTGGCTCCTCAGACTGGGTGAATCTATCACATGCATGCATAGAAATCCATACATGAAATGAAATGTTATGGTTCCTGTGGTCTGTAAACTCTTCCAAGGCCTGGCCTCCACCTCTTCATCTCCATGGAGTAGACATGATGTAAACATAATCAAAATAAAATAAATACCAAACTGAATTAAGTGTAAGGAATTAACAAAAATTAATTACCACATGTCAGAGTAACAGTTACCCTTTTGGTAAAGCTTTGGTACAGAGGCTCAAAGAAGAAACTAGTCCATGAGACTAATAGTCCACATAAACTGCCTCTTCTAACCTGAGACCAGAAGACCTAGATGATGCCCAGCTACCACTACCAACTATTCTGGTCAGAGACATGCTAGAAGGTCCCAGATAGAATGGGAGAAAAATGTAGAACGAAACTCAGATTCCTAAAAAAGATCAGACCTACCAGACTGATAAAGACTAAAGGAACACTGAAACTATTGCCCTAAGATACCCTTTGAACTTGGAATTGAAGCTATTTCTGCATGTCACCTTCAGCCAAATAATAGATTAGCTTATAAAATAAACAATATCACTCATGAGTAATGTGTTCCCTTAAACAATTAACTATATGAGACCAAACAGTCAACATTTACCCAAAAGCAAAGATGAGAAGGTAACGAGGGGAGGGGGAGCTAGATCAATGGAAACGGACCAAACAGAATGCAAATAATGAGACTGCTGACACATTGTAAAAATTGTAATCAATGGCATAGAACAATTTGTATTAAAACTGTTAAAGGAGAACCTAATTTTCTGTGTAAACTTTCACCTAAAACACAATATTATTTTAGAATTTTTTTAAATAAACAATATATATCATTCCACATTAACATGGCTTTGATGAGACATCCATTTATTATTTTTAAACTGTCTCTTAATAATCACACAAACTGGCCTAATCACACAATGGGCTTTATACTAATGAATTTTCAAAAGAAAGCGAACATTTTCTTTGAGGCGACATTCTCAGACGAATTTGGCATGCCCTGGTTTGCAGACTTGCCTCTCCAAATGGGTCTGGGATTCTCTTTTATCTAGCTGCCTGCCTTGTTGACAATTTCTCTACACACAAAGCAAAGCCTACAAAATGTCCAGTCTTACCCAAGACTTTGAAAGTACTCAGTGAGCCAGATAAAATCCATCCCAGGACTTTCTCCCTCCCTTGCAAATATTTAGAAAAAAAATCACTTCTGAGTACAGAAATGCTTGGTTAGAACTGAAGACGTTAATGAAAAAGTGTTCCACTTAGGAAACTTGAGTGAGTCAAAATCAGAGAAGGTTCTTTATTCAAAGGCCTATGGTTTCATTGAAGGAAACCTGGTAGTATAATAGTTAATCGCTTGGTTGTTAACTGAAAGTTTGTCAGTTCAAATCCACTCAGCGGCTCTGTGGGAGAAAGACCAGGACGTTTGCTCCCAAGAAGACTACAGCCTAGAAAACCTTATGGGGCAGTTCTACTCCATCACACAGCGTCACTTTGAGTCAAAAATTTACTCGATGGCACCTTATAACAACAACATGGTTTTATTATACAAATCCATACGCTTTCCCAAGACCAGTAAAGGGAAGAAGGAGCCATCCAAACAAAGACTTGTCAAAAGATAGAATATAAGGAAAAAGATTTTGATGAACCTGGGAGGCTGTGGCATCTCCTAACTCAGACATCTCTTAAAAGCCTCTTGTAAAAGGTGGGTATAGGGTTTGTAGGACCTCAAAACATAATTTTCATAGGGTATGGGCTTAAATCAAAGACCACTAGAAACACACTCACTAGATTGAAATCTAGTTATGTCATTCTGATGGAAATCTGCATCATGAGCCTGCACCCTCTGTCTCAGTCATCTAGTGCTGCTCTAACAGAATACCACAAGTGGATGGTTTCAACAAACAGAAATTTATTCTCTCACGGTCTAGTAGGCTAGAGGTCCAAATCCAGGGCGCCAGCTCCATGGGAAGCCTTTCTCTATCTGTTGGATCTGGAGGAAGGTCCTTGACTTCAAACTTCCCCTGATCTAGGGGCTTCTCATCACAGGGACTCCAGGTCCAAAGGATGCACTCTGCTCCTGGCACTGCTTTCTTGGTTGTACGAAGTCCTTCTGTCTCTCTGCTTGCTTCTCTCTTTTATATCTCAAAAGAGATTAGTTTAAGACACAACCTAATCTTGTAGACTGAGTCCTGCCTTATTAACATAACTGCCACTAATCCCACCTCATTAACACCATAGTGGTAGAATTTACAACACATAGGAAAATCACATCAGATGACAAAATGGTGGACAATCACACAATACTGGGAATCATGGACTAGGCAAGTTGACACATATTTTGGGGGGACACAATTCAATCCGTGACACCCTCTTTCCCAGAACATAATTATTGTTGAGATAGATGAATATTGGATTTCTGGATTTGTATGGTTACAAGATAAGACTGCACCATCAGGACATCAGTAGCCACTACCGGTACCAATTGCTGTTGAGTTGATTCCACCTCATGGTGACCCCATGTGTGTCAGAATTGAACTGGGATTTCAATGGCTATGACCTTTCAGAAGTAGATCGCTAAGGCTTTCTTTTGAGGAGCCTCTGGGTGGATTTGCACCACCAACCTTTTTGTTAGTAGCTGAGCACATAAGTGTTTGCAACACCACATGGTCTAAACTCAACCTCCCAGTCTACAGACCACAAGTCTTAGTTTGTTGGTCTAGAATACACTTGCTTGAAGGCAGAGATGAGACCAGATAGCCTTTCAAGTTCTCTTCCCCTGCAGATTCTTCTCTTCTTGTCAGTCTGCAGCAGGAAAACCCAGCCTGAGATCAGAGGTTACACAGGACATGCATACAACTCCACCCAAGAAAATCTGACCATGAATCATTCCAGGATCGAAAAAGTTAATAAACCAATTAACAAATATTTACTCAGCATTGGTAGCCTTCAAAAGAGAAGGTTAAAGTTACATTCTTTTTTTTTTTCAAGATGAAAAACCTAGTTAGTATTATGCTCTGAGATATACCTTTTTTTGAAAGCTATGTTTTTATTTTTAATTAGTTCAATAAATTGCAATAGACAGCCTTCTCCTCCTCAGTTAACTCCCCAGGCTGTAGAATAATGGTAGGAAATTAGCTCCATTTCAGTCTTTGATCCTTTAAGATCACGGTCTGCAATTGTGCTGGACTAGTGTCAACTGTTTGTAAGACCCCGAAAAAGGAAAAGCCTTAGCCTCCCTTAAAATCCCTTCAAATATGTAAGAATGCACAGTGTCGGGAGAGCAGGTCCCGGCTGCATTAAGCAAAGAACAAAGTTGATCATTAACCTTAAAAGGAGGGATTTACATTGAACTTCCCCAACCAAAAAAAAAAGATTAGACTGGGTTTTCTAGCGAAATCTTTGAATCTCCTTTTTTTTTTTTTTTTGCCTAATAATCTATATTTGAAGACACTTAAGTCTCTTCCTGATTTTTTATCTAAATATATATCCAAAGCTGTCTAAGCTGCCTCGTTAAAGTAGAATAACAGCATAATCAAAAAATGTTTTACAATAAAACTTGTTCCAAAACCAGGCAATGACTTATCTGAGCTATGTGATAACGAGACGCTCTCATAGAGTTTGTTTTGTTTCCTCTGGGTTTGTAATTTCCATTTTGCTGCCTCTTGCTTATTTTTCTGTTGCTATAAAAAATTCATGCGTCTTTGAAATTCAGTACATTGTGAGATAAAATCACAATATAATAGGTTAAAAAAAAAAAACCCCACTCTGTCCTTAATTATTTTATTTAGTGAAGATTTATTGGTTTGCTGAAAGTAAGGAGACTACTTTTGACTCTGAATTCCTTTTCTATGGAAGATTTTTTTTTTTTTTAATATGTATGCTTTAATTGATTTTAACCTGGAATTTTTGTTCTAACTGGTGTTTACTAAAATTTAAGAGTTGCCCCATTTCCACAAACGTTGTATCCATAATGCAGAGCTACAAGGGGTTGCTAAACATTTGCTCTACATTACAGGTTTATGATCTGCTTTTGTTCCTCTGTGGCCCCTAGTTTTCAGCTATATTTCTTCTTCCTCAATCTCTCCTCTCCTACAGGTTCAAAGTTCTACTTTCCCAGAATTCCTCTCGAGGCTCAACAAGGGTATTAAATTTCTGCTTCAGTATGGTGGGACTGTCTCATACAATCTTCAACTCCCAATCTCATATACAATGATATTTTAATTGTGTGTCTTATTTGCAAGATATCTGATCGTGTAGTATTAACCAAGTTTCTCTATTTACTTTGGAGCAATATTTCTTACCTGGGCTCATTTGACCAGTTTCACATTCTGGTGTAATAATATATCATACACAAACTTAGGGGCAAAATTAGAAAAACAGTCTATTCATAAGAACCATTTAAGAAACCTACTGGGTTGGAAGCTTTCTCCCTTAGTTGAGGTCATTTTCTTTATTAAGGAAAAAAAAGATTAATCTGTAAATTATATCCTAGGGGAAAACATCATAGTGTGTACAGTGAATGCCTGATCTCCATACACTCTTTATTTCTATAGCAGGGTATCTTGATGCCTCGTGAGAACCATGGTAGACTTGATAGAGAGGCTTCCGGAGAGGAATCCCTAGCCCTGCTTCGTCTGGAAGCATCATCACTCTCTCTGCTGTAGTTCCCTGGACCTAACTTTGCCTGGACATGGGATCCCTGGTTTTACTTCATCTATGCCATTCCTCTTCTGTTGCAGCAGCGACGGTTGTCAGAGCGGCCAAGACGGTAGCCAAACACAACTCTTACAGAGAAGTGGGGCCAGGAGGGTCACTCTGAGGAGTCAACCCCCGGCTCCAGTTCCAGGAGTTTATTTATAGTCAATACAGCAAGGAGTGAAGCAAATAACAGAACAATGGGCTTTGGGTGAGTAACAATAAGTTTCAGGCAAGGGAGAAGGAA
>NW_004444096.1:1996999-1998729 GCF_000243295.1 Trichechus manatus latirostris | reverse complement strand
GATTGGGAACTCCTGGCTGAAGAGGTCCCATAGGGACAAGGCGTTGATTAACAGCCCGTAAGTCATGAAGGAGCCTCTATTTTTTGGATTTTTTGGGGACACAGAAAATAGGTGTATTCCAAGGGCTGCAGGAAGGCCGGATGTGTCCAGCCTCTAACTGTTCCTGGACAAGTTTTTTAAGGTGTTTTAATTTTTCTTCTTTAATGGGCCACTGCTCAACACAAACAGGAGGGTCAGGTATCCAGGTTAATTTTAGCAAAGGGTCTGTTTGAGCAGTGGCCCCTATGAAAAATCCTGAGGGGCGCCAATTTAAACGTTCCACTGGGAGAGTAAATCTCATCCCCATAATATAGTAGGTAAAGGAAGGATAAAGGACAGATAGAAGCGGGCTGTCCATCAGGGCTATAGCAAACAATGGGAAGTGTACTTTGAGAAGGACACTGTGCTTCTCCAACTCCTGTGAGGGTTTCAGTGGTTTGCTTCTTGGGCCAAGAAGAGGGCCAGGAATCAGAGAAGATAGTTACATCTCCCCCAGAATCCACGAGCCCTTTAAACATGCGATCACTGAACTGAACAGTAAGATATGGTTGGGAAGATTGTAACTTAGAACCCAAAAAGTGTCAGTACTGCCGAAACCCCCAGCTCGTCTTGGGGTAGTGTGAGCGGAGGGGACTACAAAGGGAAGTAAAATTAGCTGTGCTATCTTATCAGAGGGAGTAATGTTCCAATAAGAGAGACTGGAAACCATAATTTTAATTTGTCCTTCGTAATCAGAATTTATTACACCAGGATGAACAGTTAGACCTTGAGATGTAATACTAGAGCGACCCATTAGGAGTCCTAAATATCTTCGAGGCAGGGGTCCCCAAGCCTGTGTTGCTATAAGAGAAACTTTTCCTGCCTCATCTATTATAGCCCCTTCTGCTAAGGGCAAATCTAGACCTGCACTCCCTTCCGTGGCTGCTTCTAAATCATTGACTCACAAACGTTGCTGTTTGGAGTCTATGCTGTGGTCTCCACACTCCACACTCAGGGGCTCCCTGGATTTTTCGGGGCATGAGAGCTCTCGCCCCTCTTCCCGTTTCCCGACATAGGGCTGCCTTGATTGTTAAGTTGAGACCTGCACTGATTAGCCCAATGAAAGCCTTTACCACAGCGGGGACACTGTGCCTTTAAGAGAGCTAAAACAGCCGGACAGTCAGCATTAGCATTTTCACAAGCAAGCTGGAGACAAAGAACTTCAGCTGCTTGTTGATTGTCTACCTGTCGGGAAATGGCAGATTCAATTAAAAGCAGAAGCTGGGTAAGAGCTTCTTCTGACACCTTAAGCTTAGAGGCCTTTAACAATCCCAACAGCTGGGTTTTGTGTTGATGTTGTTCAGGAGAAAGAGAATTCCCCATAGCGAGGAGGAATAGGAAAATGAAGGAAAGAGTGATAGGAAAGCTCCTGGCCTGAAGCCTGAAATCCCTTGAGGGAGCGTACAAGAAAGCCCTGCCGCTCCCAGGGCTGTACTGGCAGCCCTGGAATGGACGTGTCCTGTACTTACCACCTTCAGGGATTGAGTGCGAGGATGTCTACAGCACCCTTACACAGGGCACCATCTGTCGCAGCGGCGACAGTTGTCGGGGCGGTGAAGACAGTAGCCAAACACAACTCTTACAGAGAAGTGGGGCCAGGAGGGTCACTCTGAGGAGTCGACCCCCGGCTCCAGTCCCAGGAGTTTATTTAT
>NW_004444096.1:1995148-1996899 GCF_000243295.1 Trichechus manatus latirostris | reverse complement strand
TTAGGACAAAGTAAAATTTTCTCTATGAGATAAAATCCAAGATTATCTCAGCTACTGTCTCCACACCTCAGGGCCTGGCATCTTAGTGAGTCCTTGTGAGCCCAGCTACGGCTGGGGCACACTCCATATGTTTAAGGAGGAGAAGTAGCATAGCTATGAGTAACACCAGGACTTAGTCACTTAGATGGCGGCCATAGCAGGCTCTTTAAACTCATGGTGCTGGTTTTCCACCGGATACCATCTGGTTCTTCACCAGGTTACTAAGGAAGAGCAATGCTCTTATCAATTGCATAGCGAGAGTGAGCAGACTCAATGTGCCTTTCAGGTGTGTAAGACAATAGAGGATGATCTTATGAGGATAATATAATCCTCTGCACTAGTAATATCCTGATTGTTGGACCCATGTTTAACATCCACTGAAATTATTATTCTTAAAGGCTTAAAGATTTATAAAAGCTCAAAGATTCATTAATAATCAAACAAGCAATGATTTACACAGCTTTGCCATTACTTGGAAGGGAATCACCAGGAAGGGTAATTTACACAACATAACAGATTTAACAATCAAACAAACACTGATTTACACAAATTTACTATCAATTGGAAAGGAAACATCTTAGAAGTCTACCTATACAGAAGCATCTAACTAGGAGAAGCAGAAAATATAGAGGGGTTTACACATAACAAATTTTCATTGGGAACTTACTGATTAACAAATTACTGATTAACAAGATAATATAGGATGACTATTGAGAATAGATTGTCACGACGGAAACCATAGCAAGAAACAGGTTTTCAGGTGTAAGTGGGGCACCTGTAGTTGAGAGGATATGTTCAGCTTTGGAGGAGAGGGCTTTCAGATCTCCCCATGTTACCAGTAGTGCAGATCTCCGTTGTTCAGTGTCCATCCCCAGGGAAAGCAGTGATTTTGGGTCAGATGGCAGCCCTTCCGTGTTCATCCCCGGGGGAAGGGGTGCCGGTGTCAGTTGTGGCTCTGGAGTCGAATCAGATGGTGGCTCCAGCAGCCGCAGCAGGGGTGGTGGCGGCGGTTCCGAGAAGGGAAGGGGCGGAGGCACAGGGCAGAGTGTGCCGGCATGCAGGGGAGCTGCAGCATGGGGCACGTCCAGGACCCCTAGTCGCGGCCAGAGCACAGAGCCCACTTTTGTCTGCCCAGAGCCTCCAGGCGGGGCCATCCCAGGCAGCAACACCCCAGGCGACAGGGCCAGTGAGCCTGGGCAGCGGCAACCCGGGACTGGGCTCAGAGCGCCACGGGAGGGATGGAGCACTGGCTGCACTGCAGCTGGAGTGGGACTCCAAAGTGGACCTGTGGGAGACAAAACAACCAAATACCCTCGCCCCCAGGTTAATAATTCTACAGGTCCTTGCCAGACAGAGGGATTTTGAAGATCATTATAGAGGACCTGTGGGCGAGGTCAGGTGTCAGAGGGGATAAAATGTCATTCTGCAGCAGTACGACCATCTTTGGCAACTGATAAAAAGTTAAAGGTAAAGAGAGCTTTGGCAAGTCTTTCATTTTGGTCACATACTCTAGACCCATCATCTTCCCCCCTTTGTTTATTTAAGAGATGTTTGAGAGTATCATGGGCATGTTCAATTATGGCTTGCCCTTGAGGGTTATAAGGAATGTCAGTGGAATGAAGGATATTCCAAGTGGCACAAAATTGTTGAAATTTAGCAGAAGTATATGCAGGCCCATTACCAGTTTTAAGAGCTTGGGGACATCCCATAGT
>NW_004444096.1:1982232-1995048 GCF_000243295.1 Trichechus manatus latirostris | reverse complement strand
AAGGGAGAAGGAATTCAGGTAAACAAGCCAATCAGTAACAGGACAATAGGATTGGGAAAACAAGTCGTGCCTAATCTCTTTCTTATTGCTGACAAGTCTCCAACATGTCGTATACAGCATAGAGGCCTGTGGGGGCTGCAGTTGTCAATAGTGCAGCCATGTTTAAATGGCATATACCCCCACACTCTTCCCCATCAGGTATGCTTCCCTGTCAGATAACCCTTCCCACAGTCCTTATAGAAAACATTCCATCTGAAAAATCTTGGCTAGGAAGCTGCTATCTATCTCCGAGTTTACAGAAACAGAATCTCCATCCCGGAGATCTTGTTCCTACGAAAGAACTTTTGTAGAGGTAGTTACTGATTTCTTCCCATCTTATTTATGTCAGACTTCCCAAACATGGCTGCTTAAACCAAGGGGCTACAAGATCTTCCTTCTTCTCTTCCTCTTTGGAATTGACACTGAGTCTTCTTCTGAACCTAGCCTTCTTACTTTGCCCCAGTGTCTGATCAGGGCAAAAACTGCAGTGGCAGAACACATGGTAACGAAGGAAAAGGTAGGGTAAAGCCTCATGTCCAGCTGTCTCTTCCTCTCTTTTTCCATCCTTCTCCTTCTGTCCCATTGTTCCAGTTACTATTGTTATACAATAAGTTACCCCAAAACCTAACAGCCTAAGCAACCATTTGATTATGGTCACAAACTTTGCAGGGAAGAAATTTGGTCAGGGTGCAAGGGGAATGGTTGTGTCTGCTCTGCCCTGTCTGGAAGCTCAACTGAAGCTCAATTCTACAGCTAGGGGCTGGAATCTTCTGGCAGTGTCTTCACTCACATGTCTGATGGTTGATGCTGGATGTCAGATGGGACCTCAGCTGAAGCAGTCAATGGGAGAACCTGTATGTGCCCTCTGTATGTGGCCTGGGCTTCCTCACAAAATGGCTATCTCAGGGCTCCACTAGCAAGTATTCTACGAACAAGGTGAAAACTGTGTGGCCTTTTATGACATAGCCATGAAAAGTCATGCAGTATTCTGTTGGCGACAAGCAAGTCACAAGCCCACCCAGATTTAAGGAGAGGATATACACTCTGCCTTTTAATGGGAGCAGTGTCAAAAAATTCGCAGTCATTTTTGTAGACTACCATGCTTAGCAACTTTTTTTAAAATTTTATTTAGTCGTAGTTGTTGAGTATATACACAGCAAAACATACACCAAATTCAACCGTTTCTACACGTACAATTCAGTGACACTGATTACATTCTTCCAGTTGTGCAACCATTCTCACCCTCCTTTTCTGAAATGTTCCTCCCCCATTAACATAAACTCACTGCTCCCTAAGGTTCCTATCTAATCTTTAGAGTTGCTGTTGTCACTTTGATCCCATACAGACAGTTCTTAACAGAGCATAATGCTCAAGGCAGACATTTTTTACTAGTTAAGCTAAACTATCGTTTGGTTTTAAGAAGACTTCAGGGGATATTTTTGGTTTAAGTTTTTAAACATTACCTCGGGGCAACAGTTTCAGCTTATCAACTTTTAAGGCAATATTCTTAGTCCTTTCACTCCCAACTTTTCATAAGTCCTCTCTCAACACACAAACGCACACGCGTGCACACACACACACATACACACGCACTCATCCTATAATGCCCTTCACATCAGGACACTTACTTCATGTCTTATTTTTCGTGGAAATACACCTTTGTCTGTACAAAGTGGGGAAAAAAATGTTACTTAAAATAATTGAGCCCTACAGGAAAGACCAAAAGAAGAAGTAACCCAAAAGGAAGTTTACACTCACTCCCAACTCTTAAACACACATGTACACACACAAACCCTCCTTCACTTTTGTTTCCAGCAGCTAAGGAAAGAATCTTAGATGTTTCAAAAGAGCTGCGAATTCACATCAGAGATAGAAGGTTAGGAAAGTAGTACCAAGATTAGGTTCTGTTTTCATAGTGGGACAAGAAAGACAAGCAAGTCACAGGCACAACCAGATTTAAAGAGAGAATATAGACTCCGCCTTTCAACGAGCGCAGTGTCAAAAGATTTGCAATCTCTCCTCTCCTACGGGTTCAAAGTTCCACTTTCCCAGAATCCCTCTCAAGGCTCCTTAAGTGTATTAAATTTCTGCTTCAGTATGGTGGGACTATCTCATACAATCTTCAACTCTCAATCTCATAAACAATGTTATTTTAATTGTGTGTCTTACTTGCAAGATATCTGATGGTATAGTATTAACCAAGTTCCCATAGTTACTTTGGAGCAATATTTCGAGTCAATTCCAACTCACAGTGACCCTATACAAGTGGGATCATATGATGTTTGTCCTTTTGTGTCTGGCGTCTTTCACTCAGCTTAATGTTTTCAAGGTTCATCCATGTCGTAGCATGTGTTAAAACTTCATTTCTATTTATGGCTGAATAAAAGTCCATTGTATAGATAGACCTCAGTTTGTTTATCCATTCGTCTGTCCATGGATACTTGGGTTGTTTCTTTCTGGCTATTGTGAATAATGCTGCAATGAACACTGGTGTACAAATATCCATTTGAGTCCCTGCTTTCAAGTCTTTTAGCTATATATTTAGGAGTGAAATTGCTAGGTCATCTGGTAATTCTGTTTAACTTTTTGAGGGAGCCACCACACTGTTTCCACAGCAGCTGCACCATTTTACATTCCCACCAGCAATGCATGAGCGTTCCAATCTCTCCACATCCTCACCAACACCTGTTAGTTTGTGAGGCATGGCTGAAGGCTTTTTAAGGGTTAAATCTACAGGGAGAGTTAAAGTAAGTGGAATTTTTTTTTTTATTTTAAAAGATGCCCTATCACAGTTCCTTGATCACACATAAAGTGCCAACTAGAAATTTCCACTTTATAGACACCTTATTAATAGTACTATAGTTGTCATCGTATCTATAGTATAGTGATACCAATAACAGTGGTTATTTGAATATCAGTATGTATGTATGATGCTAAGTACTGCATTTCCATTCTTGTTCAGTTCTGAAGCATGAGAGTTAGGTTTTTAACATATTTATTTCTAACTGAGTATATGGGAAAATACCTAATGCATCAATGTGTCCATGGAGAATCGTATCATATCTCATAAATATATATAAACGTATAACCACTGATGTATATCTATATGCATATATATACCTACTATGCACATGTATACATATGCATATATGTGTGTGTATACATACACACATATACATATATACACATACAGAGATTTTACCTAAAACTAAGAACGTAACTATATATATTACAATATACCTACTCCTCCCTTATCGACTATCTCATTACCCACCTACATGTTCTGCCTCTCGGGTCCACAGAGACATTTGTGTCCTATGTAGTATTTTGTAATCTGATGTGGTCATCCTCCATTTTCACATAGCACAGATTTTCACATAATGACCTGGTCTTTGAAACCTGACTATGTCAGTAAGTGAGGAGTGGGTGTACATGGTAATATCTATCCATAAATACTTGGGGTTGGATAAGATGCTAAATAAAATTATCTACTCACTATCCCAGCTTACAGGTGATGCAGCTGAGGCTCGTAGATGTTAAACAACCAGCTAGTCAGTGGCAAAGCTGGACGACTGCCCCCATTCCCAGCTCCTAGTCTACAGCTCTTTCCGCTACTCCCCAATTTCTCTTTACAACTGTATGTTTTCATTAAATACAGGTAAAAGATAAGGTAAAATTCACATTTATTTTAAGACAGGTAGGCACTGCATTATGTTCTTCTAGCACTGAGTAACTTTGGTTTCACCCAACGCCATTTCAAATTTCCCCAAATATAAAATGTTGAGGTCAAGGCTAAAACTATCACATATCAAACTTCCTTTCAGTGTTGAGAGAGTACAAAATATTCTCTTTTTTGAGAATTCCCAGAGGTTGTTAGGGCTTAGGCAAGCATAGAGAAAATGAGGCTTACGACCCACAGCCTTTCTTGCCTGTCCCAAGCTTCACTAAGACTACATGGATCCACCAGCTGCATACCAGAGAACCAGGCCCAAGAGAGGAGCCTCATAGATTCGATATCAGTCTACAAAGCACAAGTGTGAAATGGAAGCCAAATTCGCTTAGTTCCCTTTACAAACGTGTCAGCTCCACTAAAAAATGAACCATCTTCCCTGCCAATGAAGGAGAAGAAATTGCTTCATCCCATTCACTCCATCAGATAAAACCATTTGATGGGCTTGACAGTCACCGCTTGCTAATTATGGGGCAAACTTCGCAGCAGGCAGTTTGTTGCATCAACAGGTCCCAGAACAATCCAGCAATTGTTTCAGGGAAGTTTGGGCTCTCGGGCTTGAGCACTTTGACATCAAGTATCCCCAATGGCTGTCATGACTTGGAGCTGCTCTAGTGGAATGAAGAGAACAAAGTAAAGAGTAACTCTGAGGCCTGCACACAGCTGATGTGCCCTGAAGAGCAGACTCGTTGTATCGATGTTTCTGGCTGTTGAAGATATGATGAGAGGGGTCAGTGTCCTCACCACCCCTGCTCCAGAAAAGCACCAAAAACATCTCTCATTTTGGAGAGTTTAGAATTTAGATAGAAAGGATGGAAATTTATATTCCCTATAGAAATGTAAAATATTTCCAATCCTACATATGCACCTGGGGAGTTGTCATTTTTGAAATAATAGCAAAAAGGCTTTCATTTATTAGGTGAAATTTTTGAAGGTAGAGAAGAAAGGGAAAAAGAGAAACAATATACTTTCCTGGTGAATACGGAGTCTTGGTGTTTGAAAGGAAAAAAATATCAAGAACTCAGAAAAAGAAAATATAGTGGAGAGTGTTATCGGTCTACCAAAAACCATTTTACACTTCTTCCTGAGCACAAGTCTGGACTACATTTCCCAGCATCCCTTACAGTGAGGGGTGCCCTTGTCTAGTTTAGTGGAGTGTGAGCAACCTGGTGAGTTATCCTTCTGGGCCTGGACCCTCAAAGGGTGGGCATGCCTCCTCTGTGCTGTTTCCCCTCCTCACAAGCAGAAACTTGGACATGTCTGCAACCTACCTTCAATCATGCAGCTGGCCAATCTTTTGGTGATTGGGACTGGTGGCTGGTGGGCAAGAACTGAGCAATGACTTGGAAGGAATCTATGCCCTTAAATAACATTAACTGTGGGGCAGAGCAGCCTGCACCTGGAACATTCACTTAGTCTTGTTATATGAGAGAGAAATAAACTTTTTAAAGAAGTTATCCAGACTGATAGCACTGCAGTGTTGGGTCTCTTTGTTATAGAAGCTTAGCCTTTTGCCTTAACTAATACAAAAATCCACCCTCATCTGTCAGGTTGTCATACTGTGGTGGCTTACATGTTGCCACGAGGCTGGAAGCTATGCCACTGATATTTCAAATACCAGCAGGGTTACCCATAGTGGACAGGTTTCAGTGGAGATTCCAGACTAAGACAGACTAGGTAAAAGGGCTGGCAATCTAGTTCCCAAAATTAGCCAGTGAATATCCTGTGGATCACAACAGAAGATTGTCCTGTGTATTGCTGGAAGATGAGCCCCTAGGTTGGAAGGCACTCAAAGTTCACAATAGTCACAACAATGGACTCAAACTTGCCAACAATCAAGAAGATAGTACCGAGCTGGGTGCTGTACATAGGTCTCACGAGTTGGAGCCAATTTGACCACAACAACAACAATGCAAAAATGATTCTCATATCTGATCAGAAGAGTACTGATCAAGTCTCACTCTCTTCTCTACCAGTTCTCAGTATATCACACATCGTTTCGCAGAAAGCCAAACCTTTGCCAAAACTGCGGACAATGATCCCCCCAGCCTCCAAAATCTTTCCTCTGGAAAGCAACTCGCTCCTGGTGGCGGTGATGGCTCTCCAGCCCTCTCTTTGGAAGTGTGCTGCTCTCATCAGATGACAGCCAAGGGCTCTGAGGCTTGACTGACCTTCCATCTGAGCTAAGGAATCTGTCCACAGTGCAGACAGTCAGGATCTCCAGACAAGAGGCCAGGAAGAAATTGTCAATGCAGGAGTCAAAGGAAATGTCTGGAAATTGCTAGAATGCCCAGTAACTTTTAGACTCACATATGAGAAGACAATAATCAGTTTTACAAATTAGATCATAAGTACACTGGAGGGAATTCTAGATGGACTATTATTCAGAGAACAAGGTCGACCATAATGACCAGAGACAGGGAATGTGGTTAACGCATTCCCTGAGATGATTTTTATCTTGGGTTGAACAAAGTGATGGAGATCAAAGAACTTGATATGGTTAATTGTCCATGGATTAATAGAAAGGAATTTGTCCCTCTGGACCTGCACTGCCCAATAGAACGTTCTGCAAGGATGAAAGTATTCTGTATCTGAATTGTCCAATATGGTAGCCCCAACCACATGTGCCTAATGATCACGTGAACTGTGGCTAGTGGAAATGAGGAAATGGGTTTTTCATTCTATTTAATTTTAGTATTTAATTAAATAGCTGCATGTAGCTAGTGGCTACTGTATTGGACAGCACACCTGTGGACAAAGGGCCAGCACAGTTTTTCTGTAAAGGGCTTTAATAAGTATTTTAGGTTTTGTGGGCCAGCTGGTCTCTGCCACCATCACTCACCTCTGCTATTGTGAAAAGCAGCCACAGACAATTCATCAACTAATGGGCACGGCTGTTTTCCAATAAAAATTGATTTACAAAAACAGGGGGCTGCTCTAGACCCACTGACAAATTTGTAACTACTTTCCTTGATGTTTTCAGCTACTAAGGCTGAGAAATAAATTCACACCAACGTGTTAATAAAAACCAAAACCAAACTCATTGCCATTGAGTCAATTCCAACTCATAGTGCCCCTACAGGACAGAGTAGAACTGCCCCATACGGTTTCCAAGGAGCGCCTGGTAGATTCAAACTGCCTACCTTTTGGTTAGCAGCCATAGCTCTTAGCCACTACGTCACAAGGGTTTCCAAAGCATTAATGGCTTAATATATTTCAGTATCTGGATTCTTTTGTCCTTTGGTAAGGACCCCAGAAAGAGGTGCATTAACCTAGAAGATTTAACTTCAAATTTCAGTATTTTGGACCTGGTGGGATTTGGTAGGAGAAAACTTTGGGGTAGAATGGCTCTCCTTCCTTACACTCCCACAAACCACGCTCCAGAAGTGAATTGCCTCTTCCCTGCCCTCTCCCTGTGGCCCTGCTCTCAGCCACCTGGGAGGGAGTCAGGGTGGTCTCCACATTCTGAGGGGAAGTCAGCTCCCATCAAACCTTCATCTCTACACAGCCCAGACCAGACGGAAAGAGCACCCTGGCCAGTTGGTCTTACAGAACCAAAGCTGTCATTTAACATCTCATTTTTCTTGCCACCTTTATTTCATGCCAAGATTTGAAGATTAAAAAGGTAAATTAACCAAAGCCTTTTTACCACATGGTAAAGGCAGATCAATACACTCAATTTTCCAGAGTCTTGGAGAAGCCATGTTTCATTTTTTAAATTTTACATCAAAAGCCGTAACTTATGAACACAGGATACACTAAACCCTACACATTAGGGCTCAGTGGGAAAGAGAAATTTAAAGAAGAGGGTTCCAGGGCCAAAGAATCACAGCAAATTGACTTAGTAATGAAGAATCAAGAGCAGTCTCAAAAGGAAACGTTTCGTGCAATCAGACTTTTTCTTAAACATGAAAGAAATGTTTCATTTTAGCTCGTGCCTTAAAACAGTGCCATGAGCTTTAGTGCAAAGCCTTCTCCCCTGCCCAAGACTGGTGAGATAATGGTAGCCTGGAGAATAAATACTGATCTTAGGGATCGTCAGGAAAGCGTGATGAGAATGCAGAATATTCTCATAGTGGTATCACTAACAGCTTCCTTTTGAAGCCATTCTGAGAGGAAATGGGTCTTTCTATGGAGCTACCATATTGTCAACATTGAATAGAAAATGCTCACGTACATATGACACCCAGTGCAGTTAAAAAGCAAAGTTCTTGGAGACAACTCTGTATATTTTTATTTGTTTGTTTCATTTCTTGAGATGTTGCTAAACTTGGAATCAAGAGTTGTCAGCAAAGCATTGTCCTAGTGGTGGTGCTTCTGAGAAGCCGAGCAGAGGAAGTGCTGTGAGGATTCCAGAACAAAGTTAAATGAGAAATTGAGCAGTGTTGGGTTCCTCACCTTCCTTTCACAGTACCTTGTGCCTTCCAGTGCTTCACACTAGTGATAGCAAAAGGTGCCTGCTAGCACCCACGCCACAAACACCACACCACCTCAGTCTGCCAGGGCAACTGCCAGGTTCTAACACATGGCTAATTAGTGAACATGTCCTGTTGAAATGGCCTACTTCTCGGTGTGGAGCCAGCCAAGGTGCTCAAGGAGCCAATGATGTAACTCTCCAGGATGAGTCAGCAGGTACGGGTAGGATGGGGGTGCTGAGAAAAAACAAGTGCCCCAGAGACACCACACCCTTCTAACACCTCGATCAAGAGAAAGAAAAGGGACACAGGGAAAAGAAAGAGGAAAATAGAGGGGGGAGAACCAGTGCATGAAGGGGACTTGGATGGCTTTCTGCCCCCTCCCCACCCAGGCCCCACCTCTCAGGGTCCCACCTAAGCCCTGAGCTACAAACCTGCTTCAGGAGGCATCTAGGAATGTAATCAACAGTGTAGGCCCACTGTCGGGGGGGTTGTCTGGAATGTTCACAAAGATTTTGAATGCGCAGTTAAAATTGTCACACACATACACACACACACACACACCAACACACACACCCTCTCTCCCCAGGTCAAGAAGGATGCTGGGAATCTTTCCTGCCCTGATAATGGAAGCCTCTCCTCAGAGCCATAACGTGCTCTACAGCACCTAAGAGAGGGGCCACACAAAAATTTCCTTGAACCCTTGGCCAGGGAAATCACATTCCCCACTTCAGGTCCAGCTGGGGCTCTTCAAATGCCTCTGAAGTTGTCTTGAGCAGAAAAGTCTCACAGTCTCCCTGATTCCAAAGGTTGTGAGAGGAGAGAGAACCGGACATGGAGTGATACTGGTCAACCTGGCTCTAGACATGAGAAGCCCAGTACATACTCCAATACCCACCACCAACTCCTAAAACCTATAGGAACTCTGTACTCCTGTCAGGGTTTACAGTGTATTATGATCCCCAGAAACCCCCCAACCCACCTCCCCACCAAAAAAGAAAAGAAAACTAGTTGAGACTCTATAGATAATTTACTCAACAGTGGCCAGAAGAACTTGGATAACCTTCTGTGCATTAACTGTCCACTAAATTCTGGCTCAGGAAATCAGGTCACCATCATTGGAATGAAACAACACTGAACTTGAATGGGGTGATACGGGGTCTAGGCCATCATTAGGAGACTCATTTAACCACTCAGTTTCTTTATATGAGTTAAGTGATAATTAAAGAATGCCCAGCTGTCAAATTCTATGATTCTCTTTAAAAATTGCCAGATCTGGGATGCTACAATGTTGTGAACCTAGCTTGGCAAATCCCTAAAGAATGGAATAAAAGCAAATAAAACTGTGCTAACTAAAACAGAGGAAAAAATGGATGAATTAAGTAGTTTTAAGAGAGCTATTGGTATTATTATGATGATTGGTGATAATTAAAAAGATGAAAGCCAGACTTCCAGGCAACATGGCGCTATAGACAGAAGCACCACGCCGTCCCTCCACAGCAAAGATCTGAAAAACCAAGTCAAACAGAGTCACACGTCAATCCTGAAACCATAAGCGTCAAATGAAGAGATAAAGAACTCAGCCAAGCACCGAATGGAATAAGAAACTGACAGAGAAGAGAGAGCAAGGAGAGATACATGCAGAGGTCCTCTATCAGCTACTACAGCCCGGAGCTGCCATCTTGGACTCCTACTGGAGATCAGTGAATGGGAGTACAAGAAAGCAGCTTCAAGTAGCTTCCAGCAGGAGACAGAACAACTGGTAACCAGCAATATACACTTTCTTACCCCCCACCCTTCTTCACCCCACTCGGCATCCTCTGCTTCCTGCAGCCACAGTCTCTTGGCCAGGAAGCACCGGCTTCACCCTGCTGTCCCTTGGATTCCACCTGCCCATGCTGGCTGGCTCCCAGAGTGCCATTTGTTGGCTGCTGGGGTTGTTTCTTTCCGCTTCTTTAGATTTCTTCCTTCCCTCTCACCACCACCCTCTCCTTTCTCTCAAATACTTGGCTCTGTGTGCCATCTTTGCTTCTTCCTGAAAAGCTGCAAAACACTGCTCCACTGTGAAACTGCTTCCCAGCCCATGCTGCCCCAGTGATTTTGTGTGTTTGTTTGTTCTGTTTTGAGTTGTTTGTTTTCTTTTTCTTTTCTTGGCTTTGGAGCTCCTCCTAGCCAGGCGGTACTATGCAGCTTAGGAGCTACTCCCTTACTCTGTGCAGATTCACAGTGACATGCCTGGGGGCATGTCTTTTTTCTTGTTTTGTTTGTTTGTTTCTTGTTTTGTTTTATTCTCTTTTTCCCTTTTTGTCTTTCTTGATTTCCAGTTTCTCATCTCTCTATACTTTCCTTCTCTTCCTGTCTCCTGAATACCTGGCGCTGTGTGACACCTCTACACCTTCTAGCCAGGATGTGCTTCACCGCCTGGGAGCAACGTCCCCAGTCATAGCAGCTGCACTGGTGGGATCCCTGGGGGCTTATCTTTTTTTTTTCTTTCCTCTAATTTTTATTTATTCTTTTTTTTCTTTTTGTTTTTCTCTATTTCTCAGTCTCTCATCTCTACACTCCAATAGCAAGCTCCCTTAGCACTCTTTTTTTGTTTGCTTGTTTGTTTGTTTGTATGTTTTTGGCTCCTGTTCCTCCCTCCTCTCTCTCCTCTTTACCATACCCATCTTAGCTCCACACATCACAATCTTCCCCCTCCTTCCTGCCTACCTGCACCATGCACTGAACATCACACTCCCAATCAGCACAGGCACAGCCTACTGGAAACTGCCCTGTGCTGATTCCTGGTCCACCCTGTCGGCCCTAGTATGTGTCACCAAAAACCCATCCCAGCAACTCCCGTTCAGCTGGACCTGCCCTAGTATACCATACCCGAGTGACTGACCCTGCCCATTGGAGAAGGAGGTGAAAAGTATCATGCCCACAGACGAGCAAACAACAAAGAACACACAGCCCACCTGCTCAGACATAACCAAATAAAACAAAAAAGCAAGATGAAACAAACAACTCTACAATCAATACATAAGGAAAGTAATACTGAATGCCCCGAAGACAGCAGACAATATCAAAACATATACAAAAACAGGAAAGGATGGTGTCAGCAGGCATCCAAAATAAAACACCAGATAACTTGTCAGTAGAAGAAAAGGCACTAGAACTTAACTGATAGGGAATTCAAATCTCTAATATTCAGAATTATCCAAGTGTTGAAGCAAAAAGCAGACAAAAATGAGGAAAAAATGGACAAATTCATGGAAAAATTAGACAAATTCATGGAAAATACAGACAAAAAAATGGAAGAATTCAAGAAAATAATACAGGAACAAAATGCTAAAATAAATTCACAACTAGAAATCATACAGAAACAACAATTAGAAATCTAAAAAGATAAACAACAAGATTTCAGAAATGGACAGTGTCATGGAAGAGCTGAGGAGCAGGTTTGAAATGATAGAAGACAGGATCAGCAAAATTGAAGACAAACACTTGGATACAACTCTGTGTGAGGAAAAATCAGAAAAAAGAATGAAGAAAAGTGAAGAAACCCTGAGAATTATGTGGGATACAATCAAAAGCAAAAAATTTCGAGTGATTGGAGTTCCAGAACAGGAGGAGAAAACGGAAAACACAGAGAGGATCACTGAAGAACTGCTGACAGAAAACTTCCCCAACATCATGAAAGACGCAAACCTGACTATCCAAGAAGCTGAACGAACCCTGTATAGAATAGACCCCAAAATAAAATCACAAGGCATATGTGATGGTTAAGATTGTGTGTCAACTTGGCTGGGCCATAATTCTCAGTGTTTTAATGTGATCATTCCGATGATTGAATATACTGTGAGTAGCCAATCAGATGAAAGGGAGTCTCCTTGGGGGTATAGCCCGCATCTGAATATAAGCAGACGTTCTGGCTTTTTGCGCTCTCTGGATCCTGCAGCTGCCTCCTGTCATCTAATCTCCAGTTCTTGGGACTTGAGCTGTCAGCTTATCTGCCGAACTTGTGACTTATTGATCTGCACAGCCTGTGAGTGGGAGTTCTGCTCTCCGACCTGCCGATCTTGGCTTGTCAGCTTCTGCAGCTGTGTGGCTTGGAGAGGCCTCTACCCTGATCCATGGACCTGGGACGTTCTAGCCTCTACAATCGTGTGAGCTGTTTCCTTCATGTAAATCTCTCTATATATATATATTTATACACTTTACTGGTTTTGCTTCTCTAGAGAACCCAGCCTAAGACAGCATATCATAATCACACTAGCTAAAACCAAAAACAAACAAGAATCCTGAGAGCAGCTTGAGAAAAACAAAAAGTCACATACAGAGGAGAAACAATAAGACTAAGCACAGATTATTCAGCAGAAACCATGCAGGCAAGAAGGCAATGGGATGACATGTATAAAACCTTAAAAGAAAAAAAAATTGCCAGCCAAGAATAATATATCCTGCAAAACTCTTCTTCAGATATTGTGGTGAAATTAGGTCATTTCCAGATAAACAGAAATTAAGGGACTAAGTAAAAACCAAACCAAACTTACAAGAATTATTAAAGAGAGTCCTTCGATCTGAGAACAAACAACATCAGACCACAGGTTGAATACAGGACACAGGGTTGTACCAGCCAGATACCAA
>NW_004444096.1:1979225-1980304 GCF_000243295.1 Trichechus manatus latirostris | reverse complement strand
AAAAAGAAAATTACAGACCAATATCTCTCATGAATATAGATGCAAAAATTCTCAACAAAATTCTAGCCAATAGAATTCAGCATCATATCAAAAAAAAATACACCACAACCAAGTAGGATTCATACCACGTATGCAAGGATGGTTCAGCATTAGAAAATCAATCAACATAATCCACCACATAAATAAAAGGAAAGAAAAGAATCACATAATCATCTCAATTGACACAGAAAAGGCATTCAACAAAGTCCAACATCCATTCCAGATAAAATAGGTACAGAAGGGAAATTTCTCAATATAATAAAGGGCATCTATGCAAAACCAATGACCAACATCATTCTTAATGGAGAGAGGCTGAAAACGTTCCCCTTGAGAACAGGAACAAGATAAGGATGCCCTTTATCTCCACTCCTATTCAACAATGTGCTGGAAGTTCTAGCTAGATCAATACTGCAAGAAAAAGAAATAAAGGGCATCCAAATTGGTAATGAAGAAGTTAAACTGTTCCTATTTGCAGATGATATGATACTATACATAGAAAACCCTAAACTTTCCACAAGAAAACTACTGGAACTAATAGAAAGAATCAGCAGAGTAGCAGGATACAAGACAAACATACAAAAATCAGTTGGATTCCTATACACCAATATAGAGAACTATGAAAAGGAAATCAGGAAAACCATACCATTTATAATAGCCCCTAAAAATATAAAATACTTAGGAATAAATCTATCCAGAGATGTAAAAGACCTATACACAGAAAACTACAAAACACTACTGCAAGAAACCCAAAGGGATCTACATAAATGGAAAAACATCCCATGTTCGGGGATAGGTAGACTCAACGTAGTGAAAATGACAATTCTACCCAAAGCAATTTACAAATACAATGCAATCCCCATCCAAATATCAACAACATTCTTTAAAGAGATGAAAAACTAATCATTAATTTTATATGGAAAGGAAAGAAGCCCCGCATAAGTAAAGCTCTAATGAAGAAGAAGAATAAAGTAGGAGGACTAGCAGTATCTGACCTCAGAACCTACTAGACAGCTACAGTAGTCAAAACAGCCTGGTACTGG
>NW_004444096.1:1973642-1978241 GCF_000243295.1 Trichechus manatus latirostris | reverse complement strand
AGAAACAACCTAGATGCCCATCAACAGATGAATGGATAAACAAACTATGGTACATACACACAATGGAGTACTATGCAACGATAAAGAACAATGATGAATCTGTGAAGCATCTCATAACATGGATGAAACTGAAGGACATTATGCTGAGTGAAATAAGTCAATCACAAAAGGACAAATATTGTACAAGACCTCTACTGTAAAAACTCATGTAAAAGTTCACACACAAAAAGAAACAATCTTTGTTGTTTACGAGGGAGGAAGGGGTAGAAGGGGAACTAAATAGACAATAGATAAGTGGTAACTTTGGTGAAGGGTAAGACAGTACACAGTACTGGGGAAGCCAGCACAACTTGTACAAGGAAAGGTCATGGAAGCTCCGTAGACACATCCAAACTCCCTGAGGGACTAAATTGCTGGGTGGAGGGCTGTGGGGACAATGGTCTTGGGGAACATCTAGCTCAGCTGGCATAATAGTTTATAAAGACAATGTTCTATATGCTACCTTGGTGAGTAGCATCTGGGGTGAGCAGCCATCTAAGATACTCCACTGGTCTCACCCCTTCGGGAGCAAGGGAGAATGACAAGAACAGGATACAAGGAAAAGATTAGTCCAAAGGACTAATGGACCACAGCTACCAAGGCCTCCACCAGACGGAGTCCAGTACAGCTAGATGATGCCTGGCTACCACCCTTGACTGCTCTGACCAGGATCATAACAGAAGAAGATCCTGGACAGAGCTGAAGAAGGATGTAGAAAAAAATTCTAACTCCCAAAAAAAGACCAGATTTACTGGCCTGACGGACTGGAGAAACCCCGAGAGTATGGCCCCCGGACACCCTTTTAGCTCAGTTGTGAAGTCATTCCTGAGGTTCACCATTCAGCCGGGATTGGACAGCCCCATAAAACAAAATGGGACTAATGAGGCACAGCAGTCCAGGGACAAGGACTGGAATGCAGGAGGGGACAGGAAAGCTGGTGATAGGGAACCTAAGGTTGAGAAGGGACAGTGTTGACATGTGGTGGGGTTGTTAACCATTGTCATAGGGCAATATGTGTACTAACTGTTTAATGAGAAACTATTTGTTCTGTAAACCTTCATCTAAGGTACAAAAAAAAAAGGAATTATCTGTGTGAGATCAAACTGACAACAGCAACTCAAAAGGTTTGATGTGAAGCCTAGGGGACAGTGAGTTGAAGATAATGGTGATGGAATAATTTGGAAAACGATAGTGAGAATAGCAGCACAACTGGAAGAATGTAATCGATGTCACTGAATTGTACACGTAGAAATTTTTGAAATGGTGTGCTTTGGCCATGTATATTTTCACCAAAAAAAAAGATCCTCCAAGGTCAAGAAGGGAGAGTGTTGACATGTGGTGGGGTTGTTAACCACTGTCATAAAACAATATGTGTACTGACTGTTTAATGAGAAACTACTTGTTCTGTAAACCTTCATCTAAAGTACAATAAAAAAATTTTAAAAAAAAGAAATGAAAGCCAAGGAAGGGTCTTAATGAGAAATTTTGGATAAATTAAAAATAAGGATGTGAGCCTGTACAGTTAACTCGGATCTGCAATGGAAAGGAGTTCTGTTTATCCTTCATATTGACATAAGAAAAGGTGCTTTAGGAAACTGCTTTAGTAAGTAGTCCAGCCAGTACAAAGAAATTGTTCACTGGGTGAGAGAGAACATTTCAGTGAACAGTGAAAATCTGGAGAACTTCTGGTGTGAAGATAGGAACTGAGAACACGATTCTGCATGGAAACATGATTCTGAGGGAAGCCAAGGAGCTGCACGCACGTTTCAGGGAAAGCAGAGGCAGCAAACAGACTGGTACCGCTACGGAACCATCTGCAAACCGGAGGAAGACGTTTAGAAAGCAGCTCTCCTTGCATCGTATAAAATACGTACAAGGGTTCTTCTCCTTGGTTTCTTTTCTTTCCCTCTGAATTTTGTTTTGTTGTTGTTGTTGAGAATATACACAGCAAAACATACACCAATTCAACAATTTCTACATGCACAATTTAGTGACCTTGATTACACTGCTCAAGTTATGCAACCATTCTCACCCTTCTTTTCTGAGTTGCTCCTCCCCCATTGACATAAACTCACTGCCCTCTAAGGTTCCCATCTAATCTTCAGAGTTGCTGTTGTCAATTCAATCCCATGTAGTTAGTTCTTAAAAGGGCATAATGCTCAAGGCAGACCTTTTTTACTAGTTAAGCTAAACTATTGTTCAGTTTTAAGATGACTTCAGGGGATATTTTCGGTTTAAGGTTTAAAAGATGATGCCAGGGCAGTAGTTTCAGGGATTTAACCACCTCCATGGCTCCCCAGAAAGTCTAGAGTCCACTAGAATTTGAAATTTTGTTCTGCATTTTCCCCTTTTTGATTAGGATTCTTCTATGGAATCCTTGATCAAAATGTTCATTATCAGTAGCGAGACACCATCGAGTTCTTCTGGTCTCATGGCGAAGGAGGCAGTTGTTCATGGAGGCAGTTAGCCACACATTCCATTTCCTCCTCCTGTTCCTGAATCTCCTTCCTCTGTTGCTCCAGGGGAATAGAGACCAACTGTTGTGCCTTGGATGGCCGCTTGCCAGCTTTTAAGACCCCAGGCCCTACACAAGGAACTAGGAGGTAGAACACAAGCACTAAACAGGTTATTAGGCCAATTAACTGGGATGCCCCATGAAACCGTGACCCTAAACCTCCAAATCAAAGAACCAAATCCCATGAAATATTTGGTTGTACATAAGCAGCTTCAGCAGCTACTCTTTTTTTAAAATCATTGTTGTAAATATATCTATCACATAACTTTTCCAATTCAACTTTTTACAGGTGTACAACTTACTGACAGCAATTGCAATCACTGTGCAACCCTACCCTTAATCAATGTGATTTTTCTGTCACTATTAAGCTCCCTTTTTCCCCTCCCTGCCACCCCTGGTAACCACCAATAAACTTTGGTCTCTGTACATTTGCCTTTTCTTGTCTTTTTATGTAAGTGTGGTCCTACAGTATTTGTCCTTTTGAGATTGGCTGATTTCATTCCTTGGCTTTTTAAAGCAGTTGACACAAGAGAAAGATCAGTGGTCGGGAGAGGCCCAGACGGCATATTGGACAGAGTATCCTTCTCAAGCGCCTTAGTCCCCTAGAGCTGCTATAACAGAAATTCCACAAGTAGGTGGCTTTAAAGAACAGAAATTTATTTACTCACAATTTTGGAGGCTAAAAGTCCAAATCAGAGTCTCAGCCAAGTTGATTCCTTCCCTGTCGGTAGCCCTTGGCATGGCCTGGCTTATAGGTGAGCCTCACATGTCAGGAACAGCCCACGTCCTCTCTCTCTCTGTCTTTCCCCATCTGTGTGTGCCTCTGTCTAATTTGCTCTTTTTCTAACTCAGAGGTGATTAGGTTTAGGACACATCCTACACTAATAAGGCCTCATTAATATAACCAAGAAAACCCTATTTTCAAACAGGATTACATCCACAGATATACCAAAATACTCACTGTTGTCGAGTCAATTCTGACTTACAGCAACCCTATAGCACAGAGTAGAACTGCTGCATAGGGTTTCCAAAGCTATAATTTTTACGGAAGCAGACTGCCACATCTTTCTCCAGCAGAGCAGCCTGTGGATTCGAACCACTGACCTTTCAGTTAGCAACCGAGCGCTTAATCACTCTGCCACCAGGGCTCCTTTCCACAGGTATAACAGTTAGGATTCCAGCACGTGTTTTTTGGGGGGCATACAATTCAATCTGTAACACCAGGTCGTTTTCTCCTCCAAAGAGAAGAAACCAGCAAGTGTTTGGCCAAGAAAGAGGGACTCACCTTCATTGTGGCAATGTGGTAGGCCTTACATTTCTCGACTACCATCCTGTGAACCCCAGGACAGTAAGGAGCAAGAATCTTTTAAAAAAGAAAAACACTATATATGCAATTTTCTACAATTATATTTATCTAATCTTGGAGGATGAGAAAAGGTCAAGTAGATGTCAGCTCGTATATTGGGAATCACACTCCAAATAGTACTATGACTTTTATACTCTTACACGTATGAGAACTATGCATAGGGGCCTGTGATAGTTAAGGTTGTATGTTAACTTGGCTGGGCCATAATTCTCAGTGGTTTGGCACTTATGATGTAGTTTGGCAGTCATATAATGAGGCGATCACCTTCATGATGTGATCTGATATAATGGGATCACTTCCATGATGGAATCTACTGTGAGTAGCCAATCAGTTGAAACGGAATTTCCCTGGGAGTGTGGCCCTGCATCCAATATAGGTGGAATTTCTGCAAGGCTCATGGGCTTTTCCTCACTCTGGATCTTGCAGGTGGCTCCTGTTTGTCTGACCTCCGGTTCTTGGGACTTAAGTTAGCAGCTTACCTGCGGTCTTGCCTGCTGACCTTGGGATTCACCTTTCTTCGCAGCCTGTGAGCAAGAGCCCTGTTGTCTGACCTGCCAATCTTGGGTTTGCCAACCCCTGTGGCTACGTCAATCAGGAGAAGCCTCTATCCTGACCCACAGACTTGGGACGTTCCAGCCTCTACAACCATGTGAGTCATTTCCTTAATATAATATATATA
>NW_004444096.1:1956470-1973542 GCF_000243295.1 Trichechus manatus latirostris | reverse complement strand
TATACGCTTTACTGGTTTTGCTTGTCTAGAGAACCCAGCCTAAGACAGGGCCCTATGCAAGGATGCTTATTGCAGTGCTATTTGTATTATAAAAAATCAAATCACCATCCATCAATAGGGAAGAAATTGAAGATTCTAGGGAACATCCATAATATAGGATACTATGCAATTGTTTAAAAAAAATAACATCCAACCTTTGTATTTGTCATGGCTTGAACTGTGTCCCCCAAAAATATCTGTCAGCTTGGCTGGGTCATGATTCCCCGTATTGTATGATTGTGTAATCTGATGTGATTTCCTTATGTGTTGTAAACTCCGTCACTATGATGAGGTTATATGTGATGAGGTTATACTTACAAGGTCTACAAGATTGGATAGTGTCTTAAGCCAATCTCTTCTGAGATATAAAAGAGACAAGCAAGCAGAGACACATGGGAACCTCACACCACCAAGAAAGCAGTGCTGGGAGCAGAGCGTGTCCTTTGGACCTGAGGTTCCTGTGCTGAGATGCTCCCAGACCAAGGGAAGATTGATGACATGGACCTTCCTCCAGAGCTGACAGAGAAAGCCTTCCCCTGGAGCTAATGCCCTGAATTTGGACTTAGCCTACTCGACTGTGAGAGAATAAACTTCTCTTTGTTAAAGCTTCCACTTGTGGGCTTTCTGTCAGGCAGCACTAGATGACTAAGACAGTATTAAACTGGAAAAATCTGTAAAATACGTTGTTGCATTACAAAAATAAGTTATAAATTAAGACACACTGTATGACATGGCTTCTATTTTTTAAACTCTTACAAAAGGATATTATATGTACGTGTATTAAAAATGCATAAAAACAAAGATCTGGAAAACTCAAAAGAACATGTACCTCTGAAAAAGGGACTCATGTGAGATGGAAGAGTTGAGGATTTCAATTGCATCTCTGTTGTATTAAGTTTGTTACATAAGATAAAATGGTTGAAATCAGGAATTTTGAAGCAAGATCCACTTTTTTCAAATTTCAGCTTCACTGCTTAGTTGCTGAGACAAATTATTTAAGCTTTTTGTGCCTCAATTTCCTCATCTATAAAATGAGGAAGACAATAGTTCCTAAATTGCAGAGATGTTATAAGAATTAAATGATAGAAGGAAAGCCAAGACACAGAGAAGAAATTAGTCTATAGGACAGACTGTCTACATGAATAACAGCCTCAACTACTCTGAGACCAGAAGAACTAGATGGTGCCCATCTACCAACCGTTCTGATCAGGGCCACAAAAGATGGATCCTGATAGAAATGGAAAAAACTGTGGAACAGAACCTCAAATTCTTAAAAAAAAATCTAGAATTTCTTAACCGTTTGAGACTATAGAACTCCCCAAAACTATTGCCCTGAGACACTCTTTAAACTTTGAACCGAACCTATCACCGGAGATCACCTTTTAGTGAAATAACAGATTGGCTCACAAAATAAAGGATGTCACCTGTAAGTAATGTGCTCCTTTAAAAAATCATCTCTATGAAACCAAAAGGTCAACAATTACTTTAAAAATAAAAAAGATGAGAAGGTAAGGGGGCAGGGAAACTAGATTACTGGAAACGGAACAACCAGAATGAAAATAATGAGAATTTTCATGCATTGTGAAGAGTGTAACCAATGTCACTGAACAATTTGTGGAGAAATTGTTGAATGGCAACCTAATCTGCTGTGTAAACTTTCACGAAAAACACAATAAATATTATCTAGAAAAAAATTAAATGACTATGTACATATATTTAAAAAAAAAAATGTTGCTATCAAGTCAGCTCTGCCTCATGGCAGCCCCATGTGTGTCAGACTAGAACTGAGCTCCAATGACTAATTTTTCAGAAACAGATCACCAGGACTTTCTTCCAAGGTGCCTCTGGGTACATTTGAACCACCAACCTTTTGGTTAGCAGCTGAGCGCATTAACTGTTTGCACCACCCAGGGACCACATTGTTTAACAAAAATTAAATGCTCAATACATATGTTAGTTACCATTATTGCCATTACTACTACTTCTAATATTAGAGTTACCTCAGTACGGTAAGTGAAGTTCACCAGCAGTGATTAGAGACTCATTCCCCTTATTGGAAATGAGCAAATGAGAGATCCGTTCCCACTTTGAATGTGACTGTCTTGAGATGCACCCATCATCAGGAACAGAACTCCTTTGAGTCAGTGTTGGGGGATGTGAGTGGGGAGGGAGGAGGCCCAAAAAACCCAAAGAAAGCAGAGCCTCAGTCGAGGGAAGGCTGCTTTGATGCATATCTTGAATGCTCAAGTGGAGTCTTGAGATCCAATTCAACGCTGACCTTTTTTTTTTTTTTTAATCAGGCCAGACAAAGACTTCAAAAGCATGGGCGATCAGGACAGGCAAATCATGGTCCAGGGGTCTTGGATTTCACAAGTGCCCAGCCACAGCCACCTTGAGGAAGAAAACTCTGGTCCCGAGAGCACAGAGGACAGAGATGAGCTCTGCTCTGGATTCTTCCCTCTTTTATCTTCTAAGTAGGCCTCACCTCTTTCTGAGAGACCTCAAGTTAAGTAGTTTAATTAGATTACATAAATTAATCTTTAATATCTTGAACTAGTCCAGAAGCGACTATATAACAACATCATTTATTTTAACATGTTGGTACTCAAAAAAGGGGAAAAAAATCACCATCTTTTTAAGCTCTCCATCATAGCCACTAGAAACCCAAGTATTCGGAATTAGTTCTTAAGACAAACTGGGTGATTTAAAGGCTCTTTAGAGACATAATGCAGTTTTGTTATTTATCAAACAAACTTTTACTTATTCTTGGGGGAAAAACCAAAAAAGCCTCAGTTTTGGAGAACTCTTCTTAGACTGGTTGAAGACTGTCTCTGTGCTGTAGCAATGTTCTTAAACTTGAGATTTTTTTGAAAGTCTCCACATCTATCCTCGAGACTAGAAGGGGCCAAAGGGCCTACCTGAATAAAGGTGTTAAGTGCTGGACAGGTTTAAATTAAATGCTTACTAACTAAATTGTTAAGAGCGGATAAGATCTCATTTAAAGAGGTTAAGTACTGCTAGTATTTGAATACAAATAAGGAAATGCTGTAATTCTTTAATTAAATTTGTTATCTGGGAAGACAATACATGAATACGTGTTTACCAATAGAAATACCGTATTTTCAGAAATAATGCTCCTATACATACAACACACAGCACACCTAGGAAAATAACACACAAGGGGGTTTTGAGGTTGGCAAAAATGTATCTCTTGCACGTTATTTGCGTAAAATACGGCAAGTTCTCTAGGCAATGGTAGAATGAGTGTCCTATTCTCAACTTGTTTAACCTCAAGGAGAATCTGTAATAACAAAGGATTTGCTGTTTATTTTGTATTTAGTATGTACTATTATTCATGAGTTTTCAAAGAGTCTGAGGGTTGAGGGCACTTGACTAAACGTTTTCAGAAGAGTCCAATGTACACAAACTGTTCATTCACAATAGCAGAGATATTCCTCGAGGTAAACTTTGGGTTTTAGAAATGGGATTTTTATTATATTTGGAGCCAAAGCACAGTAGGAACACATATCAAATTATAATAGAGATAGGATTTGAAATTCAAGTACTTGCCACAAACAGTTCATAGTACACTCTTGAAGACTATATCGAATGAATTAAATGATGACCACTCAGAATCATGTCATTATCAGAATAGGAGAGCTGAGGAACTTTCTACTGTAACTGAAAGTTTCCATGGAAGATTAATTATTATGAATATAAGTAATTGTGGGTATAATGTTTAAAGAAATCATGAACCTCTCATTAAGGATAGCTTGTAGTTACAATCCCCTTTTTTCTCCAGATTTGAATGGATGTCTTTATTGTGGTGAGTATATGTATTTGCCATTTCAATATTTTTTACATGTGTGTTGTTGTTAGCTGCTGTTGAGTCAATTCTGACTCATGGCAGCCCCGTGTGTGCAGAGTAGAGTTGCTACATAAGGTTTTCGAGGCTGTGACCTTTCGGACCTATCTTCCAAGGCACCCCTGAGTAGGTTCGAACTGCCAACCTTTCAGCTAATAGTCGAGTGTTTAACCTTTTGCTACTCAGGTACTCCTTTTTTACAATTATAATTCAGTATATTAATTACATTTATCATATTGTGCAACAATCACTACTGTTTCCAATTTTTTCCACCATCCTTAACAGAAGCTCAGTGCCCCCCAGGCAATGACTCCCAGTTTCCCCCTCCTGCCTCTCCCTGCTAAACACTGACAGTCTTTACTCTCCACCTACTTGCCTGTTCTACACATTTCATATAGGCAGGATCATACAATACCTGTCCTTTGGTGTCTGACTTGTTGTATTTGGCATGTTTTCAAGGTTCAGTCATGTTGGAGAATACATCAGGACTTCATTTACCTTTATGGAAATCACCTTTTGATGTTTATCAAATACCCCTTGGTACAAACACTGCGCAAAGCACTGAAGGCATGTGATCATGAAGTTTTATGTATCAGACACTCAAGGAGTCTGTGCTTCCTAATGAAAAGCAGGACAAATAGACGTGATAATTGATACCTACAGAGGTGAATGATATCCACTGGACAGACAGCCGCCACTGTAGTGAGCACAGTCAGGAATGCCAGGCTGTAACAACCCTCAAGAAACATAATATTGCTAGAGAAATAAAATACACACATGAGAAAAGCATTTTACAAAAATCAACTAACAGTCTGTCAGAATCTCAGCCTTTTGGAGGCAGATGAGAAATTAGAGATAGACTAACCCTGTATCTAGTAGCTGAAGAAGCAAAGAGATGAAGAAAAGAGGAAACTGACCTCTTCTGAGTGGCCACTGTAAAGTTCCATAGACGACATCTGTTCAGTTTGTCCCACTGTGGGGGCTTGTGTGCTGCTGGAAGCTATACCACTGGTATCTCAAATACCAGCAGGATCACCCATGGTGGACAGGATTCAGTGGAGCTTCCAGACTAAGACAGGCTAGGAAGAAAGGCTTGGTGATCTACATCTGAAAACTAGCCAAAGAAAACCTCATGGATTACAACAGAACATTGTCCAGCTCACTCATTTGGACATGTCATCAGAGGGATCAATCGCTGGAGGAGGACATCATAGTTGGTGAAGTAGAGGGCCAGTGAGGGTTAGGGAGACCCTTGGTGAGACGGACGGGCACAGCAGCCGCAACCACAGACTCCAACATGCCGACGGTCATGAGGATGATGCAGGACAAGGCAACGTTTCTTTCTGTTGTACAAAAGGCCGCCGTGAGTTGGAGTCAATTTGACGGCAGCTATCTATCTAACCCTATCTACTGTAAAGTCAATACTAGTCTGTCCCTTCTTACATGATCTCATTTAATAAGGCAGCTCTGTAAGGTGTGTATTATTACCCTCCTTTTACAAATGAAGGGACAGAGGACTAGGGAGTTTAAGCAAGGTCACATAGCTAAGAGGATGTGGGTTCAGAAGGCAGATCCTGGTTCCTTTCACCATTCCGTTGGTCTTCCCCCGAACACACAGGCAGTGATTAAGTGCCAGGCCCAGGTCCCTGAGTAACAATGAAGCCATCACGTATGCTGGGTCCAGAGGAGGAATACATCTGGGAAGCCTTCGTGAGAAAGCTGGAAGCTGAACTAGGATCTAAGAAAAACATAGACCTGAAAGCATACTTAAGAACAAAGTTGGTAGTAGCTGAGATTGTCTCCACTCAATGCCTGTCTGTCCCACCCTTAAGAGGGTAACTTGCTCAAGGGCTTGTTCTCCAGGCCATTTTCAGTACGCAGCACAATGTCTGGACAGCGGTACACTCAAGAAAGATGAACTAACGAACACAAGAGACCGGGTATGACGGCGAGAACTCGAAGGGAGTTGGCTTAGGAGGAGCCGAGCAGGTGTGGCCCAAATTAACAGCTAGGAAATAGGGAAGAGGAAAGTTTGAGATATTTATCCAGTTAAGGGCTCCCTTCTCCTTCAGTCCCTGTTGTCCTGCGTGGGTAGCCGTCCTCTGAACTTGGCGAGAAGAATGTTGTGTTTTACTGAATTGCTGGTGAGCGATCACACCATTAGCCCAAAGCCTGAGGATGCGCTTCCTTGCCCCAAGTCCCAAGAAAGCTAGAATGAAGGAGGACTCAGAACCTCGTGCCCACCCCAGTGGGTGGGAGCAGAGAAAACACCACCACTGACCCACTAATTACCAACAAACCCATCAGTGGCAAAACGTTGGCTGGAAACAGTCTTAGGAGGCAGGTACAGAAAGGTGCCTGAGAGCAGGTTATAATCAATTTTTAATTTGGGCAAACAGGATGGACAGAGTCACATTAACAACAAATTTAAAACTGAGAAGACAATCTATTATATGCTGGGACATTTTAAATCCCAGTACTAGGATTTAAGAATCCAAAAGGCTCCTTTACTCGGTCGTACACCCAGGAGGAAGGAAAGGACGCAGACGTTCTGCCCTTCCAACACTCCTGAAATGTTTCATATTTATATAGTAGTCAGAGAAGTTTCTTTTTCTGAGGTCTGCTCCTTACAGAGCAGGGGGCTTGTTGGAGTCTGAGTTCGTCTTTTTGTCACTGGCCAGGACTAGACTCAAATGGGCTCAGTCTGAGAAAAGAGAATTTCTTAAAACTCCAGAGATTAATATGTAACTGTCTTCTTCGATACTCTATAATGTCTTCTCAAGCTTTCACCACCAGAGGACTCTTCCTTCTTAATACTGCACTCAAAAAATTAACAGCTGTAAAAAATAAGTAACTCCTAAAGCCGTATAGAGGGTGTGACAGTGATGGGTGACTTTTATCTGCCATTTTTGTTAGTGCTGACAGTATGACCACTTCTTGCCGGTCTTGAGCATTGAAAGAATTAGTCAAACATGAACCTGGATTGACCAAATAATTCAATTAGTGAAAGAGGGCTTTTATCAGGAACCAGGAGACCTGCCACTTAGAAGCACAACCTGTTCGAGCCTCTGTTTACTTGTCTGTGAAATGGGAGTGATACCTTAGAGAGCTCTCTGAGGTTAAATGAGATGGCATATGAGGCAGACCCTAGACTCTACCTCATTCACTCACTGTGCTAGCCGAATCCCCCAGTGCCTACCCAGACTCATCGGTGGGCACCGTCAAGGCCACACACCGAAAAGGGGAGGCTTGATCAGCGAGCCTGAGGAGTTAGAGGAGAAAGCTGAAGTCCAGTGGAGCCATCTGAGATTAGGACAGTATCTGGGAGAACGCTGAGCTGGTCGAGCTTTTGTCTCTTGTTTATCTATAAAGCCCATTGGATCTTTTCATTTTTAGGGGATTTCTGTTCATCTCTGCAGGGAAGCAGACGAAAGATATTTTAAAAGGTCAATTTTCCTGAACCTTGTTAAGTTTAGCTACAACTTCAGTTATCCGCTCAGAAGATATTTACCTGGCTCTGAGTCACTTGAAGACAGGAAGTTTGGGAATAGAGCAAATTCAGAAGAACAAAGAGAAAGAAAGCTGATCGAGTTTACTGGTGACAGGAAGTAGAAGAGATGCAAACATATACAAAGAAGAATGCAACGCCATCTTGAAAGGCTGAAAATTGGAGATACTATGGCAAAATGAAATCTAATGACCACAAACATAAGATCCTTTATCTGAAAGCAAAAGGAGAAGGAAGGGAGGGAAGGAGAAGGGCGAGGCGGTGGGAGAAGGGAGGACAGTAACCCGAGGGAGGGAAGGAGACAATTGCACAAACACAGTAAGAGTCCTGAGGGCCCCTGCACCTCAGCGGGAAGTACGGGACAGCATGAAAGTGCCAGGTGGAGGCAGCAAGTAGGGTCCCAAATCCACCACTGCTTTGCTTGCCAAGCTGCAGTTACTGCCTGCATCAGCCCATAAAAACCAAACCAAACCAGCTGTCATCCAGCTGATTCCAATTCATGGCGACCCCATGTGTGTCAGGGTAGAACTTTGCTCCATCGGGTTTTCAGTGGCTGATTTTTCAGAAGTAGATTGTCAGGCCTTTCTTTTGAGGCATCTCTGGGTGGACTTGCTCCGCCAACCTTTCAGTTAGCAGTCCCACATGTTAACGGTTTGCACACCCAAAGGGAGGCGGCTTTTCTCTAAAACAGTAGCCCGCTCAGTCGTTGTGGTTGTTAGGTGCCGTTGAGTCGGTTCCGACTCATAGTGACCCCGTGTACAACAGAACGAAACACTGCCCAGTCCTGCGCCATCCTCACAATCGTTGCTGTGTTTGAGCCCATTGTTGCAGCCACTGTGTCCGTACATCTCATTGAGGGCCTTCCTCTTTTTCACTGACCCTGTACTTTAGCAAGCATGATGTCCTTCTCCGGGGACTGGTCCCTCCTGATAACAAGTCCAAAGCATATGAGACAAAGACTCACCATCCTTGCTTCTAAGGAGCCTTCTGGCTGCACTTCTTCCAGGACAGACTTATTCATTCTTCACCAATCCCATAATTTAAAGACATCAATTCTTCTTCGGTGTTCCTTATTCATCGTCCAGCTCTCATATGAGTTTGAGGTGATTGAAAATACCATGGCTTGGGTCAGGCACACCTTAGTCCTCAAAGTGACGTCTTTGCTTTCTAACACTTTCAAGAGGGCTTTTGCAGCAGATTTGCCCAGTGCGATGCGTAGTTTGACTTCTTGGCTGCTGCTTCCGTGGGCATCGATTGTGGATCCAAATAAAATGAAATCCTTGACAACTTCAATCTTTTCTCCGTTTATCATGAGCCCACTCAGAGGTAGGGACTTTCACTAATTCACATGCCGACAGCACGTTAACTAGCTATAGTCCAGCCTAGATAGCATATGTAAATAAATACATAAATAAAAGAGACATATGTGCCTTAATGGATAGTAAGCTCTTAAGTTATCAGGGTGATGTGGCTGACCTAAAAGCTTAGATGATCTCAGGCTTTGATTATAGATATTAAAAAATCTGGAACAATAGAGGTGGCATCCTATTCTTGGCCACCCTAATACCTGCAGTATTCTGTTCATTTCAGGATGCTGCATTTTAAAAGACACACACACCAGGAAGAAATAGGCAATCGGGAAAGTATTCAGAGAAAATGAAAAAAGAAGGCATCTGAGAAACAGTTGAGACCATGATGGGTGTGTGACTTAGGCAAGAGAAGTTGATGTGTGAGGGGAGGCCCAAGCCGTGACAGCTGTGGAAGAGTTCTTAGACTTCCTCTTTGTGGTCTCAAAGGCTAGATCCGGGAAGCTTCAGAAAATCAGATTTGGGCAAAAAAGAAGGAATCACTTGACACAAGATATCTAGAGATAGGAGTCCTTGGTGGTGCAAATGGTTAACACACTCGGCTGCTCACCAAAAGATTGGCGGTTCAGGTCCACCCAGAGGTGCCTCAGAAGAAAGGCCTGGCAATCTACTTCTGAAAAATCAGCCATTGAAAACCCTATAGAGCAGGGTTCTACTCTGACACACACCAGCTCGCCAGGAGTCAGAACTGACTCGATGACAACGAGTTTTTATATAAATGTGCTCGTGTAAATCTTAGCATATGTGTGATTAGTGAGTCTGTCGTATTGGAGAAAATTAGGAAAGGAGGGAACTGGATGTTGGTAATAGAAAAGAGACAACGCAGAGGAAATCTCAGGAGGGATAGAGAAAGCCGACAGAAGTAAACCCCAACCCCAGAGGCGCTCTGATGACATGATACTGGGGATTGGAGGAAGTAGAAACGCAGGCAGAGGTTGGAAGGTTTGTGTCTGGACTTGGAGTTATGTGGCCGTTGGTAAGAAAATTCATCTTGTGTGTGAGTGTGTGCTTTAGGTGAGAGTTTACAGAGCAGATTAGTTTCTCATTAAGCAATTAATACACAAATTGCTTTGTGACATAGGTTGCCAACCCCGCAATGTGTCAACACTCTCCCCTTCTCGACCTCGGGTTCCCCATTTCCATTCGTCTGGTTTTCCTGTCCCCTCTTGCCTTCTCGTCTTTGCTTCTGGGCTGGTGTGCCCATTTAGTCTCATATACATGGTTGAACTACATGCATTATTGTTTGTTTTATGAGCCTGTCTAATCTTTGGCTGAAGGGTGAACTTCAGGAGTGACTTCAGTACTGAGTTAAAAGGGTATCTGAGGGCCATACTCTCGGGGTTCCCTAGTCTCTGTCAGACCAGTAAGTCTGTTTTTTTTTTTTTTTTGTGAGTTTGAATTTTGTTCTACATTTTTCTCCAGCTCTGTCCGGGACCCTCTGTTGTGATCCCTGTCAGAGCAGTCGGTGGTGGTAGCCGGGCACCATCTAGTTGTGCTGGACTCAGTCTGGTGGAGACTGTGGTAGTTGTGGTCCATTAGTCCTTTGGACTAGTCTTTCCCTTGTGTCTTTAGTTTTCTTCATTCTCCTCTGCTCCAAACAGGGGGGGACCATTAGATGTATCTTAGGTGGCTGTTCACAAGCTTTTAAGACCCCAGATGCTACTTACCAAAGTATGATGTACACCATTTTCTAAAAAGACTATGTCATGCCATTGGGCTAGATGTCCCCCAAGATCATGGTCCCCAGCCCTCAGCCCAGTAACGCCTCAGGGAGTTTGGATGTGTCTGTGAAGCTTCTACGACCTCACCTTGGACAAGTTGTGCTGACTTCCCCAGTATCGTGTACTGTCTTACCCTTCACCAAAGTTAACACTTAATCTGTTGTCTAGTTTCAACTTTTTTCTATTTCAAACATCTATATTGCTATGTATTTCTGGTAGGTGGAAAGTCAAAATTTTAAAATATTAATAACAAAAGTCATTAAACATATTATGGAAGAGGAGACGCAGTAACGGCATTCCATTCTCCTCAGCATTTTCGTATCATAAGCAAAATAAATTCATAAACTGAAAATTGTCTAATACACAAGTGAATATCAACAGAAAATGTAATCAAACAGCACTGGTTATCATTTAAGCTGTAATTTTGCCTTTGTGTCTTAAATCAATTTTTTTAGTTGTGTAACATCTCAACAATTGAGAAAAAATAGAGAATAAAATGACAATTACCAACTGGATCTAAGAAAAGTTATTCTTTTGACATCTTTGCTTCGTATCTATTTTATCTGAGGAGTAACACCGATCATTTCAAGGTTCTGTGTGCGTCACCAGAGGCAGACAGTAACCTGTTGACGTTTCCAGATTGTTGGTGTTGCCATTAGCTAGTTACCATTGAGTAGGCTACAGCTCAAGGTGACCTTCAGTGTAACAAAAGATAACTGCACCATCCTCAAAATCGTTGGTATGTTTGAGCCTATCATCGAAGCTATGGTGTCAATCAGTCTCACTGAGAGTTTGCTGTTTTCACTGACCTTCTACTTTACCAAACATGATGTCCTTTTCTAACAAGTGGTCTTTCCTGATGATGCGTCCAAAGTAAGCAAGCCAAAGTCTGGTCATCCTCACTTCTAAGGAGCATTCTGGCTGTACTTCCTCCAAGGCTGATTTATATTACATAGGCATAAAACTGTAAGCAATATGTTGTATGATTCCATTCATATGAAATGTCTAGAATAGGCAAATCCACAGGGCAGAAAATAGATTTTGATTACAGGCAGTCCCTGGGTTATGAATGAGATCCATTCCTAAATCTGTCTTTAAGTCAAATATGTAGGTAAGTTGGAACAGGTTCTTATTTAATGTCAGTCAAATGTTGGAGCCCTGGTGGTACAGTGGTTAGGAGCTCAGCTGCTAACTAAAAGGTTGTCTGTTCCAATCCTGCTGCTCTTTGGAAACCCTATGGGGCAGTTCTACTCTGTCCTATAGGATCACTACGAGTCGGAATCGACTCGACAGCAACCGGTGTGAGTTTTTTTGGTAGTCAAATGTTTGTCTTAGTAAATAGTATATATTTCACCCTTCTAGGCATATACAACACATAAACACTTCCAAGCCACGCAATGTTGTCATGAATGTCACAAAGTCGTGTGTGCATTCATTCTTATGAACCTTTGTATTTAACTCAAATTTTTAAGATAATAGGCTTTATGGCAGTCCATTCTTAAGCACAAGTTATTCATAAGGTGGGAGTTCATAACCTGGGGACCACCTCTACCAGGGGCTTCAGGGATGTAGGGATGAATAGCGAATGCCTGCTAATGGGTATGAAGCTTCTTTCTGGGAGGGATGAAAATGTTCTAAAATCAATTGTAGTAATGGTTACACAATTCTGTGAATATACTAAAAATTAATGAATTGTACGCTTTAAATGGGTGAATTTTATGGTATGTGAATTATATCTCAACAAGGCTACTAAAATTTTTTTAAAAACTAAGCAAAATGTACAAAGGTGGTGTGTTATATTAAAATATTTCCTAATGTCAAACCATCCTGCAACATGACTGGGATTGGGATAAACACTAACTAGTCAATAATGTATTTTTTAAATGTGACAGATTTGCTCTGCTGATATTTTATTTAAGATCATTGTATCCATAACTGACATTGGCCTGTAATTTTGTCCCTTGTCTTACTGTTTTTGTTCCATTTTGTTATCAAGGTTACACTAACCTCATAAAACGATTTGGGAAGTTTCCCTCTTTTTCTGTTCTTTGAAAAAGTGTATGCAAAGTAATGCTTGTCTGTTCTGTGAAGATTTAGTAAACTTGGCTGTATCGGGGCCTGTTTTTTGGGGGGGAGGGATGGGAAGGCTGTAAGATTATTAACTTGATTCACTTCTTTTGTTGATTATAGGTATATTCAAACGTTCTGTTTCATCAGTTTCGGTAATTTTTGTTTTTCTAGGAAATTGTCCAGCATCTCGCAATTTTCTAGCATATTGTCATTAACGCATCCATAGTGTTCTCTTGGGGTCTTTAATCTCCACGAGTATTCACATCCCCTTTCTCTGCCGTGGCTTTTCCCTCCTTTCATCCTCGGCCATTCCTGCCAGAGACAAGTTTATCACTCTTGTCAAGGCACCAGCTTTTAGTGTGATGGAGTTTCTGTATTATTACTCTGTTTTCTAGTGCATTAATTGCTATTTTTATCTTTATTATTTCCTTCCTTCTGCTGCCTTTCTGCTTGCTCTGTGGTTGTTTTTCTGTTGTGTATTGTGTTGAACGTTTTGCTCATGAATTCTCAGTCTTTCTCATTTTCTAGTAAGTGTCGTTAAGACTATACATTTTCCTTGAAAGTATCATTTCGGCTGTACCCTACAAGTTTGATGTGCAGTTTTTCGGTTTTTTTTTAATTCCTATTTAATTTTAATTACTTCATAATTTATATTATTATTTATTTCATTGTTATAGTCTTTGATTTTTATTGTGGAGAATTTCAAACATATACAGAATCATACATTGCTTCATGTTGAATCCTTCTGGAATATTTCTAGTTAGACATCCCCTTAAATCGGCTTTTTAAATATACACTTTTTGGTAATAATGCTTCTCTTTGTTTTTATTATAGAAATCCATATGCATGTCTTCTTTCTTCTCCCTGAAGACAAAAACGATACTTTAAATTTCCGTATGTCATACGTAGTAAGTGCTGAACAAAATCTGGTTGAATTTTTTTTAAGTTGTATGTAACCATATTAAAAGCAGCCCATTTTGCCTAAATGTAGCCTAAGCTTCACTGACAGTTAAAAATCATTTTGAAGTACACTTAGCAATTTTGTCATTACAGCGTCTATATTTGACCTTCCCCCAAAATTCAGAATTATTGAACAAGCACCGTTTTAGGAGATACGCACGGCGCAGCTGCCCACGGAACCTCAGTCCTGCCTTTTCCTCTTTTGTCTGTTGCTGATCCCTGTCTTCCTGCTTCTTTTCCAAAGGCTTCAGTATGTGCACTCCCGGGAATAAGCACCCTAAGTGCATCAGCAACACTGGTGAGCCCAAGAAAAGCACCACTGAGCCTCCACAGGGAAAATAAGTTGTTGCCGCTCGAAGGAAAGATTCCAGCGCCTTCAGGCTCCACCACCACTGGCTCAACCGTTTCTAAGAATAGAGCGAGCTGTGGAAAAAAAAAAAGTATATACTGGCACCAGACCCTGGTCTGTAATTGTCTCCAGGCTTTAAAATAAGAACAAGCTGAAGCGGAAGTGCCCCTGGAAACCCTGCCCAGCCCTCACTCGGTGCACCTACCAGGACGCGGAATGTCGGTCCTGCTCCCAGAGACACTGACTTAAGTGGGCAAGCACTGCACGTTGCATCACCACAGAGCTGTGGGTTTCCAAGACAGAAGTGTCACTTCTAAAGCAGGAGGCCCAGTGGGGTAGATCCCGCAGAGGGTCCAGGCCTCACCCTCAGTATTCTGGAAGATTCTCACTGGGCCTCTGAGGAGGGGGGAAAGGGGTCAATGGGATGGGAGAAGTCTCCTTTCCCAAAAGTTAAGCAAAGCTGTTTGCCAAATGCTTCTCTTTCTATTTAATTCCAAAAGCATAAATGTAGCTTGTTGGTTCTTAAATTGGAGCCCTGGTGGTGAAGCGGTTAAGAGCTCGGCCGCTAACCAAAAAGTCAGCAGTTCAAATCCACCAGGCGCTCCTTGGAAACCCTTTGGGACAGTTCTACTCTGTCCTGTAGGGTCGCTGTGAGTAGGAATCAACTCGATGGCAATGGGTTTGGTTTGGTTTTTGGTTTGGTTCTTAAATCAGAGTTTGCAAATAGTTCCCTGTCCTCAAAAGCAATGTCAGCTTTCTACCAGACAGCCTCTAGGCCTGGGAGAGCCTGTGTAGTTGGATCCTCTGTTTCACTGGTTGACTAGCCCTCCACAGATGTGATGAAGGGATGAAGAACACCATTCTTTAGTTCCAGCTAGCACAAAACTCTGTGTGTGTGTGTGTGTGTGTGTGTGTGTATGTTTAAAATGGGAATGCAACATTAATCTATTAGGTTTGTTATTAGAAACAGATTCCCAAAATTTTGCGAAATCGTTCTGAAGAAAAAGTTCTGCATGCAAAAATTTCAAATAATCCAATCCTAGTCCCTATTCAAGGAGCCCTGGTGGCACAGTGGTTAAGCACTTGGCTGCGAACCAAAAGATCGGCGGTTCAAACCCACCAGCTGCTCCACTGGAGAAAAGACCTAGCAATCTGTTCCTGTAAAGAATACAGCCTAGGAAACCCTATAGGGCAGTTCTACTCTGTCCTATGGGGTCGCTATGAGTCAGAATTGACTCAACAGGCACACAACAAGTCTCCATTCATTCAAATATCTCCTGCCTATTAATCATTCACTACACCAAACTCTATAAAACATCACAGTCAGAATTTTTTAAATACTTAAATAGATAGAGAGAATTACAACATTTGTGAATAGAAAGACACAATACTATTGAGAGGTCAAGTCTGCCCAGATTCATGTACAGATTCAATGCAATCTCAGTCAAAACTCTTGCAGACTTGTTTTTTGAGCAGGGGGTGGGGGAGGGGCAGCAAAAATAACAGACTGATCATAAAATTTATATAAATATGTATGATGTGCAAAGGACCTAGAATAGTCAAGACAATTCTGCAGAAGAGGAAGAGGAAGAAGAAGACGGGAAGGTGTTTGAAGACATAAACTATCAGATTTCAAGACCTACTATAAAGCTAAAGTACTTAAAACTATGTCGCCTTGGCAGAAAGATAGACAAATATACCAATGGAATAGAATAGAAAGTCCAAAAACAGACCCACACGTAGATGGTCAATCGATTTTCAACAAAGTCACCAATGAAATCAGATGGGGGTGAGAAAAGTATTTCCAATGTAGTATTGGGGAAACCTGATCTCTTTATTACCTCACATTGTACACACACACATACAACAATAATTTTAAATGGATTAGTTTCCTAAATTTGAGGGCTAAAACTGTAAAGGTTTTGGAGGAAATCACAGGATGATATCTTGGAGATCTTGCGGCAAGATTTCTTGGGTAAGACACAAAAAGTATGACCTATAAAACAAAAAACTGATGAAAATGGATTTCATCCATAATTAAAACTTTTGCTATTAGAATAAAACATTATTAAGAGAGTGAAAAGGCAATCCACAGACTGGGAGAAAGTATTTACAATACTTATATTTGATAAAGGATGTATTTCAAGAATACATAAAGAGGTCCTACAAATCAATAATAAAAAGACAATCATCAATGACAAATAGGAATAGCCAATAAGTATATGAAAAAGTATTCAGCATCATTACTCACCAGGGAAATGTAAATTAACCACAAGAAGTTATCAAGAATGGCAAACTTTAAAAAGACTGGTAATTCTGAATGTTGATGAGAGTACAGACGAGCTGGAGCTTTCACACATTGCTGGTGAGATTGTAAAGTGATATAATCAGTTTGGAAAACTAATGAGCAATTGTTAATAAAGTTAAACACACACTTACATGATGGCTTAGCAATTCTGCTCCTAGACATATGCCAAAGAAAAATTAATCCATATGTCCACAAGAGACTTTTACAGAAACTTTCAGAGTACTTTTATTTATAACATCGGAAAACACACTCATGGACATCAATAGCAATGAATAATTGTGATATAGTCACACAAGGAGATACTACTCAGCAATAAAAAAGAACAAGCTTTTGCTACACATGGAAGAATCTCAAATGCATTACGCTAAGTGAAAGAAGCTGGTATCAAAGGTTATATCTGTATGATTTATATGACAAGTTGGAAAAGGCAAAACTGTATAGGGATAGAGAATTGATCACTAGTTGCCAAGGACTAGGGATGGGAGGATGATTTGACTAAAAAGGAGCAACTCAAGGGAGTTTTGGGGGGCAATGGAACTGTTCTGTACCTTTAATGGTGGTAGTTACAAAATCTCTGCATCTGTGTTAAAACTCGGAGAACTGTATACATACCAACAACAACAACTAATGCGTGTTTTAAAACTCACAGCTAGAACTACACACATTTAAAAAAAAAAAGATGAGAAAATTCTACCGTATGTAAATTTTCAAGCAATTACAATGAGTGAAAAAAGCCAGACACAGAAAGGTAGCGTAATGTATAATTCCTCTTGTTTAAATTTCAAGAACAGGCAAAACTAATTTATGGTAAAAGAAGTCAAAATAGTCTCGGGGAACATCTAGCTCCATTGGCATAACACAGTTTATAAAGACAATGTTCTACAT
>NW_004444096.1:1953945-1955654 GCF_000243295.1 Trichechus manatus latirostris | reverse complement strand
GACATGTCGTGGGGTTGTTAACCAATGTCATAAAACAATATGTGTACTGACTGTTTAATGCGAAACTATTTGTTCTGTAAACCTTCATCTAAAGTACATAAAAAAATTGAAAAAAAAAAAAAGAAGAAGTCAAAATAGTGGTTAAACCATGGTCATGATATTAAATGAAAAAGGGGACTTTGTGAGGTAATGTTGTTGTTAGGTGCTGCTGAGTTGGTTCCAACCCATAGCGACCCTATGAAGGAAACATTGTCCAGTCCTGCGCCATCCTTACAGTCGTTGCCATGTTTGAATCCATTGATATAGCCATTGTGTCAAGCCATCTCCTTGAGGGTCTTCCTCTTTTTCGCTAACCCTCTATTTTATCAAGCACGATATCCTTCTCCAGGGACTGATCACTCCCGATAACATGTCCAAAGTACATGAGGCAAGGTCTTACCATCTTTGCCTCTAAGGAGCATTCTGACTGTACTATTTCCAAGATAGATTTGTTCTTCACCAACACTGTAATTCAGAGGCATCAATTCTTCTTTGGTCTTCCTTATTCATTTTCCAGCCTTCGCATGCACATGAGGTGACTGGAAATACCATGGCTTGGGTCAGGTGCACCTTAGTCCTCAAAGTGACATCTTTGCTGTTTAACACTATAAAGAGGTCTTTTGTAGCAGATTTGTCCAATGCAATACACCGTTTAATTTCTTGACTGCTGCTTCCATAGGCATTGATTGTGGATTCAAGTAAAATGAAATCCTTGAAAACTTCAGTCTTTTCTCCGTTTATCATGATGTTGCTTCTTGGTCCAGCTGTGAGGGTTTTTGTGGGGTAAAGACAGGTTCAAACTCTTGATTGGTGGAGTGATCACATGTCTGTATATATACATACAAAGTCATTGAGCTCTATACTTTAAATTCATCTCAGTAAAGTGTTGTAAAAACTGTGTATACTGTCAAATGATTATGAAGAGAATTCTCAAACATTCTTCCTTGTTCTTTCACAACTGAATTTTACTCAATACAGTTAAATCTCTAAGTTCTAAGCTCCCTCCCTGGTAGGAAATAAAGTCCCTAGGAAGCTTCTTAATTCTAATAGAAGTGACCTATTTCACGCACAGAATCCAAAGTTCTTCCTGCATCTCCCTAACCACTTCAATTATTACTGAAAACGGACATGGGGTTCAGGGGAACCTGGGCTTTCAGGCCCCCTGTGGGGCTTCCATTTATCTCTGGTGAAATGACTACTCAAAATAATAATAATTGAAAAAATAGCTCAAAATCAGTATGTGACTCAGCCAAAGCTTGGCAATCCAACAAGGGATGTTTTTACTTTTTGGGTTAAAGGCAAAACAGAAAATGCTAAATTATAGTTACGCTAAAAAAAAAAAAAAAAATCAAATTTCCCATAAAAGGTATACGAATTACTACTTCAATTTTGCAAAATAAAATCATCTTAAATCTTCTTGATTAAAAAAGAAATCAAAGCTGTTCTTCACTGTTACTATGCAAAATCTAGACAATGATACACTAGGAAAGGATTAGGCATTTAATTAGCTATTAAATATACAACTTCCTTTCACCCCCTCAATTCATAGTCCCCATGGGAGACTTTAATAACTTATGGGGCTAAGTTCACATTAAGTTTAACTGCATTTGACCACTGAAACAGCTAATCTGTAACAAAGCCTAGATAAGATAGACAGAGATTAAGATACA
>NW_004444096.1:1916607-1953845 GCF_000243295.1 Trichechus manatus latirostris | reverse complement strand
GCCTTGTAAATTTAAGCACCTCCATTGAACAGTGGGTATTTTTTATGCCATCTAAAACTGTCTCTGAAATCCCTAACCTTAAACTGTTAAAATAAGCTCGCGGTGAATGTCCCTGCCAACAAAGAGATCACGTGACTACAAAGACACAGAAACCGTTTAATCACTGTTTCGTGTCCATTTTGACCTCTCGTTTTGCTTCATTATTCTGTTTTCAGCCACCTCAAGTCCGAACACTCCAACAAAATCACTCTGGCAACTTGTGAATGCCTTCCGCTCAAATAAGATTGTTGTTTATCCCCTGTGCTTTCTTGACTCTGCTGTTTAACAAACAGCAGGGTGGCCGGGAGTGAGCCTGAAAGGAGCTGGGTAGGAACGCAGGGCACTGCAGCGCGTGTTCAATTCACACCACTGGCAGGAGGTGGATTTGCAAACCTCCTGCGAGCCCCAGCGGATCCCCAGGGAGCTCATGAATAGGTTGCTAAGGACTTGGCAATGTTCTGAGCAGCCACTTCTAATACTAAAGAGGCAACAACAGTCTGGATCCCAGAGGAAAGGAAGTGCTAACAGTTTGAGTCACAGTCAGTACCAGGCTGCTTCATTTAATAACTTCAGACAGTTCTGTCTGGGCTTAAACTCCCCACAGTCCTGCGACAATGTCCCAGAGATTCAAAGATAAGTCCCCTGATGCCTTCAGCGTGCATTTCCTTTTATTTGTGAGACAGTGAAGTTTTTCTCCCTCCTGCTTATTAGCTCATGACTTGTGGCCTTTCAGCTCCTTAAGTGAGGGAAGGAAAGATTTTTTTTTTAAGTCAAAAAAGGAGGGGAAAAGATGAGCAGAAACTCGAGGTTAGCATATGTGAAACAGCAAGCGCCAAGCTGGGGGAATATTGAGGTCAGAGAAGGTGTGGAGGTCCTGCCCCCACCTCCACGTGGGAAGAGTGGAAAGCCAGCGCTCTCCACTTCCCCCTCCCAAAAGGGAGAAGGACTTGAAATGAGATTGCACCGATGAACCATTGACTTAACGTCAGTAAGGGGATCTGAGCATATTCTTCAGCCCTGGAAGACGATGCTGTATGGATTTTGACTAGTCAGTGTCACAATCACATGAACCGATTCCTTAAAATAAATACACACAAAGATAGTACATGTGTACATTTATATATATATGTACATGCATATATATATGTGTATATCCTATTGGTTCTGTTTCTCTGGAGAGACCTGACTAACACAGTTACTAATTGGACACAAACACAGTCACATGACAATAATAGTCACAAAATCCCAGACAAGGTGACATTAGGATCAAAAATATTTAACGTCCTTCTTTCTACAGAACACTGAGCATTAAAGAAACCAAAGAACTGTCGTAGTATTTATTTCCACTGATGTCAGCTTTCTTTTATTCTAAGATGCCTAACCTGTAGCATCACCACCTGCTCAGCCTCACTCTTACTGCAGGACGGGATCACGTTTGACAGAGACAAAAGAATGGGTTTGGAAAAAGTGGCCAGTCAACATCTCTGCTCATCGTGTAGAAGACGATGATCAGGTTGTGCTAGAGTGGTGCGTAAATGATCTTGAAGACCAAGGGTGAGACTCCGTCTGCTTCGGTCCAGTCTCAGCAATAGTCACCTCACCTTGCTCACACAACAAGCCACAGTCACATGCGTGCGACTCTTCGAGGGACCAGCCCTCTTCCTTCCATGGTGTCTTCCCAGCCTGTAACTACTGAGCATACTGGGGCTATATTCACATGACTTATCACTTGTCCTCCCGAGGCCACAGAGCCTTTGTCCTGGGCCTCCCCAGTTCTCACCAGCCATCTCCCAAGGGAAAATGAAAAACAGTTCAGAGACCAAAAAGAGCGTGCACCACAGTGAAAATAAAAGACCCAGATTGTTCCCAATTAAAAATGTATCTGGAAACCAGAGATCTTGATTTCAAAAGGATACAATGGTACGAACAAAGAAGTTTAAGTCAAAAGATATAGTACATAATATGAGACATAAGGTTTTGTTGGAACAAGTAAGTGTTTTTGTTGCCATTGAGTCAATTCCGAGTCATGGTGAACCCATATGTGTCAGAGCAGAACTGTGCTCCATAGGGTTTTTGTTGGCTGTGAACTATAGGAAGTAAATCACCAGGCTTTCCTTCCAAGGGGCCTCTGGATGGATTTGAATTGTCAACCTTTTGGTTAGTAGCCAAGCACTTAATCATTTCTGCCATCCAGGGACTCTCCCTCTCTCTCTCTATCTCTCTCTCTCTCTCTGTATATATATACACACACTCAGGGATGGATTATCCAATAAGCAAGGTAAGCACATGCTTAGGGCATCAACAATACAGGGGTACTAGCTGTCCAAAACAAAGACTCCCAGATGCTAAGCTGACAGGACACAAGGAAAACCGAGTGCCACAGTGGAAGGGAACTGGCAGGCACTAAAGGAAACTGATAGCAGCTCCAGTGGATGAGATGGTGCCGGCTGGAAATGAAATTCACACAGGGTCACAAGGCACCCACGTGCAAGACTGTGTAAGCTATAAGGCCCCTACCACTTCAACACCTTCGTTGACATCTGTCTCCTGCGGTCCCCTCCCATGGGCAAGAACGGATTATCTTAATAGATCACGGGTCTCTGATCCATTCTGAGCCTCAGTTCACTGACATTGTCTTTGTTGTAGAATATATGGAACATTCTTTTTGTAGAAAATGTGGTATATACTAAAAATCTTACTACCCCACATCCACTAAAAATTTTATAATCCAGTTCATCTCATTCCACTAAAATGGCAAACGTCCCTTTTGCATTCAATTGCTAACATTATAGTCTCATTCAAAAAGAAGTTACATCATGGATAGCTGAGAGAGACACACACATGTATGTACATACACATGTATACATATAACTCACATATTCCTGTTTGAATGTGTGAGTGAGCAGAGGAGGGGGCACCACAGATTAGCAGCGCTTAGGGCCCTCACATGTCTAAATCTGGCCCTGTGTACACTAGAAAACTTTATTTAATAAAAATATATCACATACCATGCAAATACATTTAAGCATGTAATAATATCTACTGTCATTTTGTATCAGTCATATTCTAGGCTTACCTGAAAGTGGGAAATAAAAGTCATAATATTAAACCCTAAATATCAGAGACAAAACATAATCCAAATTTATTTACCAATTTAACCCAAAAATAAAATCCAAATTTGCATTACACATTCATTTCCCTCAAAGACCTTCAAAACCATCATTAATAATAATAAATAAAAATATTAATGAATCAATATTTCTATTGCTCTCCAGGTAGCAGTATAACAATCACATAGGACCATTGGTTGAAATATCATCTAATGAAACGAAAGGAAGCGAGGCAATCACTTTGTGCAAAAGATCCTGAAGATTATCTATTCTTACTACAGGTTTTCTTTCCAAATTCTCTTCCAGCTTTTACATCTGGAGTATCTTCTGCTAAGTAGTAAACAAGCACTGTCTCGTAAGATGTATGAGATTTTCACAACATGCAGTAAAGATATTTCTGGTCCGTGTTCTTCCTGTCTATAGTATGTGGGTAGTTTCCATGACAACACCAACTGCTCATTTACAGCATCGCTCCTTGCTCTCAACTGCACTGACCTATAGCAAACCATCATTTGATTTTTAAATAGATGTCGGTATATAAATAGATGTTGGTATATAAATAGATGTCGGTACATAAAGAAATCTTTTGGGAGCTATTCTGTTGTTTATATGTGTCTAGCACTTAAATATCTGGGGAAGTGGCCTTCTATATTTATAGTTTTGTGGAAGAGGGAAATTAGGGGGCTCTTGGCCCTGGAAATCATTACTAGTATCTTGGCATCGTCAATTCTGTAGAGCTGGCTTCTTAGAGGTTGTTCCAACCACAGTGCGATTCTCCCAGCCCCCAGGGTCCTCTGGTATACACAGACTTAGACACATCCATCACAGGGAGGACATTCTTGAAGCTGTATGGCAACTAAAGCTTCATTTGTTAAAGGTTAATCCAAGGCTGGAGCAAAAAGACTCAACAAAGGGGTTATTAAATTTTCTTATTAAATGTGATCAGGGAGCTTTGTTGCCTGGTTATCAGGTTAAAGCCACAACTGTGCAAACTCATTCAGAAGACAGAAAAGCACAGTGTTATTACTATAATCATACCAACAAACTCTGTCACTTGTACTTGATACTTTTCATTAAGTTTAAAGAACTCTCAAGTGTTGAGTGTGCATTTTACAGCTTACACAGAGCCAGAAGCCAAGGGAGCTTGTCCAGTATTTCAGAAATTCCCTTCACTGCTAAGTCATTGAGACAGTGCTAGGATTTGACAGGAGGGTGACAGGTCTTTATGCCCCGTGTGAATTCTGGATCCCACATCAGACACAGTTCAGAATAAATTCACCATGATCACAGATAATCACAGACCTCACAGAACATCTGCCTCAACAATTTATTTTATAAATAAGGACTCTGACACCCAGAAAAGTAAGATGAAGTCTCAAAATAAGGCTGAGCTCAAAGGAGAAGCCAGGTCCTCAAATTCTGGCCTTTGATAATTGCCACTGAGTGAGCTTTGACTCATGGCGATCCCATGTACAATAGAACAAAACGTTGTCCTGCCCTGTTCCATCGTCATGATGGTTGGTACTCTTGAGTCCATTGTTGACACCACTTTGTATTTTGAGTGCCTTCCAACCTAGGGGGCTCATCTTCCAGCACGATATCGGACAATATTTTATTGTGACCCACAGGGGTTTTCCACTGGTTAATTTTCAGAAGTTGATCGCCAGGTCATTCTTCTTAGTCTGTCTTAGTCTGGAAGCTCCACTGAAACCTGTTCACCATAGGTGACCCCATGGTGTTTGAAATACAAGTGGCATAGCTTCCAACATCACAGCAACACACAAGCCACCACAGTATGACAAACTGACAGATGGGTGGTGACCTACTGCATGAGAAGAGGAGGCATATGGGCACCAGAGTGTAGACCTACAATGCAGACTTTGCTCCCCACGCTGGGGCACTAGTGGCCTCTGACACATTCCACAGAGGCCTTAGGCTATAAGCTTGTAAAAGCAGAGAACTAGAAGCCCTAGAGAGTTCCTAAACTAAGGCTGTGCACATCCAGTGGGTAACAGAAGGCCAACTGAGGAATGAGTGATGCCCAATATGCCCAACCAAAGAGAGGACCCCAACCCAGCCCAATGATGCCAGCCCCCTCACTGGTCAAGAGAAGCTACAAGTCTAGCCTATTTTCATGTGAAATCTCCCAGTTTCTTAATGCTGGCACCTTATAAAAACATTGTTTTGAAAAGCATGTTTACAGCGTGATTCAGTCCTCGTGTCTCTAGTTTTCAAATTCTGCGCAGAAATAATTAATACTTGATAATTTATTTGTTCCAGACAACCATGCATACATACACTGCTGGGTTGCTCTATTCATTTGGTCATTAAATAGTATTAAGTACCTATTCTTTACTGAGACGATGGAAAAGCTCAATATCATCAGTCGGAACAAGGCCAGGGGCTGACTGCAGAACAGTCAATTGCTCATATGCAAGTTCAAGTTGAAATTGCAGAAAATTAGAACAAGTCCACGAGAGACAAAGTACGACCTTGAGTATATCCCACCTGAATTTAGAGACCATCTCAAGAATAGACTTGTCACGTTGAACACTGACCCAAGCCATGGTATTTTCAATCGCAACATATGCATGTGAAACCTGGACGATGAATAAGGAAGACTGAAGAAGAATTGACGCTTTTGAATTGTAGTGTTGGCGAAGAATATTGAGTATATCATGGACTGCCAAAAGAACGAACAAACCTGTTTTGGAAGAAGTACACCCAGAATGCTCCTTAGAAGGGAGGATGGCAAGACGATGTCTTACGTACTTTGGACATGTTGTCATGAAGGATCAGTCCCTGGAGAGGGACATCATGCTTGGTAAAGTACAGGGTCAGTGAAAAAGAGGAAGACCCTCAACGAGATGGACTGACACAGTGGCTGCAACTCAAGCATAACAACAATTGTGAGCGTGGCGTAGGAATGGACAGTGTTTTGTTCTGTGGTGCATAGGGTCACTTTCAGTCGGAACCAACTTAACAGCACCTAACAACAACTCTACCGAAGGTGCCCTGGTGGCACAGTGGTTAAGTGCTCACCTGCTAACCAAAAGGTCAGTGGTTCAAACCCACCAGCCCCTCCACAGGAGAAAGATGTGGCAATCTGCTTCCATAAATGTTCCGTAAAGCCTTGGAAACACTATGTGGCAGCTCGACTCTGTCCTATAGGGTGGCTATGAGTCAGAATCGACTCAACGGCAACAGGTTTTGGTTTACTCTTTACTGGGTCAGTCCTGTCAGCATACAAACAAACTATAAATTTTGCCATCTTAAAAAATAAATATTCCCTGTCTTAGGCTGGGTTCTCTAGAGAAGCAAAACAAATAAAGCGTATAAATATATATGGAGAGAGATTTATATCAAAGAAACAGTTCACATGACTGTAGAGGCTGGAACATCCCAAATCAGTGGATTAGGATAGAGGCTTCTCCTGATTCACCTAGCTGCAGGGGCAGGTGAACCCAAGATCGGTAGGTTGAAAAGCAGGACTCTGCTCACAGGCTGTGAAGATCGATGAATCCCAGGATCAGCAGATAAGCTGATAGCTCAAGTCCCAAGAACCAGAGGCCAGATGAACAGGAGGCAGCCACAGGATTCAGAGCAAGCAAAAAGCCAGAATGTCTGCTTATATTCAGATGCAGGCCACACCTCCAAGGAAATTCCCTTTCAACTGATTGGCTACTCACAGCAGACTCAATCGTGGGAGTAATCACATATAAATACTGAGAATCACAGCCCAGCCAGGTTGACACACAATCTTAACCATCACATTCCCTAAGTTCATACTCCTCTCATTTACCTCCTCATATTCCTGTTCTCTTTTATGACAAAACTTGCCTAAAGAGTTGTCAATACTGATGTCTCCTCTTGTCCCTTCACATCCTCTCATGAATCTACTCCGTTTAGACTTTCACCCCCACCACTCCACTGAAACTGCCCTCATCAAGGTCAGCAATGCCCTCCACACTGACAAAATGCAAGGGCAGTGTTCTCATCTTAGCTGATGCATCAACAGTGCTTGACACACTTTCCGAAATACTTTCTGCATTTGGCTCCCAGGACATCATCCTTTTGTTTTTCCTCCTCCTAGCTCTTAGTCTCCGTAAAATCTAGCTAGTAGTAGTAATAGTAATGTCATTGCTTGTCTGACTTTATGGGGGATAGTGAGAATCACCGTTAGCTGATGGTAATTCCCATAAGGCAGAGGTCAGACATACCTTCACTCTCCAACCTTTTTACCAGTTCTGACACCAACCATCCCTCCCACGGCACTCTCTACTTCTCTTCTGGGTTTGATAATCCATTGCAATAGCCACACAGAACTCACAGACCATAGTTAGAGTTGAGTGGTTTATTAACAAACAGGGGCCAACTCAGGAGCGTGAGCAGGGAGCATGCAGGCAAAGTCTCCCTTCTACAGGGCAGGCGTTTCCCAAGTGGTAGAGAAATGGGAATGCTCAAAGGAGACTGTGGTGAAATGAGGTACTTTGTGTGGTCTTTTGCCTTGGTTCTTTGGAAAAACAGCTTGAAAGATTTTTCCCCTACACCCTGAGGAGTTACATTTGCCCTAGTTTTCTACCCCAAAGGGTTTGTTACTTTATATCCAGGTTGATTGAGATTGCCTGGGTAACTTGTAAAGAATTTGGTTTGATACTTTCTGCCTAGCCCTCAGCTGCAGCCTGCCCTGTGATGGATATGCACCTTGAAGGGATTGGTCAACAGACAATGCAAATGAGGTGAGTTGTAGCCCAGTCATGCCTACTATGCAAATTGGTCAGTTTGTAGCCCTCACCACCACCTCCCCCCACCCTCACACTGGGAAGTGGTGTGCCTTGAAATTGACAAGAAATTGTGTATACGTATGCAGCCAACCCTGCAGACAGGTTTGGTCAGACAGAAAAAAGCAGGAAGAGAAGCAGCAGGAAGAAGCAGAAGGAAGAAGGAAGAGAAGACGCAGAGGGAGGATGCAAGGAACCTCCTAAAACAGCTGTAACACTGGTCAAGGATTGTAACACTGAAGACAGCGAGAGGCCTGGAAGGGGCCCAGTGGCAGAGCTGGTGGCAACAGATAGCAGGGTCAAGAGGAGTCTGTCCTCGGGGGGCCAAGAGGAGGCCCATCCTGTCCTGATCCTTGGTTCTACGTGTAATAACTGAAGCAGGATCCTGGGGAGGAGGCCCAGAGATCACTTTATGTCTAAATCTCTGAAGGTGATTATTCTACTTTGCAGTCAGGGAGAGGACCTGCTCTCCATGTTGAGATGCACAGGACTAAAGTTCTCAGACCTCCTCTTATCTTCTCCATCCATACCAAACCCGTTGCCATCAGGTCGATAGCAGGTTTGCTCTCTCTATACCGTGACAGCACTCTCCTCCTCTCCACCCCTGATTTCCCGTGTCCACTCAGCCAGCTCCTGACCCTCTCTGCCTTCTCTTCTCACCTCTGGACAGTAACGGCCCATTTAGTCTCATGTATCTACTTGAGCTAAGAAGCACACTCTTTACGAGTATCATTTTATGTCCGATAAAATAGGACAGAGACAGAGTAAAACCGCCCCATAGAGTTTCCTAGGCTATAAATCTTTATGGAAGCAGACTGCCACATCCTTCTCCTGCAGAGTGGCTGGTGGGTTCAAATATGATGACCTTTCAGTCAGCAGCTGATCACTTAACCCCTGCACCACCAGGGCTCCTAGGCTAAGAATATTTTTAACGCTTTAGGCTTCATTCAAGAGCAAACCAAAACCAGAAGTGAACACTGTACCCAAGGCTCAGGAGAGCTGGGTCCTGGTCCCAGTGGTGCCCAGCTTTAGGCAAGTCAAAAGTTTTCACCTCTCGACCAGCAATACTCTGCACACAAGGGTCACCACGTGTCAGAACTGACTCAGTGGCAACAGACAACAGAAGCTTCCATTTCTCAGATCATCTGAATAAAGGAACTCTTTCCACCCTGCCAACTTTATAGAGTTTTGTGTGGGTAAAGCTAAATATTGTTGGTAACTATCCTCTGAAAGTTATTAAAAACGATATTACATTTATTAGTATTGTCCAACCTAAGGCGCTATCTAACAATTACTTAAAGTAGTGCTATGTCAACAATTTATCACAGAATTCTATAAAAAGATATTTTAAAATTTAGAATCTTCTGCTTTTTGAGGTTCCAATTCATCCTCATAATAATCGCAAGAATGGTTTTGTGATAAATCCATGTCCAAGATCATAAGACTGTCAAGAAATTCTTCAAAGCTGGCCATTTCAAGTTTGTTCTAAAGTATCTTCCTTGTGCCAACATGTTACATTATCATTATTATTGTCGTTGCTGTTATCTTAATTCTACAGATTCTCTTAAGAAAACATCCAATTAGGCAAAAGTTTTTTTCTTGTTTACCCATACTGACTCGTTTTAAAAACTGGTCACTTTTAAAATTTTTCAGTAAACTAAGGTTTTTATTAAATTTTTTTTCTTTTTTTCTTATTGTTGTAGTTTAAGTGAAAGTTTATAATTTAAGTCTCTCATACAAAAATTTACACATCCATTGTTGTGACCCTAATTGCTCTCCCGATACTGTGACAGCACACTCCTCCTTTCCAACGCTGATTTCCTGTGTCCATTCAACCAGCTCATGACCCTCTCTGCCTTCTCATCTCACCTCCAGACAGGAGCTGCCCATTTAGTCTCATGTATCTACTTGAGCTAAGAAGCACACTCTTCACGAGTATCATTTTATTTCCCATAGTCCAGTCCAATCTTTGTCTGAAGAGTTGGCCTTGGGGAATTGTTTTAGTTCTGGGTTGACAAAGAGTCTGGGGGTCATGGTTTCTGGGGTTTCTCCAGTCTCAGTCAGACCATTAAGTCTGGTCTTCTTACTAGAATTTGAGTTCTGCACTCCACCTTTCTCCTGCTCCATCAGGGACTCTGTTGTGTTCCCTGTCAGGGCAGTCATTGGTGGTAGTTGGGCACCATCCAGTTCTTCTGGTCTCAGGCTGATGAAGTCTCTGGTTTACGTGGCCCTTCCTGTCTCTTGGGCTAATACTTTCCTTGTGTCTTTGGTGTTCTTCATTCTCCTTTACTCCAGGTGGTTGGGACCAATTGATGCATCTTAGATGGCCGCTTGCTAGCTTTTAAGACCCCAAATGCCACTCACCAAAATAGGATGCAGAACATTGGTTTTTATTAAATTTTTAAATAATCTTTTAAAAACACCTTTAATTGGTGGACACATGATATTAAGGGTTTTGTCAAAATCAATAGAACTGCATAACACAAGAAGTGAACCCAATGTAAGCCACGGATTTTAGTTAATAATAATGTGTCAATATTGGTTCATCAATTGTAACAAATGTACCACAGGAATGCAAGATGTTCATAGGCGAAATGATGTGTAGGGGACAGGGGGAATATGGGAACACTTTCTACATTTTGCGCAATTTTTTTGTAAAACTAATACTGCTCAAAAGAATAGTCATTTGAAAAAAAAAAAAAACCTTTATGTCCACAAAAGGACAAATATTGTATGATCCCACATATGAATATCTAGAATAGGCATACGGTTAGAGACCAGAGTTTATTAGTGGTTATCAGGGGTGAGGAGCCCTGGTGGTGCAGTGGTTAAGCTCTCAGCTGCAAACTGAAAGGTCTGCAGTTGGAACTCACCAGCCGCTCCGTAGGAGGAAGATGTGGCCGTCGGCTTCTGTAAAGATTACAGCCTTGGAAACCCTATGGGGCAGTTCTGCTCTGTCCTCTAGGGTCGCTACGAGTTGGGATCCCTCGACGGTGGTGGATTTGGTTTTTGATTTGGTTGCCTGGGGCTGGGGGAGAGTGAAATAAGGTGTTATTGATTAACGCGTACAGGGCTTCTCTTTGGGATGAGGAAAAAGTTCTAGAAATGCATAGTGGTGATATTTGCCCAAGGTGGTAAATGTGATTAATGTCACTGAACTGTACATGTAAAGGCGGTTAAAATGGCAAATGTTTTGTTATATATATATTACCACAATAAAATTTAAAAAACACACACACGCACTTCTATTTCAAAATACTAGGAAAGCTTCAATGACGCTCAGTGTTCAACAACTCCCAGGCCAAATATTACCCGATTCCAGTCAGATTCCATACTGGTTCCCACTTTAAATTATACATCCTGTAGCTGACTTCACAAGGAGTCCTGGTGGCGCAGTGGTTAAAGCATTCAGCTGGTAACCAAAAGGTCGGCAGTTGGAACCCACAAGCCGCTCCTCAGGAGAAAGGTGTGGCAGTCTGCTTCCTTAACGATCACAGCCTTGGAAACCCAATGGGGCAGTTCTCCTTTGCCCTACAGGGTCCCTGTGAGTCGGAATCGACTCCACAGCAGTTCGTTAGCTATAGCTTCGTGCTCTAATTCTGGACCAATCACTAGTTTCAAAAATTAACTCTTGGTTATCACTACATAATAATCAGTTGTTTGTCTACAAACACATTTGAGGTGGAGCACATTCAAGAAACAACAGAATCTTTTAAGGAGGGAAATAAAATATGTCACTAAATCTTCTTGGAAACTCAGTGTTTGCCAGTTCATACCTGTAAACAATCCTAACCTTTTTACATTTCCTCAAAATTAAATTTGTATTAGCCGGAAGAATGAACATATCACTTTGACTCCTGTGCAAACTCTGCTCATGAACTCAAGCTTTGATTTTACAATAGAGACACTGAATGCTTTTGTCCAGCTTCCTTTCATCCCAGTCCCACGGGGAGTCCCCGTACTTCAAGCTTGCCTGGCTTAAGGAATTTTGTTCTTATTATTGCGGCAATCCGTTTTTGTGGCAGCCGTGCTCCAGCGTTGAGGGCTCCAGCACTGGGGGCTTTGTTGTTCTTCTTGCAGGCCTCAGACGCTTTGAGTTTCTGGACATGATGGCTGAGAACACAAAACCACTGTCCGAGCAGGTCCTTGTGATCAGTGAAGCAATGGCAGCCTCATATTTTGAAGTATATTTTTATTATCTTCAGGTCAGCTGAAAACAAATGCCCACCACCTTGAGAACAGACCTCCCCAAAACTCCCCAGGTTAAGGGCAGCAAGGGCCTCATCATTTTTGTTCCAGTGCTGAGGTCGTGGCTTGTTGCCATGTTCTCTTAATTTATCAAGAAACTAATCAGCCAGGAAATAACTTCACCAGGAAAGGTCTCAGCAGTCTGCTCAGAGAGGCCAAAGATCTTGGTAAGCCTTCTAGACAATGTCATCTATATCATCAGACCACAAGAAAAGAGTAAACTGACTGCTGGGTAAGATGGAGTCAAACACACACACACACACAGATATAATTTCTCCATTTTCTGATTTCTCTTTTAAAAATCTATAGCCACCAAGCCACCGTTTTGGAAACTAGGAAAGGGTTGTATTACCACACAAGCCCCTCTCCCCCAATGCAGGTGTACGCCTTTTCAGTGGGGTCTGATGCTCATCCTGCTGAGGACACAGGGCAAGCCCAAAGTACGAGAGGACTTTTCCCTGAAGGGAGTGGGCATTCCAGCACTGACGAGGGGGAGGGACCTGAGAAATACAAGGGAACCCCTGGAGAAGCCCCTGCGACAGGAAGGAAAAGGAACGCCTCTGTCTCTACGGGTCTCCCTCGCTCAATTCTCTACTTTGAGAAATCCGTCAGGGCTTGGGGGTCCTTTCAGGAGATTGAAGCAAAGACGCCCACTGTCCTGTGAGGGCAGGAGAAAAGCCTCCTGGGGAGATAACTGTGCAGAGATGTCAATCTGAAAGCGAGATATTTTATAAGCCAGACGATTGCATTTCATCTTCATCTTCAGATTTATACCCTTTCTATTGCCCCATAGAGTTTGTTGAGCTCCAATTTCAGTATTTAGCCTGGACTCAGTGGCACCAAAGAGAACCAAGGGAAGAATTCTGTACTACCTAGAAGCTAGAGGGGAGTCCACGGGTGGTGCAAAAGATGAATGCACTTGACACTAACTGAAAGGTTGGAGGTTCGAGTCCACCCAGAGGTACTTCAGAAGAAAGGCCTGGCAATCTACTTCCAAAACATCAGCCATTGAAAACTCTATGGAGCACAGTTCTCCTCTGACACACATGGGGTCACCATGAGACGGAGTGGACTTGACAGCAATTGGTAAAAGGCTAGAAGAGAGAAGCGGGATCAGGGACCCCAGAGGCCCAAGGTGGGGAGGGGAGGACAGCAGGAAGGTGATGAAGAATCTCAGGACTCACGGGTCAGCCTGTGAGCTCTGCCTCTCTGGCCCTCAAGAGACTCTTCCCGTTCAGAAACCCGGGCATATCTGTGTTTCTTATTATTAGGATACTATATTTACAGAATTAGAGGTTTCTATTTAATTTATATTTAATCTAATAAAACACATTACATTTATGTTGATAAAATTTGTATTATTAAAATAGAGTTAGAAGGTAACGCTGTCACTTTTGATAAGGTAAAGAGAAGGAGAAGCGTAGGTAAAAAGCATACTACTTGGGTATTAGGGCCTCTAGTGTTGATCTTATTTTTTCTTCTATGATCTTTATAATTTTTGGTTTTATATTTAGGTCTTTGATCCATTTTGAATGAAGTTTTGTGTATTGTGTGAGGTATGGGTCCTGCTTTTTTTCTTTTGCATGTGGACATCCAGTTTTGCCAGCACCGTTTGTTAAAATGACTGTCTTTTCCCCATTTAATGGACTTTGGGCCTTTGTCAAAGATCAGTTGATCATAGGTGGATAGATTTACATCTGGGTTCTCCATTCCGTTCCATTGATCTATGTGTCTGTACTTGTACCAATACCAGGCTGCTTTGACTACCGTGGCTATATAGTAGATTCTGAGGTCAGGTAGCGCTAGACCTCCTACTTTGTTGTTCTTCTTCTTCAGTAATGCTTTGCTTATCTGGGGCTTCTTTCCTTTCCATATAAAGTCAATGATTATTTTTTCCATCTCATTAAAGAATGCTGTTAGTATTCAGATCAGGATTGCATTGTGTTTGTAGATGGCTTCAGGTAGAATTGACATTTTCACGGTGTTGAGTCTACCTACTACTTGGATTCAATTTAACCCCTGCCAAAAAAAAAACAAACCTATTGAGATCGAGTCAATCCCAACTTACAGCAATGCTATAGGACAGAGTAGAACTGTCCCATAATGTTTCCTAGGCTGTGAGTTGGAATCGACTCAACAGCATCGGGTTTGTGTTTTATTTGTTTGTTTGTAAACTTTACGGAAGCAGACTACCACATCTTTCTCTCAGGGAGTGGCTGATGGGTTCAAACCAATGATCTTTCAGTTAGCAGCCAAGCACTTAACCAATGCACCCAGGGTTCCTTTTCACCCTTGTAGATCAGACATTTTTGTAAACATATTACTAGGATGCCCCAGAGTTTGCAGGGAAGCTCCTCGAGGAAGAAAGCCCACAGGATGGGAGAGCTCATTCCTGGAATGTCAGGCAGCAGACCTCAAACACAGTGAGGAACAGGTCAAAGGCAGAGGAAAAATCCTGGTGTGGAGCCCTCGCCAAACTGAGAGGCAGATACAGAAAGGTGGTTCAAGCCCATTAGATTCACAAACACAAAGAAGAAATGGGGAAAAAACCAAGTTTCATAGCTAGGGCTGCCAAGCCAGTTTCTTGAGAGCTAGACAGGTAATGTACCTTCACACCAGACACTGGGATAGAAAAGGTGGTTACTACTGGAGAAAGAGGGTTACAAAGGGAAGGAGACTTTCACTTTCCTCGCATTCTGATAGTCTGAGCTTTTTTTATATGTAAAGCATACATCACTTTTGAAATTAAGAAATTAATTAGAGAGGGAGGTAAAGAAGAAGAGAGAGAGGAAAGGAAGGAGGGAGAGAGGGAAGAAGTGGCTTTTGATATTGATGGCCTTCTACTCAGGTTGTCCATAGGCATCTGTAACCCCTTTCCTAGGGCACCAGGTGGACCCAAGCACACAACCCCTGGACCACAGGCTCCAAGACTCTTCCAGCGGACTCTGGTATTCACCTGGAGGCAGAGTCAGGAGTAGAAGAGGTCTTTTACTATAGTATGTGTACAGGGTGCCGTCTATACCCCCCTGTGCCAGCTCAGAGTACTCTAGCATGTCGCCTCTATTCCCAGTAAAGGCAAGTGTGCTCTCCTCATCCATCTTTCTCCTTTATGCTCATCAGAGTCCTAGAGGCATGTTAGGGTTGGGGTGTTCATGGGGCCGCCAGGTAGTGATGGCAGCCAGGTGGAAGTCTATCAAGAGCACTTCAGGAAGATGGAACAAAGTTCCTTCTCTTTCATATGAAGACGGGACAGTCAACTCATGAGACTAATGAAGGCTGCTTAGTTCAGTGGTGGACACATAATTATGTCATCTCCTCTTCCAGAAAGGAAGGACAGATGTTTGTATTTTGACCCAAGAAGATATCCTCACCATCACCACCTGTCCCTACCTCCTCATCCTTTGCCATAGCCAAATGACTTTTTTGTAATTCATCAAAGAAAAGACAAACAATTGAGCTTCCCTTTAATGGTATCTAAGGGAAAAAATAAAATAAAAATAAAACCCACAAGGCAAACGTTTGTATCTTGTTCCATGATAAATTTGAAAGTGAAGGTTAAGAACATCCCATTCTCCTTTCCCATCCCCCTGGCTCTCACATTTGCATTTATTAACTTATTTATCAATTGATCGAATACCCGCTATGTCCTAGGTGCAGTGCCTCGTGCTGGGAACACCAAAAGGAGACGACATAATTTCTCCTCACCAGGAGTGTATACGCACATACATAAATGTAAAATATTACAATGTTTGCTGGTATGGAACAAGATACAAAATATAGTGGAAGCAAAAGGAAAAAAGTATCCAAATCTGCCTGAGATTTCAGAGAGATTTACACTGAGACTCATTCTCCATTCCAATATTTTTTGGGCAAGAATTGCTTTCTTTAGTGTAGGCCCAACCTCTGTGCTATCACAAGCATCACTCACTGTAAAAACGACGTGGGGCGATTTCTGACCTCCTCTGACTTCACTGAGGAAGAAAAATCAAGATCAACAGCCCAAGGCTGATTCCTATGAGATGGGGGTCAGATACACCTCCTCTCTCTGCCATCTTTACCAATTCTGACACCAACTGTCCCTCCCACGGCACTCTCTACTGGATTTGATAATGCACTGCAATGGCCACACAGAACTCACAGACCATACTCACAGTTATGGAGTTTATTAGGGAAGTAACAGTTACAATTCAGGCTCAGGAACACTCAGGATACAGTTCTTCTATCAGGACAGCCTCTCCCCAGCTGTGTTCGTAGGCCCTCCTCTCCCTGGCCCTCAGTCTCTGCCCAAAGGCACTCAGCGTTCTCTCTCTTTGTGCCGGGAAGCCCAACACGCCGTCTCCTGCTGCCAGATCTCTGCTGCCAGGTCTCTCCTGCTGGTCTCTCCTTCCTTGGTGGTGGTGGGCTCCTCCTCTCTGCTCTGGAATTGGCCCTCTTTTAAGGCTAAACTGACCAATCCCCTTGGTAGGCCATAATTACCTTATCATACAGTCCTGCCCAGTCACCTGGGTGGGATTTACAAGACCATGGCTAGAAAGGCCACACACAAAAGCACTTAATCCACTGCTCTCACTGTGTAAACTTGGCCACCATTAAAGATAAGCTTCCTTGAAAGTTTATATATATGCGTATATATACACATACATATGTGTGTGTATGTATGTATGTATGTATATGCATCCGTATTCCCTTTCTCCAGGTCCCCTTGCCTTCTCCACCACTGCCCTTTAGTGATCACGGGAAGAGCCCATCCCACATACCAAAAGAAAACGAAAACCAGGTGTCAGCTATGTCTCTCGGTTGTCTCACTGCTTTGATTCATAGAGACTTTAATTCCAAGTAGGTGACCAACCATCCCCATTTTCCCAGGACTGAAGCATTTTCCAGGCCTTGGGACTTTCAGTTTTAAAACTAGGTCAGTTCCAGGCAAGCTAGAACCATTGGTCGCTCTAAGTCAGCTGGGCAATTCTGTGCTCTGGTGACCATTAGGCACGTGCCATCTTTCTGTAAAGAAGCTTCTATGAATTCATGATTTCAAAAGCAATAACCTCAAATTGCTGCTTAATAACGTCAAGTCTTGGCCACAAGAGGACGAAATCGTAATCTTGTCTACTTCCCTGGGCCCCTGCTTTGGCCCCCGCCTGCCACTTTTAATTATAACCAAAGGGAAAAAAAACAAAAACTTCTCCAAGCTCAATTCCAACTTAATTCTAAATCTAATCAGACTTTATTTAAACCTCTGAAACGACAACTATTAAAATGAAGAAATAGACCCTTAGGCCGAGAATCAAAGACAAGAGGACTAAGCACTGCCAGCTATTGCTGGGCAAGCGGGATCAGAAGAGTTAAGGGATGACACGCAGGCGCAGCTGGCTTAAGAAGACTGCCCCGGGGAACGCCTCCTTTTTGCTAAGTCCTTTTAAATTGTCTCTTGTTTTAAATTAAATATGAAATAATTAATCCTGTAGATCCTGTCGTTTCTCATGTTTTAAAAGTCAACTATTAACCTCACTCGTTGCCTTTGTGGGGGTGAAAAGTCCCTTTAACTAGAGGAAAAATACCACAAAGCTCAAAATGGCAAAGCTCGGAGCATGGGAGGCGATTCTTAGTTTCAGTCACTAGCTACTTTTGTTGGAATAAAAGTGTATCATCCACCGATTCGGTGTTAAGATCTCATGTCTCTCTTAAGCATTTGTTGTTGTTGTTAACTGCTGAGTCAGCCCCTGACTTAGGACGACCCCACATACAACTGAACAAAATTCTGTTCTATACCACCCCTGTGATTGGTTGTGGACCAGACTGTTGTGATCCATCAAGTTTTCACTGGCTGATTTTCCCAAGTAGATCCCTGGGCCTTTCTTCCTAGTCTGTGTTAGTCTAGAAGCTTTGCTGCAACCTGTTCAGCATCATAGCAACACACAAGCCTCCAGCGACGGACGGGTGGTGGCTGCCCATGAGGTGCCTTGGCCGAGAGTTGAACTCAGCCTCCTGCATGGAAGGTGAGCATTCTACCACGGAACCACCACTGCCACCCTTAAGCATTGAAGGAGGTCCAAGTACACAGCCCTCAGCAAATTATTCCAGAATGTTCCATCTTCAAAACTCCTAAGGAGACAGAAGCAGCCATGTGAGCAAAGAAGAGGGGAGAGAGCTATGAATCCCCACATACTAACAGGGCTTATCTCGTTTACCTTCCCACAACCGAGTCGGGGTAACTGGAAACACTCAAGCTTGCCGTGAGGAACATGGAAAATTCTACACTTCAGGAGAGCGCTGGTGACCGTCGCAGCAGGGAGACAGAACCAAAGAAGAAGGCACGAGTCTTATGAGATCTGCGTGACCTAATCGTCATTACGCGAGGGTGACTCGGGTAGACAGAAAAGCTGAGTTGGAGAAGGATCAGAGATTGAAAGCTGTTTCCCACCCAACAGTTCCCACATTCTGAATACTCCATTCAGAAACATGTAAATATCATCACAGAAAAAAGGGTATTTTCTAATTCATTGCATTCTATACCACTTCTACACCATAAGACTTGCAGTGTTGAATAGAAGTGCCACTGGTTGGTGCTCTTACTTTTTCACACTTTCAAATTCTTCTACAACCACAGCCTCTCTCAGGGCATGTATCATGAGTGAGTGTTCCCACCCAGGCTGCCCCCAACAAGAGAGGGGCTGTGTGCTTGTAGAGAGGCGCAAGCACTGATGCTGCCTGGCGTAGGGGCTAATTAGTAACAAGGTTCCCAACTCTCCTGTGGCATGGGTTGACCTGTGCATGGATTTTCCATTCAATCTGTAATTTTTGCTCTCTTCACATTTTCCACACTGCACTAAAAGTACTCTCCAGAAAAGCATTTATCTTTCCTATTGCTGCTTCACAGCCTGTCCCCATTAGAGAATTTTCAGGAAGCACTAGCTGGTACCTGTAAAAAAATCCACTGACTTTTACAAGTGGAACATCACAAGAAAATCCTATTTTCTTTCCACCTCTTTCCCTCCTAACCCATCCCTTGCCTACTTCCCACTCAACTCATAAACTGAGTAAAAGCATTTCAACATTTCTCATCCTTTCTCTCATTTTTTTCTTCTACTTTTTTTTTTTCTTGTTTTGGGGAAATTTATTACAAGAAGAAGTTTTATTTCCAGTAATGGTAGCTGACCTTCAGAAACAAATGAAAAAACAATGAGATACCCTGGTCCTTCTTGTTTTACAGAGCCACTGTGTGTGTGCACATGCTTGTGTGGGCGTGTGTGTGTGCTGCTCTAGAGGCTACTTATCAGGGCTTTTTTGTTTGTTTTGTTGTGTATACATGTGTGTGTGAGAGTGTGTGTCAAAGGGCCATTTCCCTTATGTTTTTTAAAAGAAATTCTTCATTATAAAAAGTAATAAATTCCTGATAGAGTATATGGAGCGTATCAAAATAGAAAAAAAAAAAAAAAAGAACTTTCACAAAACTAAAAGCCAGAAGCCACCACTATTAATATTTTAGTATATTTTCCATTATTCTGCTGCTAAAGATTATTGTTTTTATATAACGTTTTAGTATTATGTAAAGTTTCATCAACCCATTTCCAATGTGCACTCCCCTAACAAACCTTTCCTGACTCTCCTCTAGTCACCAGAGTTAGTAGCCTCTCACAATCACATCTATCATGTGGATTGTAAATATTCCCTGGGTACGCGTTTGTCTCACCCACTAGGGTCAAAGCTCCTGTTTGGCAGGGAATTTCTTTGGTTTATCTTAGTTACTCAAGGATGTAGCACACAGCAATAATTCAACAATTGAAGCAAATATTTATTTGCACATACTATGTGCCAGGGCAGTTATTAGGTGCTGAGTATACAACAGTGAACCCAACAGACACGACAAGAGCCACAGATTGTGATGAGGAAGGGTGGGCACCAGAGAGAAGGAGGGCTAGACGACAAGCAAGGGCCCAAATCAAGCAGGGCCTTTGAGCTGCACAGTGGGGGGCCACTGAAGGTTGTCTGCAGGGCATCAACCCTCCCTGGATGCTGTTTGGGAATAGATTAGAGGGGACACACGTGGAAGCAGGGGGGCCAGTTAAGAAGCTGATGTTGGTTTGGACTCTAGTGAGAGAAGAAGAGGTGGACAGATTCAAGATATGTTTTGGGGGTAGAATAGACAGGATTGTCTGACAACTTGGATATGAGGGTGTCTTAGTTACCTAGTGCTGCCGTGACAAAAAATACCACAAGTGAGTGGTTTTAAGAAAAAGAAATTTATTTTCTCACAGTTCTGGAGGCTAGAAGTCCAAATGAAGGGTGCTGCCTCTAGCAGAAGGTCCTCTTTGTCTCTCAGCTTCTCGTAGCTGCCAGCAATCCTTGGCATTCCTGGCCTTGTAGATTCATCTGCCTCCACCTTCACATTGCGTCTTGCCCCTTGTGTGTGTTGCTCTGTCTGTACTCCCCTTTATAAGGCACCACTCATAATGGATTAGGTCTAGGGCTCACCCTACTCTAGTATGTCCTCTTTAACATAACAAAAGAAAACTCTTAGTTACAAATAAGGTCACATTCACGTACAGGGGTTAGAATTTCAACACATATTTTGAGGGGGACAAAATTCAATCTATAACAGAAGATAAGTGAAAAGAAGAAATAAGTAGGTCATCTAGGTCTCTGGAAGAGGCAATGAGGTGGATGAAGTTGTGATTTACGGAGATGGAGAAGAGAGGGGAGAAGTAGATGGAAGTGGCCAGAACCAGGAGTTTTTTCTAGGACATATTACATTGAGATGCTTGTGAAACAGCTATATGGAAACATAGAGGAAGCACTTGGATACACAAGCGTGGAGTTCAGAGAAGCAGTTGGACCTGAGGCTATAAATTCAGGAATCACCAGCAAATAAATGTTATTTACAGCTCTGGGTCAAGTTGAGACCACCTACGGAGAGTGCAGAAGAGGAGAAAGGGCCCAGTAGGTAGGGGAGGAAGCGGACTGAGATAGGAGAAGAACCCCAGAGTGGTGTGGTAGCCACTGCTGCTAGAAGAGTAAGATGAGGGCAGAAAGCTGGCTTATGAGTGTGGCAAGGTGGAAATCACCACTCACCTTGAACAAGGAGTGGCTAAGATGTGAGGCAGTAAAGACAGCATGTCCAGACAACTTCCCCAAAGATTTCAGGCCTAAAAGGCAGAGAGGGCGTGGCAGTTGGAGATCCTTAAAGGATCAAGCAAAAAGTTCAGAATGTTTACATGGGAATGATCCAGTAGAAAGGGAGATATCAATAAGGTTCAAGATAGAGGTGATAATAGAAGGAGCTAAGTCCTTTAGAAGATGAGGGGGTGGTGTCCAGAACACAAGCAGAGAAGCTGGCCTTCGACTGTAACAATTGTAACAGGAGAGAAGAGTACTAGATTCTCAATTGAGTGGTAAGTTGAGAGAGTGCCCATTCTTCAAAGAAGTATGAGGCAGAGTTGTCAGCCAAGAGTGAGGGGAAAGACTAGGGGAGCATGCTCAGGGAGCTCATAGGAGCAACCCAGCCAGCCTTGGGGAAACTGGAAGCCTGGGCTTGATACCGAAGATGAGTGGAATTTAGCTAAGCACAGCAGGACAGAGGCAGTGAGGGCGTGGAAGGACTGGAGGCTGAGAATCATTCAGAATGGCCTGAGCATGGACTGGGAGGGGTAAGGAGCAGCAGGGCTTGGGGGAGTGGGGGTAAGTAGGGCCTTTATCCACCATGATAAAGAATTTTGGCTTTATCCTGGAGGCAACAGGGAGAGAATGGAGGATGTTAAGCCAGCAAGTGACATAATCATGCTGGAGTTTTAGAGAAGCATTCTGGATAGGCCTGGACAGGAGGTTGCAGGGAAAGGGACTAGAGGGAAAGACACTAAGCAGGAAGTTAATGTGATCAGAGAAATGGGAGGCAATGAGGCCTGAAATAACGTAGTAGTGATGGAGATGGAAGGAAACAGAGAGATTCATGAAATATGTCAGAGGAAGAACCAACAGCATTTAAATCAGAAACATATTTGATAGTTTCTTAAACAAACATTACTTGATTATTATCAAATGCGTTAAACTCCACATTCTATCTTAAATCTAACAGTCAAAGCAGGGACCTCTTTGTAAATGCCCTGGCTGAGCTGACCTCATGCTTCCCCTCAATTCCTAGCACAGTGCTGGGCACATAGCTGTGGTTAAGTGACTTCTTCCAGTCAAATTAAGCTACCCGCATGAAGAATTCCTTCTTGTTCCAGTCTTCCTTTGCAGGAGGTACTGACCTATAGAGCTCCCAATTTCTGGTAACCTTACAAAACCAGTTGCCATCCAGTTGACCTCAACTCACAGTTACCTCATGTGTGTCAGAGTGTAACTATGTTCCACAGGGTTTTCAAGGGCTGATTCTTCAGAAGTAGATCACCAGGCCCTTCTTCCAAGGTACCTCTGGGTGGACTCAAATCTCCAACCTTTCTGTTAGTAGCTAAACGTATTAACCGTTTGCAGGGACTCCCTGGTAACCTTAGTAACCTTGTAACTGGGTCACACATAATAGTAAAACCTCAGTGGTACCCTATATATGTGTACGATGCTATACTTTACAACATGCTTTCATTTGAATACTTTGATCCTCACCACGTTGAACAGGATTAATTATTTCAGTGCTATAGATAAAGACGATGAGAGCTTAGAGAGGTTAAGTGAATTCTGTTTGGTCACAAGGCCAGGAGAAAGGGGAGGGACCTAAAGCAAAGCCCAGTATCTGGACTTCCAGCCCTACTCGATTGTCCTCATCTTGTCTTATATATTGCAAGAAGTAATGTTCTTTATTTTTAGAGCCATACCCGTCTTCCCCTACAATGAAAATATGTGACTATGTGGCTTCTCAGAACGTATGTTCACATTTAAGAACTCTCAAATCATATAGCTGGAAAGGACCTCAAGACCTCAGTGGCTCCTGGCCTATACCCACATCATCAGACGACTCTTACCCATTGTCTTCCTATGCCTTTCACTGTCGTCCAAAGCAAAGAATTGATTTTCAAGGAATAAATTAATAATTTCCCAGACTTACCCACTAGATAGAGCAAGTCAAGGAATTATGTTATAATTCTCATAGAAAAGTTTCACCTATGGGTTGTTGTTGTTGTGTGCCGTGAAGTCGATTCTAACTCATAGCCACCCTACAGAACAGAGTAGAACAGCCCTGTAGGGTTTCCAAGGCTGTAATCTTTACAGAAGCAGCTATGGGAGAGGCCTCTAAATCCAATATCACTCATGCAAACAGCTCACCCGAGAAGAAACAACATACCCTGCCCTCTTCCCTCCTCTCTGACATTACGTTAATGGGATCACTAAGGCTCAGAAAATCTCTTTCTTATCTTGATTCTCTCCTACTTTTATTGGAAAATTATCATTTTGGCCTCTCTTTCTCCTCATATCTTCTTCTTCTCCTTCCCACTTCTCTGTCTGAGTAGAGGTAGGGAAGGGCTAGCAGGAGTCAGAATTGAGGAGATAGAGATTGAAAGAAGTAAAAAGAGGCAAAGAGGCACCAAAAAAATGGAGAGGGTGCAGAATAAGGGGGAGGCATGAGATAAGGACATGTCTATCAGTTTGTCATACTGTGGTGGCTTGCATGTTGCTGTGATACTGGAAGCTTTGCCACCAGTATTTCAAATACCAGCAGTGTCACCCTTGGTGGACAGGTTTCTGCAGAGCTTCCAGACCAAGACAGACTAGGAAGAAGGATCTACTTTTGAAGACACTGGCCAGTGAAAAACTTATGAAAGCAGCAGAACATTGTCTGATATAGTGCCGGAAGATGAGCCCCTCAGGTTTGAAGGCACTCAAAATACGACAGGGAAATAGCTGCCTCCTCAAAGTAGAGTCAACCTTAATGACATGGATGCAGTCAAGCCTTCAGGACCTTCATTTGCTGATGTGGCACGTCTCAAAATGAGAACAAACAGCTGCAAACATCCATTAATAATCGGAATGTGCAGTATGTATGTACAACATAGGAATCTAGGAAAATTGGAAATCATCAAAAATGAAATGGAACACATAAACATCGATATCCTAGGCATTAATGAGCCGAAATGGACTGGTATTAGCCATTATGAATCAGACAATCATATGGTCTACTATGCCGAGAATGACAAATTGAAGAGGAATGGCATCACATTCATCATCAAAAAGAACATTTCATGGAAGTACGATGCTGTCAGTGAGAGGATAATATGCATATGCCTACAAGGAAGACCAATTAATATATTATTCAAATTTACGCACAATCACTAAGGCGAAAGATGAAGAAAGTGAAGATTTTTACCAACTTCTGCAGTCTGAAACTGATCAAACATGCAATCAAGATGCACTGATAATTACTGGATTGGAATGTAAAAGTTCGAAGCAAAGGATTGGTAGTTGGAAACTATGGCCTTGATGATAGAAATGATCGCTTGATAGAATTTTGCGAGACCAATGACCTCTTAATTACAAATACCTTTTTTCAACAACATAAATGGCGAATATACACATGGCCCTCGCCAAATGGAATACATAGGAATCAAATCGACTACATCTGTGGGAAGAGATTGTAAAAACAGCTTAGGGGAGTTGTCTGACCTCCTCCAACCCCAAAAGGGGAAAGACAACCAAGATCAACAGCTCCAGGCTGACTCTCATGAGGTGGAGCCAGACAAGCCTCCTCTCTCCGCTGTCTTTACTAATTCTGACACCAACTTTCCCTCCCACAGCACTCTCTATTGGGTTCAATAATTCATTGCAATGGCCACACAGAACTCACAGACCATACTCACAATTATGGGGTTTATTAGGGACGTAACAGGGTACAGTTCAGGCTCAAGAACACTCAGGATACAGTTCTTCCATCAGGATAGCCTCTCCCCAGCTGTGCTCGCAGGCATGCCTCTCCCTGACCCTCAGTCTTTACCCAAAGGCACTCAGCTTTCTCTCTCCTTGGGCTGGGAAACCCACCATGCCATACCTCGCTGTCAGGTCACTGCTGCTGAGTCTCTCCTGCTGGTCTCTCCTTCCTTGGTGGTGGTGGCTTCCTGTCTGCTCTGGAATTGGCTCTTTTAAGGCAAAACTGACAAATCCCCTTGGTAGACCACAATTACCTTATCACACAATCACCTGGGTGGGAGTTACAAGATCATGGCTAGAGAGGCCACACACAAAAGCAATTAATCGCACCACAAAGACAATGGAAAAGTTCAATATCATCAGTCAGAACAAGGCCAGGGGCTGACTGTGTAACAGATCATTAATTGCTCATATGCAAGTTCAACTTTAAGCTGATGAAAATTAGAACAAGTCCACAAGAGCCAAAGTATGACCTTGAGTACATCCCACCTAAATTTAGAGACCATCTCAAGAACAGATTTGACACATTGAACACTAATGACTGAAGACCAGACAAGTTGTGGAATGACATTATACATAAAGAAAGCAAGAGGTCATTAAAAAGACAGGAAAGAAAGAAAAGATCAAAATGGATATCAGAAGAGACTCTGGAAGTTGCTCTTGAACTTATGGTAACTAAAGTAAATGGAAGCAAATGATGATGTAAAACAGCTGAACAGAAGATTTCAAAGGGCGGCTGGAGAAGACAAAGTAAAGTATTATAATGAAATGTGTAAAGACCTGGAGATAGAAAACCAAAAGGAAAGAACACACTCAGCATTTCTCAAGCTGAAAAAATGAAGAAAAAATTCAAGTCTCGAGTTGCAATACTGAAGGATTCTACAGGGAAAATATTAAACAATGCAGGAAGCATCAAAAGCAGATGGAAGGAATACACAGTCACTGTACCAAAAAGAATTGGTCAACGTTCAATAATTTCAGGAGGTACCATATAACCAAGAACCGATGGTTCTGAAGGAAGAGGTCCAAGCTGTACTGGAGGCACTGGCAAAAAAACAAGGCTCCGGGAATTGAAGGAATACTAATTGAGATGTTTCAACAAACAGATGCAGTGCTGGAAGTGCTCACTCATCTATGCAAAAAAATTTGGAAGACAGCTACCTGGCCAAGTGACTAGAAGAGATCCATATTTGTGCCCATTCCAAAAAAAGGTGATCCAACAGAATGCAGAAATTATCAAACAATATCATTAATATCACACGCAAGTAAAGTTCTGCTGAAGATCATCCAAAAGTGGTTGCAGCAGTACATCGACAGGGAATGCCACAAATTCAAATCGAATTCAGAAGAAGCTGTGGAACAAGGGATATCATTGCTGATGTCATATGGATCCTGGCTGAAAACAGAATACCAGAAAGGTATTTACCTGTGTTTTATTGACTACGCAAAGGCATTTGACTGTGTGGATCATAACAAATTATAGATAACATTGTGAAGAACGGGAATTCCAGGACACTTAATTGTGTTCATAAGGAACCTGTACTTAGACCAAGAGGCAGTCATTCGAACAGAACAAGGGGATACTGCATGGTTTAAAGTCAGGAAAAGTGTGTGTCAGGGTTGTATCCTTTCACCATACTTAATCTATATGCTGAGCAAATAAAATCCAATAAGGTAGAATATATGAAGAAGAATACAGCATCAGGATTGGAGGAAGACTCATTAACAACCTTTAGTATGCAGATAACACAATCTTGCTTGTGAAAGTGAAGAGGATTTGAAGCACCTACTGATGAAGATCAAAGACCACAGCCTTCAGTATGGATTGCGTCTCAACATAAAGGAAACAAAAATCCTCACAACTGGACCAATAACCAACATCATGATAAATGGAGAAAAGATTGAAGTTGTCAAGGATTTCATTTTACTTGGATCCACAGTCAATGCCCATGGGAGCAGCAGTCAAGAAATCAAATGAGGCAGGGCCCAGATGGCAGAGTAGTCAGATGATTCCTGTGGTCCCTGTTACACAAAGACCCAAAAAAAAAGTGAATCGATTATATATGACAATCTAGGAGCCCTGAACATCAAAGATAAAGTTGAGGAATCAGACTGAGTGTCTGGAGAAGGGAGAGATGGTTCAGAAGCAGTGAGGAGTTGCCAGACTTGACCCAGCTGGCCCCAGCACCCTGCAGCCTGGATCAGCTGGCACGCAAGGAGTGAGGCAAGCAGTGGTGCTTGGGACACATTTTCCACATCAAGAGAGACCAAGCAGCAGAGAGTCTGCTCAAACCTCCAGAACAAGTAAAAAATGGCACTCAATCAGTAAAAGATAAGTACAGGCGTCTAATCTACCACACAGATCAAAAAATAAACCCCTCCTTTTGGGAAGTACCTCCCTCCCATTTACCTGCCCGCTCCTCACTCTGCTCCTGGTCCCAGTCAGGTTTCAGTGATGGCTGTGCCCCCTGGGCCAGAAGTAGGACCCATTGTGTGCCCTGAGCCATTTTCCCAGCTTCAGAGAGGGAACAAATTAACAAACAGGGAAAAATAATCTGCCAGCTCCCCTAAGCTGGGAACTCAGGGCAGCACAGCCCCTTTGCCTAGGCACAGGCATAAGGAGTCCACGGACTTTGAATGCCTTTCACCCCTGCATAGATCTGTGTAGGCCCATTTCAACCACATAAGCCCTCATTAGAACAGTACAACAGGGTTTATACCTGAAGCCTATTTTCAACTGTATCAGCTATAATGGGGAGTGGAAGATTCATGACATTTGACACCACCATGCCCATTAAGCAGGATCCTTACCTACCCACATCAGGGGCCTAAGGACTGGAGGCTCTACCCACACCACCTAGCCACCCATGACAGGGGTCTAAGAATAAGTGGTGACTCCCAGTCCTTACAGGCAATATCACTGGGTGCTCATAGTCCGACTGCAAAACCTACCTACATATGCAATCTAGGGAACAGGGACATGCCTACCACCCAGACTCTCAAGGGCAGCAGTCAGCCCCCTGCCTTGATCAGCACACGACCCCCTACTGCAGCCAGATAACTGTACCTACTCCAATCACCCCTGCACATCTAGGACTGTAGCTAAGAGCCTGCACCACACACTCGGTGACTGATGACCTGGACACCTAAGCTGAATACACACAAGAAAAGTAAACAGACGCCTAGGCTCACATTCCCAGTAACAGCTCTAGCCACCTGGAGATGGGTCGTGAGAGCTTCAAAGATGCCAATAATCAAACTAACTCACATGACAAGCCTATTTTGGCATATCAAACAAGAACATAGGACACAGTAAGAAAACATAAAATAAATAAATATAATAACTTATTGAAGGCTTGGAGACAACAGTCAATATCAAATCACATAAAGAGGCAGAAATGATGGCTTCAGCAAGCCACCAAAACAAAGAATCAAGAAACTTTCCAGAGGAAGACAACTTCTTGGAATTACCGGAGGCAGAATACAAAAGATTAATATATAGAACTCTTCAAGAGATCAGGAAGGAGATCATTCAAAATGCAGAACAAGCCAAGGAACACACAGACAAAGCAATAGAGGAACTTAAGAAGGTTATACAAGAGCATAACGACCAATTTAACAGGCTGCAAGAATCCATAGAGAGATAGCAAACAGAAATCCAAAAGATTAACAATAAAATTTCAAAATTAGACAACTCAGTAGAAAGTCATAGCAGCAGAATTGAGGTGATAGAAGTCAGAATTAGTGAGATTGAAGATAAAGCACTTGACACCAACTTATTTGAGGAAAAATCAGATAAAAGGATTTTAAAAAATGAAGAAACCCTAAGAATTATGTGGGACTCTATCAAGAGGAATAACCTACGAGTGATTGGAGTACCAGAACAGGGGGGGATAACAGAAAATACAGAGAGAATTGTTGAAGGTTTGTTGGCAGAAAATTTCCCTGATTTCGTCAAAGATGAGAAGATATCTATCCAAGAAGCTCATCAAACCCCACGCAAGGTAGATCCCAAAAGAAAGTCACCAAGACATATCATAATCAAACTTGCCAAAAGCAAAGATAGAGAATTTTAAGAGCACCTAGGGTTAAATGAAAAGTCATCTACAAAGGAGAGTCAATAAGACTAAGCTTGGACTACTCAGCAGAAACCATGCAGCAAGAAGGCAATTGGATGACATATATAAAGCCTTGAAGGAAAAAAATTGCCTGTCAAGAATTATGTATCCAGCAAAACTGTCTCTCAAACATGATGGCAAAATTAGAGCATTTCCAGATAAACAGAAGTTTAGGGGATTTGCAAAAACCAAACCAAAATTACAAGAAATACTAAAGGGAGTCCTCTGGCTAGAAAATCAATAACATCAGATAACAACACAAGACTAGAACACAGGACAGAACAACCAGATATCAACCCAGATAGGGAAGTCACAAAAATCAATCAAAGCTAAAACACTGAAAATAGGGAAACAGAGACATCAATATGTAAAAGATGACAATATTAAAACAGAAAAGAGGGACTAAATAATATAGTCATAGATCTTTCATATGGAAAGGAAGTCAAGGCAATATAAAGAAATAAAAGATTGGTTCAAACTTGGAAAAATAGGGATAAATATTAAGTTAACCACAAAAGAAAATAACAATCCTACACACCAAAATAAAAAACAAGCAAAACATAAAGACTCAACAAATGCAAAATAAACAACAATGAAAAAGATGAAAAGAAAATACAGAAAGAAAAACAACTCAGCACAGAAAATTAAGTGGAACAAAGAAACTGTCAACAACACACACAAAAAAAAATACATCAAAATGAGAGCACTAAACTCATACCTATCAATAACTATGCTGAATGTAAATGGACTACATGCATCAATAAAGACACAAAGAGTGGCAGAATGGATAAAAAAACACGATCTGTCTATATGCTGCCTACAAGAGACACACCTTAGACTCAAAGATACAAACAAACTAAAACTCAAAGGATGGAAAAAGATCTATCAGGCAAACAACAATCAAAAAAGAGCAGGAGTGGCAATATTAATCTCTGACAAAATAGACTTTAAAGCAAAATCTACCACAAAGGATAAGGAGGGACACTATATAAAGATTAAAGGGTCAATACACCCAGAGGACATAACCATAATAAGTATTTATGCATCCAATGACAGCACTCCAAAATGCATAAAACAAACTCTAACAGCGTTGAAAAGAAATAGACAACTCCACAATAATAGTAGGAGACTTCAACACACCACTTTCAGTGAAGGACAGAACATCAAGAAAGAAACTCGATAAAGACATGGAAGAGCGAAATGCCACAATCAACCAACTTGATCTCATAGACATATACAGAACACTCCAACCAACAGCTTCCAAGTATACCTTCTTTTCCAATGCACATGGAACATTCTCCAGAAGAGACCACATATTAGGCCACGAAGCAAGCCTTAACAGAATCCAAAATATAAAAATGTTAAAAGCATCTTTTTGGACCATAAAGCCATAAAAGTAGAAATCAATAATAGAAAAAGCAAGGGAAAAAAATCAAATACTTGGAAACTGAACAACACGTTGCTTAAAAACTACAGGGTTATGGAAGAAATTAAGGATGGAATAAAGAAATTCACAGAATCAAATGAGAATGAAAACACATCCTACCAGAACCTTTGGGACACAGTAAAAGCAGTGCTCAGGGGTCAGTTTATAGCAATAAATGCACACATCCTAAAAGAAGAAAGGGCCAAAATCAAAACATTAACCCTACAACTAGAACAAGTACAAAGAGAGCAGCAAAAGAAGCCCTTGGACACCAGAAGAAAGCAAATAATGACAATTAGGGCAGAATTAAATGAAATAGGGAGTAGAAAAACAATTGAAAGAGTTAACAAGACCAAAAGCTGGTTCTTTGAAAAGATCACCAATATAAGAGAAGACAGTACACTGGACTAAACCAAAAGCTAAGAAGTTTCCTGAACACAACCAAACACTTCAAGGGACAGTGTAGCAGGGGCAGAGGTCTGGGAACTATGCTTTCAGGGGACATCTAGGTCAATTGGCATAACAAAGTCTATCAAGAAAATGTTCTGCATCCCACTTTGGTGAGTGGCGTCTGGGGTCTTAAAAGCTAGCGAGCAGCCATCTAAGATGCATCAACTGGTCCCAACCCTCCTGGAGCAAAGGAGAATGAAGAACATCAAAGACACAAGGAAAATATTAACCCAAGAGACAAGAGGGGCCACATAAACCAGAGACTCCATCAGCCTGAGACCAGAAGAACTAGATGGTGTCCAGCTACTACCAATGACCGCCCTGACAGGGAACACAACAGAGTCCCCTTTGGAGCAGGAGAAAAGTGGCATGCAGAGTTCAAATTCTAGTAAAAAGACCAGACTTAATGGTCTGACTGAGATTGGAGAAACCCCACAAGACATGGTCTCTGGACTCTCTGTTAATCCAGAACTAAAACCATTCTCAAAACCAATTCTTCAGACAAAGAACAGACTGGACTATAAGACATAAAATGATACTCGTGAAGAGTGTGCTTCTTAGTTCAAGAAGATACATGAGACTAAATAGGCAGCTCTGGTCCAGAGGTGAGATGAGAAGGCAGAAAGGGATAGAAGCTGGCTGAACAGATGTGGGAAATCTGAAGTGCACAGGTGGAACGTGCAGTCACATTATAGGGGTAGCAACTAGGGTCACATAACAATGTGTATATAAATTTTCGTATGAGAAACTAACTTGAGCTGTAAACTTTCACCTAAAGCACAAAAAAAGAAAAAGAAATCAAATGACACATTGCATTGGGCAAATCTGCAAAAGATCTCTTTAAAGTGTTAAAAAACAAAGATGTCACTTTAAGGACTAAGGTACGCCTGATCCAAGCCATGGTGTTTTCAATCACCTCATATGCATGTGAAAGCTGGACAATGAATAAGGAAGACTGAAGAAGAATTGATGCCTTTGAATTATGCTGTTGGTGAAGAGTATTGACTATATCATGGAATGCCGGAATAACAAACAGATCTGTCTCAGAAGAAGTACAGCCAGAATGCTAATTAGAAGCAAGGATGGTGAGATTTCATCTCACATACTTTGGACATGTTATCAGGAGGAACCAGTCCCTAGAGAAGGGCATCATGCTTGGTAAAATAGAAGGTCAGTGAAAAAGGGGAAGACTCTCAACGAATATGGCATAAATGAGAAGCAAAAGGCCCTAGCTCATAGCAAGCTGTCCCACCTTAGGGCATGTCCAGAACCCGCTTATTCAAAGGCTCCACAACACCAACAACTCAGACTGTTTCCATCTTTCTGCACTGCTGCTGTTCTCAGCATACGAGCCCTGGTGCCAAAGTGGTTAAAGAGCTCGGCTGCTAACCAAAAGGTTGGTGTTTCAAAACCACCAGGCTGCTCCGTGGGAGAAAAATATAGCAGTCTGCTTCTGTAAAGATTACAGCCTTGGAAACCCTATGGGGCAGTTCTTCTCTGCTCTATAGGGTCGTTATGAGTCGGAATTAACGCAATGGGTTGGGTTGTTTTGGTTTTGTCGTGTCAGCGTGCTGGTTTCCCTCAGGCTAGTTTACCTTGTTATTCAAGATGGCTGCCACCAAGTCCCAGTGTCACATGCTGACACAAAAATCTCCATATAAGACAGACCGTGTCTTCCTTTCTGTCTCTTTTTGAGAACCATTCCCAAAATCCCCCTATATCAGTCAGTGTTTGAGGAAGAAACAGCAGGCAGGTAATTTAATTGAAGTGAATCTAACAGAAGGACTATTTAAAGATGATGGGCAGGGTTGTCATGGATTAAATTGTGTCTCCCAAACATATCTGTCAACTTGACTCAGCCATGATTCCCAGTATTGTGTGGCTGTCCTTCATTTTTTGGTGGTTGTATTTTTCCTATGTTATAAATCCTAATCTCTGCCTATGGTTAATGAGGCAAGATTAGATTACGTTAAAGAGGATTAGGGTGGGATGTAACACCCTTACCCAGGTCATATCCCTGACAATGTAAAGGGAGTTTCCATGGGGTGTGGCCTGCACCATCTTTTATCTCTCAAGACATAAAAGGAAAAGGAAGTGAGCAGAGAGTCGGGGCCTCACACCACCAGGAAAGCAGCGCCAGGAGCAGAGCACATCCTTTGGACCCCGGGTTCCAGCATGGAGAAGCTCCTAGCCCAGGGGATGATTGATGACAAGGACCTTCCTCCAGAGCAGACAGAGAAAGCCTTCCCCTGGAGCTGATGCCCTGAATTTGGACTTCTGGCCTACTAGACTGTGAGAGAATAAACGTCTGTTTGTTAAAGCCATCCACTTGTGGTATTTCTGTTACAGCAGCACTAGGTGACTAAGACAAGGGTTAAGGAAAGCAACAAGGGATGGTAAAGTGCCAAAGGCTTAGTAATAGCAGGAAGCCATTATACTCCTGTTCCCAAAGGGGCAAGAAGAAGAAATGAGTTCCCACCACCCAGAAAGAAAGCTATCGGTGAGCTTGCTGGACAGAAGCCGTGCCTTAGAGGAACACAGCTGCTGTCAAAATTGCAGCCAGGAGGAAGGGAACAGAGGGGGAAGAGTAATGAATACTCTGACCTCTCCCTCCTTCCACTTTCTGATCTCCTAGCAGTATCTCCATTAGCCAAACCCAGTGGAAAGCTGGGAGAAAGCTGGGAGAACAAGGAAGTCTTGGTGATGCCGTCCTTAGAGAACAGCCTCCTGGGGCACAGAGAAAGGCAGAGAAGACAGACTGGCTCCAGACAGAGAGAGGCAAATGAAACATGACCAGCATATCCCCTTAACAGACCTCCCTGGGCACATCGCTGCCCACTACGGGATTACATGCCCACTCTTAAATCAATCACTGTCAAGGATATTGGCTCAGAGCCTAGATATGTCAAGATTTAACTCTAACTCACATGGGAGAGGAGTAGACACCTGATCGAAATTGGAACTTTACCAGCAAGGAAAGAGAGCATAATGGCACTCAGAGTAAATATTTCTAAGAAAATAAAAATAAATTTGACTTTCTTTCCTTTTTTAAACTGTACTTAACTAGCAAAGTAAAAAACTGAAAACCTTAAGCAAGTGTTCAAAAGCTTTCGGGAAATTTACTAGTCTGTGAAATCTAAAAGATTTGGAACAGCTTCTAAATTCTTATAAAAATGAAAGACTATTGTCATTAGGATTTGGAGGATTCCACGGGTGGCGCAAACAGTTAACATTTGACTGCCGTATTTTTACGAAAATAACGCACACCTTCTGTGTTTGTTTGCCGGCTGCACCCTTCCTCTCCCCCAGGTATTTTCGTAAGTGCACTACACTAATTATTTTTTACAGCAACATGTGGAAGAGAGTTGGCAGTGCTTGTGAGGGCACCTCTCGGGGGGGGGATGGGCGCAGCCGACAAACACAGAAGTCACACGTTATTTGTGTAAAAATACGGTACTAGCCGAAAGGTTGGTGGTTCAAACCCACCCAGAGGTGCCTCAGAAGACAGGCCTGGCAATCTGCTTCCGAAAGGTCACAGCCTTGAAAACTGCTATGCAGCAGTTCTACTCTGTACACATAAGTTCACCATGAGTTGAACTCAAGTCGACAGGAACTAACAACAACAAGGATTTGGGGATCGCAATTTAAAAGAGGTCTGGAGCCTGAAGATTGCGAAATACAGATTCACTTTGTAATCTATAAGTTAAGGAGGCAGATCACCAGTCAAAAGTGTTCTCAATGGGATGTTGTCTGGTGCTTTGTTCACCAGAATTTTAAGTGACTCCAAGAGTGACGATTCTGGGGAAATCCAAAACATTTCCTCCCATGCTCTGAAACAGATCACAACAGAAGCATCCCATTTAATTCTCGCCCAGCGCTACATACAAACCCACTCTGGAAGACCACAATAGACAGAAAAGCAAGAAGATCAGTTCAGCGCTTCATGTTAATAGGGCAGCCTATGTGTGCCTTTGTAATGAAAGAAGAAGAAACCAAGGAAGGAAATTGTGAATTGTAGTCACGCAGCAGCTGGCTCAGAGCCTTCGTCACTTCATTGTCTCATGAGCAACTGATGGCTTCATTTCACTGCAGTTGACAGAATATGTAAAAGTCTTGCCTTCTGCTCCTGAAATGTAGTGTTAGAACTGTGAGTAATACACTGGGATTCAGATTTCTTGCATTACTGTTTAACCTCCAGTCGATGCTCTGACCGGGATCACAACAGAGGGTCCCAGACAGAGCAGGAGAAAAATGTAGAACAAAATTCTAACTCACGAAAAAAGACCAAACTTACTGGCCTGACAGAGGCTGGAGAAACCCTGAGAGTATGGCCCCCAGACACCCTTTTAGCTCAGGTTCACCGTTCAACCGAAGATTAGACATCCCCATAAAACAAAACAAGACTAATAGGGCACAGCAGTCCAGGGACAAGGACTAGAAGGCAGGAGGGGACAGGAAAGCTGGTAATAGGGAACCCAAGGTTGGGAAGGGACAGTGTTGACAGGTCGTGGGGTTGTTAACCATTGTCATAGGGTAATATGTGTACCAACCGTTTAATGCGAAACTATTTGTTCTGTAAACCTTCATCTAAAGAACAATAAAAAATAAATGAATAAAACCTCCAGTCGACTTTCAGGCAATTCTGGTGTGAAGAGAGTATTTCATGAAACAGAGCCCAAAAATTAAAATTGAAAAACAAACATTTATTGTATGTTGACAGTACCCAGAACTAGAAACCCAAAGACACCCCATAAGATACCAGAGGTCTGGCTTCACTGAGAAGATAAGTAAATAGGTATGTGCGAACAGCTTGGTGTACATTACATTTCAGAGGTTTCCTTGTGTGTGTTCTCACATGCGTGTTCTAACTGAAAAGGGGACAGCAGCTAACACTTCAGCACACCAAGAGGTATTAACAAACCTTCTGCTCAGCATTCTGGTGACTTACGGTTACGTGTAGTATAGTTCTTTGTTAACTTGGGAGTCCCTGGGTGGCACCAGTGGTTAAGTGCTGCAGCGAGTGGTTAAGCAACAGAAAGGCTGATAGTCGAAGTTTTGAACGCACCCACACATGCCTCAGAAGTAAGGCCTGGAGATCTGCTTCCGAAAGGTCACAGCCTTGAAAACCCTGTGGAGCAGTTCTGCTCTGCACACACGGAGTCGCCACAAGTCAGAACTGACTCAATGGCAACCAACAACAACAGCGTTTGCTGACTTAAACAGGATCTGACAGTAAACAACTATATCAAAAAAAAATCCCCAAAGAGGCCAAATTGCTTCCTTAATCCATGAGGAAAAGATGGTGATTTCTAAGCATATTCCCATTTATCCACACACACACTTGTGATTGTAATGAAAGCAGGGTTGTTCGACCATAGTCATATAAAACAGGACAACTGGAGAATTTACCAGTTACTTCTCTAAAGAATAAGTACTATGCTCCAGTCATGTAATATGTATCATTACACTTGTACAAACAGGCTAATGCAAAAGGAAGCAGGGAGATAATGATGAAAGAAAAAGAAATCATTTGGAAGCAGTTAGAACAGACCTTTAGGAGGAAGTGGTCTTAAGAAGGAATCTGAAGATTGAAAGAGATATTGATAAAATAAGGAAGACTGGAAAATAATCTGAGAGATATTCAGCACCAGGAGAAGAAAAAGAACATTGTATGTTGAAGATGTTGGCTTGGACAGAAGGTAATATCTGAGAAGACTGGTTAATAAGGAAAAAGCTAGAGGATTGATGGATATAAATGCAACAAATCTGTCCATGACTTGAAGCTTTAAAAGAAAAAAAAATGCTTGGATGATGGTAAGTCACTAAAAGGATCTGAGATAAAAGACTGTTCTTTTTATAAAAGTTATTTTGGAAAACTGTTTTCACCCAATAAGTGCCAGAATGAAGAAAGAGAAAGAAAAGTTTCGTGCTTCCACTCTCTTGCCTCAAGCATTGTAGAAAGCCATGTTATCTATTCTGGGAGAAGATGGATGGATGGATGGTGGGTGGGTGGGTGGATGGGTGGATGGGTGGATGGGTGGATGGGTGGGTGGGTAGATGGCTGGCTGGATGGGTAACTAAATGAATGGATAGATTGGATGGATGAATGGGTGGGTACATAGGTAGGTAGGTAGAGGCATGGATGAAATTGGGTGCTGCCACTTTCAGAACCTAATTACTGATGGGTCTTTGCTTTGATATCACAGGGCTGTCCCTC
>NW_004444096.1:1869503-1916507 GCF_000243295.1 Trichechus manatus latirostris | reverse complement strand
TGGGTGGATGGATGGATGGATGGATGGATGGATGGATGGATGGATGGATGGATGGATGGATGGTGGATGGATGGATGGATGGTAGATGGATGAGTGGATGGATGGATAGTGGATGGATGGATGGTGGATGGATGGGTGGTGGATAGATGGATGGATGGATGGGTGATGGATGGATGAGTGGATGGATGGATGGATGGTGGATGGATGAGTGGATCGATGGATAGATAGCTGTCATTGAGCCAACTCTGATTCATGGTGACCTTATGTACAACAGAATGAAGCACTGCCCGGTCCACCATCACCCTTATGATCACCAGCATGTTTGAATGCAGCCTTGTGGCCACTGTGGCAGTCCATCTCACCAAGGGTCTCCCTCACCCTTGTTGGCCCTCCACTTCAAACATGATGTCTTTCTCCAGCAATTGATGCCTCCTGATAACGTGTCCAAAGCAAGTGAGTCCGACAATATTCTGTTGTGATCCGTAAGATTTTCATTGGTTAATTTTTGGAAGTAGATCAGCAGGCCTTTCTTCCTAGTCTATTTTAGTCTGGAAGTTCTGCTGAAACCTGTCCACCATGGGTGACCCTGCTTGTATTTGAAATACTGGTGGCATAGCTTCCAGCATCACAGCAATATGTAAGCCACCACAGTACAACTGGCAGGACCAAGGATCAAGAAGGTCCTACCAAAAAATCTCAACTATAGAAAAAAGTGGCAGCTAAGATAATGCTGTTGTCTGGCCCTAGTAAAGGTATAAGACAATGACATCACAAATAGTAATGAGAAGTAAGGAAGTCAGGGAGAATTGAAAGGAAAAGCAAGGAGTTTATCCACCACTGTGTTTAATTTTGGGAGACAGTCAAGCATTCAAGAGGAAGTGTCTCCGCCACAGAAGGTCCTTAATCTAAATGTGAGATTAGCTTGGTTGTGTTGCTCCTGCATTTAGCTGCTTCAGAAATATAAAAAGCTAAGTCCATAATAAGCAAGAAAAGTCTGTGTGCAATTCACAGAGCATGAACCTAAATCTGGGTAAAGGAAGTGGAGTAGATGCTTACATTTAGAACAGAAATTTTGCATCTATAATTAACTTAGATTTATCTTCAATTTAGTTTTCCTGTTCAACTTCCAGAATATTTTAACTGTAAAAGCCCCTAAATAAAAAAACTGTAATAAGAAAATCTGGTACTACTTTGTGAATCAACTTTTTAAATGGGCATAAATATTTCCATGTGGTAGCCTGCCTTTGCTGGCCATTTACTGTGTCTACTGCCTTCTTCTGTAGCTGAACAGACTACAGCCAGCTCACGGGAGCATTGTGTCAGTTGGGTCCTAAGGAAAGCAGATGGTGAGGCTGAGCTGAAGTGAAAGAAGTTTGAGGGGCTAGCGGGAGGAAGAGGACACCTGTCTGTCAGTTTGTTGTACTGTGGTGGCATCTGTGTTGCTATAATGCTGGACACTGTGCCACAGGTATTTCAAACAGCAGCACGGTCGCCCATGGTGGACAAGTTTCAGTGGAGCTTCCAGTCTAAGACAGACTGGAAGAAAGGCCTGGTGATCTATTTCCAAAAACCAGCCAATGAAAAGCCTCTGGAACACAACAGAATACTGTCTGACATAGTGCTAGAAAATGAGCCCCCTACGTTCGAAGGCACTCAAAATACACTGTGGCCACAACAGTGGACTCAAGCATAACAACGATTGTGAAAATGGCCCAGGATCAGACAACAATCTGTTCTGTTGTACACGGAGTGGCCATGAGTTGGAGCCGACTCAACAGGAACTAACAAGAACAACATTTGTGAAAAATATAAGGGGAGGAATGAAGACTGGGTAGGGAAAGCCTTCCAATCATGGTGCAGATCTGACACCTGTAAAAAAGAAAGGGATAAAAACAAGATTGGAAGGAGAGAGTCTTTGACCACAAGGTAGGTGCTCTGGAGCGAAGATTGCCCTTTGAAGGATCCCCATGTTGGACAGACATGGTCTTAGTACCTCCACAGTGCTCAGTCACTGGCTGGGAGCTGCCCAGGAAAAGTGTAGTTTGGTTCAAAAGCTGAGGCAGATACCATAGCTGCAGATATCATGCTGCAGCTGGGGGCTGCAGCTGACGGCTCTCCTTGTTGCTGATCGGTTAAGTTCTTTCCTTATGAAGATCTGAGCAGCATACCTCAATGACCGACCAGTCCACCTCATGCCTCATAGATTCAGTTCTCCATACACATTTTTGGAACAGCTCCTCCAGAGATCCAGTGGGACTTTCCTCTTGAGAAGAAACTTAAAAGAGGGAGTTAGTGGGACAAACTACAACCCGGTTACCCTAGCAGTTCTTGGGACTAACACTGATGTTCATCTTCTCCCCTCTCCACCATCTGTGTTAAATTCCTCTCACTTTCAGCTATTACCTTCACCAATCTCGGTGGCTTTCCTGGCAGTGTGACCCAAGCTCTCATTCCTGAGGGCTCTGAGGCTTGGTCACCACAGGCTTCTCAGGCTGGGGTTGCTGCACTTGTCCACTCATGGTCACAGTGGGGCTAAGGAGTACCAAGAGGCACTCAGATCATTCACCTGAGTTCTACCGACACTCCTTCCTGCCTCCATTGTGTATCAGCAGCCCCACCTCTTCCTGTTGATCAGGCTTAATTATCCCCACCATGCCTCTAGCAGTGGGGTTATAAAGGTACCTCAGGTCTCCGAAATAGTAATGCCCATTCAGAACATGTGTCCAATAATCCTTGAAATGTCTGGGAATTTTTCTTCAGAGAAGAATCACCCAAATAAACGGCCTTTGGGGAAGGGCAAGGGGAAATCATTTTATTATATACCTGCTGTGGTGCTGCTGGGTCCTGCCTCCCGGGAATCTGGCCACCTTTTCAATCAATGGGTTCCAGGTCTAAGAACTGACTCAGGTTCAGAAATTAGACAAAGGACTGCACATTTTTGATAGAGCAAAAACCCTCAGCCACCACTGCATCCGTTCTTGCCTTCTTTTGATTATAAATATTAAGAAGCAGCCTCATTGGATTCCCATCTATTTTGCCCCATCACCGTTGCTATCCATTGACTGAGTTCTCTGGCAGCCCTTCCCACCATCAGTCATGGCCTGCAAAGGAGAGCCACCACTGAATGCCCTGATGGGTGGTGAATGGCCTTCCCAGGTAACATAATCCTCTGGTGGGTCCTCCGGCCTCACATAAGACGCCTACTTCCTTCACAGCATGCCCACTTCCCTCATCCTTTTAACCCTATCCTCCACTGTCCGCAGTGACATTTTAGACTTTTCAACTTCACCTAGCCTTTCTCCAGATCTCTAAGAGCCACCCTAGCAGCAAGTTTGCACCATCCTCTGGGGTCTTTGTCAGAGTGTTAAATCCAATATCCTGAGAAAGTATTTCCAAGTTTACAAACCTTCCTTTATCCAGTCTTATGTTCTAACCCTTGTCATCAAACGTCCTCAGACCCGGCCTCAGTTCCTGCCAGTACACACTGGCTAGTGTTAGCAGCTTTGGAGAGTGTTTTAGGGTCCTGTTGTTGTTGTCGTGTGCTGTCGAGTCGGTTCTGATTCATAGACAGCCTATATGACAGAGCAGAATTGCTCCATAGGGTTTCCTAAGCTATAATCTTTATGGGAGAAGATCGCCAGGTTTTTCTCCCGCAGAGCTGCTGGATGGGTTCAACCTTATGGTTAACAGTCAAGCACTTTACCATTGCACCACCGGGGCTCATTTTAGTGTCATAGGGCTGCCATAACAAAATACCACAAACTAGGTGGCTTTAAAACAGAAATTTATAGTCTCACACTTTGGAAGGTAAACCCATTCCCATCAAATCATTTCTGACTCGGAGTGAACCTATAGGACACAGTAGAACTACCCCGACAGAGTTTCCAAGGCTGTAATCTTTACAGAAGCAGACTGCCACATCTTTCTCCCATGGAGTAACTGGTGGGTTCAAATCATCAACCTTTCAGTTAGCACCGAAGCAGTTAGCCACGGTGCCACCAGGGCTCCTTCTTTTGGAGGCTAGGAGTGTGAATTCAAGGTGTCAGCAGGGCTATGCCCTCTCTGTCTGCTCTAGGAGAAGATCCTTCCTTGTCTTTGCCAGCTTCTGGTAGCCCTGGGCCCTTCTTGACGTTCGTTGACTTACAGATGCATCTTCACGTAGTGTCTCCTCCTGTATGACACTTTCTCTATGTCTGTTTTCTCCTTCTACAAGACACCACTCAGAAGGGATTAGGACACACTCTACTCTGGTATGACCTCATTAACTTAACTGATCACATCTTCAAAGAAAGACCTTGTATCCAAACAAGGTCACGTTCACAGGCACAGCGGTTAGGACTTCAACGTATCTTTTGCAAGACACAGTTCAATCCATAACAGAGAGTATAATCACTTGCCAATTTATTAGGCTCAGCATAACATCCATGGTTTGGTTATGCTGCGACTCATCCCCACTCATTGGCCTGGAAACCAGGAAAGGAGGTAGAAATCCTAAGGAGGCCCTTTTTGCCTTGTGGGGAGAGGACCCTGAGGTGTAATCCACACAGGGGGAGCACTAGCTCTCAGTGGGGAGGGATGAATCCCCTCTTCAGGTTCTGAAGGTTCAGAAGAGTCTGGGGAATCAAAATACATGAAGATGTCAACCCAGATTTCCCCATCCCATGTGTAAGGGTTCCACATTTTCCCGACAAGGGCCCTGACCTTGACATAACAATTCAGTCTTCTTTGAAACACTCCATATCTATCAAATCCTAAGTCTGGTTTTCAGTTTTTCTACCTTCTGACTGCAGTAGATATGAGCCTCTTTGAAAGCTCTCCAAGAGGTCCTCTGTCCTTGACACTTAGTTTTCAATTGTTCCTTAACTGCCCTAAGTTTTTCATGAGGTGCATTGGCTGGGAATTGAATCTGGGTCTCCTGCATGGAAGGTAAGAATTCTACCACTGAACTATCAATGCACCTCCCAAGCAGAAATAGGGGAGACCATGTCACAAAAGCCAAGGGTGAAGAAAGGTTAAAGAAGAAAGAAATGGTTAACCATGAGCAGTGCTGCAGAGAAGTTAGGTGAGATGAGACATGAAAGGGGCCCTTCCAGAGGAAGATGCCATTCCTATAACTAGCCTGTGACCCTTTCCCATCACTGAACTGTGTAATGGAGAGGCATCCTCTTCTGTGAAACCCCAACAGACACGTTCATATGCAATCTAAAATCACTTATGGAGGGAAAGAAAATATCTCAGTTGTCATAGACATTTGGAATTTTATATGACATTTTACTGGGCAGAGACAGGCTTAATCCTGTCAAGAATACCTTTCCATCCATTTTTTTTAAACTCAGAAGACTTTACTCTTATCCCTTCCAAGGTTCACTCAAGTAGTAAAATATGTCAGATCAGTTTGCGGGCCCAGGAACTCTGAGTCTAGGATATCATAAGATTTCTAGAAAGATGCTTCTCCTACCATTAACTACAATAAGATATAATTTGCTGACTTTTATAAAAAGGGTGATGCTGTGAGAGGCCTAGAACAAAAACTGTCTCCCTTGTCTTTGTATTCCTGCAAATACTTTGTAATGTTGTGAGCTAAATATACATTATATTCACTCAAAGGGAAATGCAAAAATAAAATCATTTTCCCTTATTCTAATGGAATAATGTGTATGCATTTTAAATATCATAGTATTATTTTTGCAAGTCAACATATAAGCTTTACTAAAAAGTACATTATTGCCTGAGTTTTTATAGCCCCCAAACCTTTTAGGAAGCCATCTAGATCAGAAAGTAATTTTATCTAATCCTGTGAGCCAGCACAGAGTTAGATACCATTGATTGAAATCGAGCTAAAGTACAGATTGGAAGTTACAAGTATTGTTATTGATCCTTTTCTAATATATCCTTTACCTCAATAATTAATCAATCTGTAACAAAAATGACAAAAGCTCACATTCATTGAAAGCTTACTACATTCCCAGAACTGTGCTAAGTGTTGATATGGATATCCATGCCCTCTATCCCTGTCTCCCAAGTGACTCCTCACACCCCATACTCCAATCCCACAAGGCTCTATACATCTCAAGTTTTGAAACTTTCTCCCACCTGCGCCCAACTCCTGAAACCCTTCCATGGTGCCTTCTGGAATTCATGGCCCATTAACAACAAAATTCCCTAAACCAGTACCAGTTGCTGTCGAGCTGACTCTAATTCATGGTGACCCCATATGTGTCAAAGTAGAACTGTGCTCTATAGGGTTTTCAATGGCTGATTTTTCCAAAGTAGATTGCCAGGCTTTCTTCCAAGGTGCCTCTGGAAAACTCAAACTTCTAACCTTTAAGTTAGTAGTGTGAGCATATACCACCCATGGACTCCTATAATCCCCATCTAATGTCCAAATATTTCTTTCACCTTCTTGTACTGACAAAAACTGGCCCTTGCCAGAGGACACTGCTTTGCCTCCCCTCTCACATGATGGCTGTTTTTCCTTTGAAGCCCTCACAGTACCTACTAGACCTGGGGATAAGCTAGAGGCCCTCATGATCCTCATTTTCAGTTCAAGATCATTCTCCCTCTCTTCTACTTTGAATTTCACATCCTCATATAACACCACTACTCTTCATGGTTACCTCCTTTCCTGCAATATCTGATCCTGGCTCACTGGTCCCTCTCCAACACTTCTCCTGTCTTTTCTTAGCAATTCCAATACACAGGTAAGAATCCTTTCAACCTTCTGACCCCCCATTTTATTCCACTCCTCTCCTTCGTTCTTCTTGACCTCCACCATACCAGCCGCTCACTTCCATCACCACACCTACATCTTGTCATCACCAGTCATTGCAATTCTTTGCCCTCTTGATTTCTAATCACTGAGGGCTACAGGGCTCAATAATTGGTACTTTTCTCATCTCTGATCTACTCAGTCCCTTGGTGATCTCATCCAATTCTATGGCTTGAAATACCATCTACATGCCAATAACTTCCAGTCCTGCCCTCTATCCTGAACTCAAGATCCGTATATCCAACAGTCTACTTGTCGTCTTCACTAGGATATCTAACAGACTTCTCAAAATCAACACGTCCACCTCCTGATTTTCGCCACCAAACCAGCTGCCCCTACAACCTTTTCCATCTTAAATCAGTTAAACCAGTTGCCGTCAAGTTGATTCAAACTCATGGCAACCCTACGTGTGTCAGAGTAGAACTGTGCTCACAGGGGTTTCAATGGCTGGTCTTTTGGAAGTAGATCACCAGGTCTATCTTCTGAGGTGCCTCTGAGGTGGACTTGAACTACCAACCTTTCAGTTAGCAGCTAAGCATATTAACCATCTGCACCACTCAGGGATTCCTTTTCCGTGTTAGTTGATAGCAATTCCATCCTTTCAGTTGTTCTGGCCTAAAACTTACGTCTTCTTGAATTCATCCTTGCTTCCTGTCTTTCTCTCACACCCCACATCCAATCCTACAGGAATTACCGTTGTTTCTTTCTTCAAAATGTATTCAAAATTTGACCACTTCTCACCACCTTCGCTGCTACCATTCTGATCCAAATACAGGCAGTTCCTGGGTTACGAACTTCCGACTTATGCACAACCCATAGTTACCAACCAATCCCCATAAAGCCTATTATATTGAAAATTCAAGGTACATACGATGGTTCAGAATAACAAACAGTGCTACTTTGAGATATTCATCAAAAAATTGTTATTATTATTATCGTATTATTATGTTAAAGATGTTTTAGTGAATCTGAAAGTATCTCTTTGTTTTTTGTTTCTTGCCTAGAAAGGTACACTATATACTATATACCAGACAAACATTTGACTAACTGACATTAGGTACAACCATACTTAACTGTTCTGACTTACGTACAAATTCGACTTAAAGACAGATCTAGAAAAGGAACTTATTCATAATCCGGGGACTGCCTGTACCATCATTTCTAGCCTGGGTTACCGTTCAGCCTCTGACAAGATGTCCCTGTTTCCACCTTGCCCCTCATAGGCTATTGTACGTGGTCACATGATCAGAACTCCTGCTACTGCTCTGAACCTGTGTCTTGCTGGTCTCTCCCTCTCTCACAACACTCCACAACAGCGATTTCCTTTTGCTCCTTGAACCTGCCATTAATTCTCCCTCACTCCCTCTCCCTGCCTGAGCACCCCTCCCTCCCCCGTCTGAGCACCCTGCCCTCAGAGAGCCACATGGCTCATTCCCTCTCCCCTTTCAGGACTTTACTCAAATCTCACATTCTGCGGGCAGTTATCATTACCCAGTTTAAATGTACAACTTTCTCACCACTACTTCCTTCCCCTCCTACTCTCCATTCCCTTTATCTTGCCCTGCACTTTTTCTTTCCTTTTCTTTTTTTTGCATAGTGCTTATTACCTTCTAATATTCTATATAATTTACTTACAGTATGTTTACTGTTTATTATTTTATTCCTCTCGTCCTCTTCCCAATGGAGAATCATTTAGCAGAATATTGCATCAATACTATTCTGCTGCAGATTACTAATGTTGACAAAAGAAAAGTTCCACAGTATTTTTTTTTTTTTGAAGACTGGAATAATCTATTGATGGAGTCAGGAACAAGCCTCAACCACAAAGAGCAGCAAGTGATACTCTGGAGGAAAGACAGATAAGAGGAAAAGGGCAGGAATCCAGGAGAAAAGGGACTTGGAATGCCAGTCCAAGGTGGATTATGTTCAGAATGAGAGATGACCTCACCAGAACAGAGCAGAAACATGGGTTATCGTTCTCCGGACCCCAGGCCCTAAGGAAGAATGGCTGTTTCTGTTAAAGTACTGACTGGAACTGCAGCCTTCTCGGATGTGAGAAGACATCAAAATAGCACAACTCTCTTAAAATACCTAAGGAGGAAGGAAGCCTACCAATGATAGGGAACAATTTTTAATGAATTCTTGGATTTAACAAAATGTGTAGACCGTCTACATTGTGGTCATACCATGGAAGATTTGAAAGTGAATAAGAGATGGTGTCTATCCCGAGGATGTTACAATATAGTTGTTGCTGTTAGATGCCTTCCAGTCATCACCCGACCCATGGCGACCCCATACCCAATGGAACAACTCTGCCCAGTCCTGCGCCATCTACACGATCGGCTACAGCCCAGACCGTTGTGATCCACAGGTACAATCTAGCAGAGGAAATAAATAAGTACCTATACATGTAAAGTAGAACATTGCTATCACTGAGGCATAAGCCAAGGTTGTGGACGGACAAAGGAAGGAATCGTAAATTCTGTGTGGGGCTAAGTCAGCATCCTGGCTACAAAATTACAAGCAAGGAACGGACTGTTCTTTCCCCTAGCTGCAGTTTTCCTTAATTTCAGGTAAAAAAACCTTTTGAGGACATAGCACCCTCTTGGTCCTAGGAAAACAATATCTACAAAATGATGGGATCAAAGCAGAGAATTCTTCTGAGTGATTCTGCTAGAGTTCTGGTGAGTACAGCAGAGACATGATTAAATGAAGCTTGTAAGGAAACCCCATCTATTGACACTGTAGCAGTGGGAGTGATTAGAGAGAAATCCCCAGGAAAAAAGACACTCTCTGGGAGTTAGAATAGGGTTTGCTAAATCCAGTTGCACCTCCACAAGTGGGGAATGTTCCTCCCTTGTTCACCTTGGAGAACGTAGTCTCAGTGTGGCCATGTGTTAGGGTTTGAATTGTGCCCCCAAAAATGTGTGCTGAATCCTAAACCCTATACCTGTGGATGTAATCCTGTTTGGAAATAGAATTTTCTTTGTTATGTTAATTAGATCATACCCAAGTAGAAAAAAAAACAAACCCGTTGCTGTCTAGTCGATTCCAACTCATAGTGACCCAACTAGGGTAGGTTCTAAATCTAATCACTTCTGAATTACAAAGAGAACAGGTTATAGACTCTCTCTCTCTCACACACACACACACACACACACACACACACACACAAAGACAGAGGCCATGTGAAGATCATCTACAAGCCAAGGAACACCCAGGAACCCCAGGGCTACCAAAAAAGAAAGAATCAGCATAACCAAGACCCTGATTGGGCCGTTTAGCCTCTGGAATGGCGGGAAAACAAATTTTTGTTATTCAAAGCCACCCACGTGTGGCATTTGTGCTACAGCAGCGCTAGGTAACTAAGACACTGTATATCTTACAAAGAGTGAGTCTGTATTCTACAACAGGGCTCAGACTTTTATAATTAATAATTGATGTGGAGGAGGCAGTGCTTCTTAATATAAATATAATTTCCCCCCAATACTACAGCCAACCATTAGCAACAATCCATTGAAATGACTTCTAGAATGGTGGCTGACCTTTCTTTTAATATGGATCAAATTCCTCACTACCCTAAAATATGAGCAATCCATTCTGGAAACACAGAGACTATGTTACCAAGAGAAAAAAAAAATTTTTTCAAATAGGAAAACAGTGTGATTTTTAACATTGTCAAATATATCTTTCTCAAAAAAAGTTTGTGAAACACTTTATATGTCTTTGTCTAATAATTAGATTCATATACTATGTTTTTTAGCAAATAACAGTGCCTGCTATGCTTTTTCTTTTGCCAACCGCACCCCCCAACACACAATGGGCGTCTTCGCAAGCACACTGTGCTCATTCTTTTACATGTTTGTTGCTGTCAAAAAAAAATGAGCATAGCACACTTACAAAAATACCCTTGGGGAGGGGCACAGCTGGCCAAAAAAAAAAGTATAATGTGTCCGTTATTTGTGTAAAAATAGGGTACCTACAGAAAACTGGACATAAACAATTCACTTAAAACCAAATATTTCTACCTCATGATGCTATATGCAATACCTAGGGCATTGACCAAATGAACGCTTATTTTGGAATATTTACCTGTTAACGTAAACACGAAGCACTGGGTTTTCATACAGCAATATCTCCTTCTAGCCAACAGACAATGCACTTAAGTTGGGGGAGATGGAAGACCTCCCACCCCAAATAAATAGGAAGTAGAACAAAAGCCCTGTAATCCTTCTTAGGCTTTTCAGAAATGCTTTCCATTAATATCAGTATAGCTAGTTTTCTTTAAGGCTTTGTGTGAAGGAATGTATTATCGGCGATTTTGACAAAAGATGTTTCAGTTTATACACAGTCATCTCAGGATTGTACATCTATTTGCTTTGACTAACCTCAGACACTCAAGCAAAACAAAGTTACAGTAGGTATATAAACAAGTGGGCCACAGGGTTAACGTTTGCCTCTAATGCTAATGATGGCTCCGCTACCACTCAGACACACGAAAGACAGTAGGATACCCTACAAGAAGCCTGACAGATAAACACTTAACTGCCTACAGTCAACTAATGGGCTTTCAAGTGATGAAAAATTATTTAAGCATTAAAGCAAAACACACACACCTCCAGGTCAAGCAGGTAAATACCCTTCATTTGAGTCCCAGGAACTCTTCTGGGCCTAACCACACAGGATGCCAGACGAACTCATTCTTTCCCACTTCAGAAAGACAGTGTAGCTATCACTTTAAAAATCCTTTTCTGGAATAAAAATGATCTCTCAATGGACCTGTAAGAATGTATTAAAAATCTACCCCAGAATGATATTTCTCAAGTCCATTAATCAGTAGGAATAAATCTCCTACATGCATACATCATACATGATTTGGAAGATCTTTTTTTAACTTACTAATATTTGAGGAAAAGGAACCCATTTCTCAAGGTAAGTTTTGGACTTAGGTGTCTGGCTTGCTCTCCCGCCGCAAGTCTGGGCTCCCCAGGGGCAAGGGACCCTCTTGAAACCGGGCAGCACCCAGCAAAGCGTGCAGCTCAAGGAGAGGGTTCAGAGAGTCTTGCGTTGACTAAAATGGGCACCGAAAGGTCTAATCCCAACTCTCAGCTGTGACAATTGTGAGCTTCCTTCACTCTGTCTGTCCATTAAACTCCAAGTCAAAATTCCCCATCATCTTAGTTTATTAGTGCTGCTCGAACAGAAATACCACACGTGGACAGCTTGAAGGAATAGAAATTTATTTTCTTGCAGTTCTGGAGGCTAGAAGTCCGAATTCAGGGCACCAACTCTCAAGGAAGGCTCTCTGTCCGCTCTGGTGGAGAGTCATTGTCTCTCTCAGCTTCTCTAGCCCCTTGGTTCCCTGGCGATCTCCACATGGCGTCTATCTTTCCCTCATTTGTGCTTGATTCTCTCTGTGCCCAAACTGCTCTGTTTAGGAGTGATTAGGTTTAAGACACTCGCTAAACTGATATGATCTTATTAACATAAAAAAGAAAATCCTATTCCCAAATGGATTGCATCCATGGGTGCAGGAGTTAGGATTCCCAACATATTTTGGGGGACATAACACCCATCTGGAAGATTGGAAAAGGCATTTTACACCCCAGAGCCACACACAAGGGTGCTGCGATTCCATCTAAGCCCAGATATATTTCAGATGCTGTTGACTCTAGGATGAAGGAGACCAGCTCCTCCACCTATCCATTCACTCAGTAAGAGAAACAGTATGTGCACCAGGAAGAATGCTTGGAGGAGCTGCGCTCTTCAGCCTCTCTGATAAACAAGCCCCAGAGCCCTGCCGGCACAGTAGTTAAGCATCCAGCTGCTAACTGAAAGGTCAGTGGTTTGAACCCACCAGCTGCTCTGCGGGAGAAAGAAGTGGCAGTCTGCTTCTGTAAAGACTGCAGCCTTAGAAACCCTATGGGGCAGTTCTACTCTGTCCTACAGGGTCACTGTGAGTCGGCATTGACTCGAAGGCAACGGGCTTTGGATTTGGGGTTCACAAAGTCCTCCAGTTCTGGCAGTAAGTCATTCCACATTTCTCACAGATAAATGTAACCCTTATCAAGGAGGCGTGCATGCGCCCAGAACCGTTTATTTTGGCAGAGACTCAGTTTCTGCCTCTGTAATTAAATGAGGCTGATGAAACGAAGCCGCTCTGAGAGATCATAGGAAACTCGACTTGATCTCCCTGCTTTTCATTTTCTCTGCTCTCCACTGCTTGGCCTCCCTTGTGTGTTTTTGGGTTTGTGTTTTTTTTTTTTTTTGTAATTAATACAGCAGAGCAAATGTAACCCACATCCTGGCCCAGCAGGGAGCTCAGGAAACAACATAGAATTCCCAATAAGCTTTTTTATTATTATTACCCTTCTGCCAGCAACAACATCTTCACTGCTCATCAGATGCTAGCAACAGCTTCTCAATTATCCCCAGCAGGGTGAGGGACTGTCACAGCCCTCGCTGTGCACCCAGGACAGCCCTTCATCTCAGTATTCTGACAACACAGCCTTAGAACATAAAGCTAATCCCTTGCTGCTGGGTCAGCCTATTGTAGGAAATGTACCCGGTGAGTCCATGGCAGACCTATGAATGAGAAGGCATCAACAAGCCCACAGGTGAGCATCCGCTTTCTAAACCAACAAACTTTCCTGTTGAATGACTGACAAAAGGACCCATGTACCTATCATACGACACGATTTCACTAACGGGTCCATGTCTCGGCAAATGGTGTGTGTGCGCGTGTGCGCGTGTGTGCATAACAATAAAAATGTTGGTTCCTTCCTACCACCCAGAACTTGCTTCAGACCTTCTAAGAAGTGACCTCTGAATTCTTCTTGGTTTTAGCAGTAGACCCAGCTAAAGATCACACTGCAAGAAACTCAAATGCTACATCACATTTAATTAAAAAGGATAGAGTCCTCAAACCCTGTCAGTGGCAGCTCAGGAGTTAAACACAGTGAGGCCCAGATTTTGATCTAAAATAGCAGACCGCTGTCACCCATGGTATATTCCTACAGATTACTCATAAAAACTATCAGAAGATAGGCATTTTCCAAGATGAAGATTTTCCTTCTCCTCCCTGATGTTGAGAATCGTTTCTATTGTTATAAAATAATCTGATAGAATCAACCCACACTGACAACCCCCGACATTAACAATATTTGCCACCTGGTATTGTAAAGTGTTTTAATACACATTATCTCCGCCAGATAGGGTCAACCATGCCATCCTGTATGCTCCAGAATGAATGCCATGATTTGTTAAAGGGTCTGCCTCCCCTGCAAAGCTTTGGTTCAAGAGCAGTTCCATGCCTTGTTCATCCTTCTAGCTCTGGCTATGCAAACTGTCTCTAGTACACCTGCGTTTCAACAAGATTATTTACTGAAATGAAATGAGTCATCTTCTTGGATTCTTGCAACCCTGGGAGCTGGCAGACGAGGACGCTGACCTCAGAAGAGTTAGAGAACAGCTGAAGGTCAGGCACGTGGTAAGTGATGGCAATGGAACAATTCTGTTTTAATTGTTCTTCGGTGAAAGTTTATAGCTCAAGTTAATTGCTCATACAAAAATTTACACACACATTGTTTTGTGACATTAGCTGCAATCCCCACAATGTGACAGCACACTCCCCTTTCCACCCTGGGTTCCCTGTGTCGATTCAACCAGTTCCTGTCCCTTCCTGCCTTCTCAACCTGCTTTTGGACAGGAGCTGTCCATTTGGTCTTGTGTATCTGACTGAACTAAGAAGCACATTCCTCACGTGTATTATTTTTTGTCTTATAGCCCTGTCTAATCTTTGTCTGAAGAGTGGGCTTCAGGAATGGTTTCAGTTCTGGGTTAACAGTGTGTCTGGGGGCCATAGTTTCAGGAGTTCCTCCAGTCTCTGTCAGACCATTAAGTCTGGTCTTTTTATATGAATTTGAGTTCTGTTCTACACTTGTCTCCTGCTCCAGAGGGGACTCTCTGTTGTGTTCCCTGTCAGGGCGGTCATTGGAGGTAGCTGGGCACCATCTAGTTCTTCTGGTCTCAGGTTGATGAAGTCTCCGGTTTATGTAGCCCTTTCTGTCTCTTGGGCTACTACTTTTCTTGTGTCTTTGGTGTTCTTATGGGTTGGGACCAACTGATGCATCTTAGACGGCCACTTACAAGCTTTAAGACCCCAGACACCACTCGCCAAAGTGGGATGTAGGACATTTTCTTCATAAACTTTGTTATGCCAATTGAACTAGATGTCCCCCGAAAGGAACAAAGATGTTTGATGCTCTGTCCAGTCTCTTGCCACCCTATTGTGTGCCTTCTTTAGTTTTATATTTGCCTGGTCAGTCACTCTGCTGCCTCAAAACTACTGTTCACATTGACATGTTTTATGTCCCCGTCCAAACTGTAATTTTTCTGAGGGCAGAAGATTTTAGATGAATAAAAGATATTGCACATTTGCATTAATCTCTATAAGTTTTGAGTTCCTTACTCTTTACAAGGGGTATGAAAAATAATATTTAATAGTGTTAACATAAATGCAAATTTGTAATTTATGGAAATTGTCCCGTGACATAGAACCAAGCATCGGGACCTGCCGTGGGAGTGTGACCTGTACCTTCCTGTCCCCAGCCTTCTGGTCACTCACACCACGGCCATCACGCTCAGGCTGTGTTGTCTCACTAAGACCTGGAGAGTGACGCTAATCGAAGCTGGGCGAGTTGTTCAGTATTCCAGATTCTCCTGTGGAAATTCTCACGTCATCCAGCCAGCACCCACTCCAAGACTCAGGACTCAACGCTCCATATGATTCGCCGGGACTAGGTGAGGAAGTTCCAAGCCCGGACAGATTCACACCAGCATGAGATTTCGTCATCACCTCAGCAAACAGGCACCCACCTGGACATGGCAAAGTCTGTTACTTTTACTACTGTACCTGGAGCCTCTTCTGAAATATTAGGTAAAATTCAGTGAGTAACTCCAGTCATCAGAATGAACCTTCAGTTAAAGCGCTGATTTACTCCAGAGTCAATCCCTTACTTCTAGCCTTCATTCAGTATCATCTTTGTGATAATTCTGTTTCAATCCACATGCTATGTGCCTTTCTTCCACCAAATCCCTATGATTCACTTGATTGACTGAAATTTTCCAACCCAACAACATCTACATATATAGTTCAATAGACACCTGTTGTTCTCTTAATCTACATGTTTTTACGTATTTTCACAGGTGCTTGCTCTGCCTTTTCCTACTAGGTGGTAAATAGCTTGAAGGCAAGGGCTACATCTTTATTTCTTTTGTATCTTCTTACAACACCCAACTGAGAACTCTGTATGGAATGAGCATTCAGGAAAGGCTGTTTGTTCATTAATTGTGTTGTTTTATAGAATGTGATAGAACCTAAACAGAGATAAGAGCATTCAGTGGTTAAAGCGCTTGCCTGCTAACCAAAAGGTTGGCGGTTCAAACCCATCAGCAGCTCCATGGGAGAAAGATGTAGCAGTCTGCTTCCGTAAAGATTTACAGCCTTGGAAACCCTATGGGGTCCTATAGGGTCACCTTGAGTCAGAAACGACTCAATGGCAGGGCAGTTGTTTTTTTGGTTTTACATATGCCATAGAACAAAACAAGGATATTTCCTCTTTAGAGACCGAATTCTGGTAAGTAGGCTTTGTGTTGCTATGATGCTGGAAACTACGCCACTGGTATTTCAAATACCAGCAAGGTCACCCATGGTGGACAGGTTTCAGTGGAGCTTCCAGACTAAGACAGACTAGGAAGAAAGGCCTGGTGATCTACTTCCAAAAATCAGCCACTGAACACCATATGGATCACAACTCACTTCCTGTGGACACATCATCAGGAGGGATCAATCACTGGAAGAGGACATCATGTTTGGTGAAGTAGAGGGCCAGCAAGGGCATGGGAGGCCCCCAGTGAGCCACAGTGATGGACTTGAACATGCCGGCGATTGTGAGGATGGACACAGGACTGGACAACGTTTCATTCTTGTACGTAAGGCCGCCATGAGTCAGAGTCAGTGCGGCAGCGGCTAACAACAGTAACAATGAATATCCATCCAAACTCTACTCGCTGTCCCAAGCCTTTGTGTCTTTAGGAGCAAATAGCTACCAACCTCTGCTAGTAAAGATTTACCCAAAACAAACAATAAGAGAAATGCAGACTCTAGCCATTATGGTCTGAGTGGCTCCAGGATGCAGGGCAGGCAGGTAAAACTGTATCACTGGATGATACAGCCAATTCCTATTTACGAGACTTTAGAATTGATAACTATTCCTGTTCAAACTTGTTTAAGAACTATCCTGATAGTTATTGAGAAGTAAGCTTCTCAAAAAGAGAAGCCTGCACTTTAAATGTTATTACATAAATCTGAGACTAAATTATGTAAGCATCTTTGCCCACTCTGTTTCCATACTGTACTGGCTTGTGTACTTCTGCTGCTCAGTCATCATCCTGCCAGGCCCCACCTCACAGCTAGAAACATCAGCAATCAATCCATCACCTAAGTGTTCTGCTGTAACTCTCATTGGATCAGTTGTCAGTGGAGGGTCCAGGCAGCATCACGTAACTGTAAAGGATTACTCACTTAATTCTGTATTAATTCTAATACATAATAAATACTCAATACCTTTAGCAATGGAGTCCCTGGGTAGTGTCAATGGTTAACAAGCTCGGCTGCTAACCGAAAGGTTGGAGGTTCGAGACCACCCAGAGGGGCCTTAAAAGAAAGGCCTGGCGATCTCCTCCTGAAAAATTAGCCACTGAAAACTCTCTGGAGTACAGCTCTCCTCTTACACACATGGGGCTGCCATGAGTAGGAATCAACTCAATGACGACTGGCTCTGGTACCTTTGGTAATAGGAACAAGAACACATTTTAATTTCATTTTGGCCAGTGGCTTCCTGGTTGTCCCTTGTTTCTCTTCAACTGGTCAACAAGGATCAGACAGATTTGAACAATCCACAGTAAGTCAGCAGCAGAGCCTAGAACCGGGGCTTGGGACCCTCCCCTGCGTCCTTGTCTGTACACCATGAGAGAAAGTAAGTCAGTCAAAACAACAGAAACTTTGCTGTTGTTGTTAGGTGCTGCAGAGCTGATCGCGACTCATAGCGACCCTACGCACCAACAGAACGAAACCCTGCCCTGTCCTGCGCCATCCTCACCATCGTTGTTATGCTTGAGCCCATTGTTGCAGCCACTGTGTCAGTCCATCTCGTTAAGGATCTTCCCCTTTTTCACTGACCCTCTACTTTTCCAAGCATGATGTCCTTCTCCAGGGACTGGTTCCTCCTGATAATATGTCCAAAGTATGTGAGATGTAGTCTCGCCATCCTTGCTTCTAAGGAGCACTCTGGCTGTACTTCTTCCAAGACAGATTTGTTCATTCTTCTGACAGTCCATGGTATATTCAATATTCTTTACCAACACCATAATTCAAAGGCATCAATTCTTCTTTGGTCTTCCTTATTCATGGTCCAGCTTTCGCATGCATACGAGGCAATTGAAAACACCGTGGCTTGGGTCAGGCGCACTTTAGTCCTTAAAGTGACAGAAACTTTGGCACTTGCTTAATGCCGTCAAGGCAGTGGTACTTAGGAAAACTGCAAAGGTCAGGCTTTTCTTCTTCTTTCTCAGCCATTTTTCATAATTTTAGTCCAGCCTATTGACAAACAACCAATTTTGGAATCTTTAATGATCTTGTTGTGAAAGTTCTGGAGTTTTAAAGAATTGCTGGTGTTTTCATAATTGTTTTTACAGCATGTTTGGGCATACCACATAATTTACTTCATAAACATCCCAAGATGAACTTAATTAAGTTCTGGTGCCAAGTAACGACACTCTCAAGAAATAGATTACTAAGAAAACTGCAACTAACTTGGTTCTTGACTCTTGTAACTTAGATTTAGATTTACTATAAATATACTCAATGGTGCATACTGCCAAATACTGGATTTCAATGTTTGTTCATAAAATGTAATTTGAAATGCATGTAGGATGATACAGCCTTTTTGTAAAAGGAAGTTATTATCTGTGATGAAAGCAGTTGTTGACATTAGAAATGCAGGCACAAGGATCCAGACGGGAAATTTAATAAAAAGAAAACAAATGTAGCAGGGAAAAGGGAGGTTAACAATATGGCAAAGCAAAGCCAGATGTGGCTGTAAATATCTGCCTCCAGGCAGAACCCGGACTCCTACCTTTCACACAGAGCGAACGACTGTGGAGTCTATTTCGTGGGACATCAATGGCCACTAGAAGTAGAACATGGTCCCGGCTTTAAACAAGGACGGTAGGTCTTTCAATCCATGCTGCTGTGCGTGACCCCTGTGAAAAGAGATAGACGTACGATAATTCCTCAGCACTACAGATTTCCACACGGACCAGACTTCTCATTTCCCTTGCTTCCTCCTCCTCAGGAGTTCTCCAGCAGGCCCGGCACCGTAGTTTAATGAACTGGCTTTAATTACATTCCCCATAGAGTTGCAAAGATATGAGACCACACCGTAGGACCTGTATTCCAACACATTTTACTGGGCTCAGATAATCTGTTAACTCACTGGAAAGTTCTCCCCACCCCACAGCCCATGCAGTTTTCATCCTGGAAGTTATGATCGGGGATCACCAGGATCCTGTGAGACTTCCCCTTTATCTTGCCAACACTCACCCAAGTGAGTTATTGTGGTGTGCTCAGCCTCTGCTGCTGGCGCTGCCTCCTGGCCAATGTTTTTAGTATTTCCCATGAGACAAATGGGTTTTTCAGCTTGTGTTTTCCCCAGGCTGCCTATGGCAGTTCTCCTTCCTTAACGTCCAAAATAATTCCACGCTTATGCAAATCACACAAAAGTCATAGATCTTCCAAAAGGCGTCTGTTGGGCACCAGTTTGAATTTATCACTGAACTCTGAGTTCACTTCATTTTGGCTTTCAAAGTGGAGATTTGTTCTAAGACCAAGTGAAGATATACTAAAAGTATCCAAGGATAAAGTCAAGTTTTCGGAGATATTTTTAGAACAAGTGCAACCCTTCAAAGACAGAAGCTTTTGATGGTTCTCCAGCCTTCAGCATAATTTAGCAAACCATGCAACAATAACGCCCTTTCTTTCAGGATCTTAAATTCCTATCACTCAAGACAACCAGTCCTCCTAAGTATTCAGGAGCCCCTGTCCTTCCCATCCTCTCTCCCTAAGTAAATTGCTGGGAGACTCAAATTATAAAGGACCTAATGAGCATGAAACCTGTGGGTGGTGTGGAAATTCCTGGTCCTGCCTCAAACCCACAAAAATTCCAGATGGAAGGCAGCACCCAAGGGTGTGCACAGGACATTGCAGGGAAAAAAAGGACTGGTCTTGAGACGCAGGAGGATTGGCTACTTTTCCTGGATCTGCGTCTCCAATAGCACAGAAATATTTCAAATAACACAATTCTCAACAAAAAGCAAACATTTCTTCAAGCCTCGCCATGAATATATTTGAAAACAATAGCCTCATTAATGGGAATCAGAAGACTGGAAAGACAGACCTGGTTGTTATAAGGACATCCAGATTAGGGAGTTTTAAAAAGTGTAGGTGTTAAAACAAAGTGTTATAATCAATATTAGGCAGGACCCTATTGCCAGTCATCTATGTCCAAATTCAGATTTTCTCAGGCTCAGCAGATGGGAGCTGTTGACACCTATAGCCGGTGTGGTGTTACACCAAAACTCTCAGCCCTAGAGGCCGTTTTCAACTTCTGGGCAAAAATGCAGAGCTGGAGCCTGTGCCTTCCCGAGCCCTCCCTCTCTGCACCATCACTGGTCTGCTCAAGTCAGTGTTGAGGTCACTGTGTATTTTGAGTAACTTCTGACCTAGGAGGCTCATCATTTGGCACCATAATGGAAAATATTCTGTTGTGATCTATAGGGTTTTCATTAGCTAATTTTCAGAGGTAGACCACCAGGCCTTTCTTCCTAGTCTTAGTCCAGAAGCTCCATAGACACCTGGTATTTGAAATACTGGTGGCATAGCTTCCAGCATCATAGCAACAGGAAAGCCACCACAGTCCAACAAACTGACAGAGGGGTGGTGGCATATATAGATACTAGTCTTAAATTTAAATTCTAATTATTTGGATTTTTTCTTGTTGTAACTGGAATACATGAGCATTACATAAAATTTTAGGAAATACATATATGCAAAAAAAGAAGAAAATTATTGTCGTCCTTAATCTTAGCAACCAGAGGGAACCATTGGTAGCATTTTGGGGTATATGCACTCATTCCTTTATTCATTTACTATTAATTCATTTACTCATTTAGCATCTATTGTGGGCCAGGTAGAGGAGCCCTGGTGGTGGCAGTGCTTAAGGCACTTGGCTGCTAATCAAAAGGTCAGCAGTTCAAAGCCACCAGCCGCTCCGAGGGAGAAAGATGTGGCAGTCTGCTTCTATAAAGATTTACAGTCTTGAAAACCCTATGGGGCAGTTCTACTCTGCCCTGCAGGGTCACTGGGAGTTGGAATCAACTTGTCGGCAGTGGGTTTGATTTGGTTTTTATGGGCCAGGCATTGTTTATATCCTTTCTGTCCTTGGTCGATACAAATATGCATATTTTTATAAACATGGAAGCTCTTAGGATTGAACTGTGCCCCCTAAAAATATATGCTGTAAATCCTAACCCCATACCTGTGGTTATAATCCCATTTGGGAATGGGTCTTCTCTGTCATGTTAATGAGGCAGTATTAGTATGGGGTATGTCTTAAATCAATCTATTTTGAGATATAAAAAGAACAGAGTAAGCAGGCAATGAAGCAAGCGAAGAGTTGGGGGAAGATAAACGTCACGGCATGTGACCACCAAGGAATAGAAGCTGAAAAGAGACAAGGACCTTCCCTAGAGCCAACGGAGAGAGGAAGCCCTCCCCTAGAGCCAGTGCCCTGAATTCGGACTTCTAGCCTCCTAAACAGTGAGAAAAGACATTTCTGCTTGTTAAAGCCACCTGCTTATGGTCTCTCCTACAGCAGCACTAGATCACTAAGACAGAAGCATTCTGTAATGGAGTTTTAACTTGACGTTTAGAAATAAGACATGGTAAAATATTTTACTTCCTCATCTTTTTCACACCGTTTCGATAGTTCTGTACTATCTCATTGTATATCGATATAGACAGACCATGTCTTGTTTAACCAAACTATCACTGTCAAACACGTGCCTTTTTTGCAGCTGTATGAAGTCATGTTTTTGTGTGCCATCGAGTCGATTCTGCCTCATAGCCATTTCCAAGGCTATAATCTTTACAGAAGTGTGTCACCTGGCTTTCTCCCACAGAGCCACTGGGTGGGTTCCAAATACCAACCTTTTGGTTCGTAGCGGAGTGCTTTACCGTTGCATCACCAGGGCTCCTTATAAAGGACGGTACAAAATGTAAATCTTTATGCACCTCTATCACCCTTCCATGACAATAAATTCTTTTAGGTAGACCTACTCCATCAAAGAACAAATTGTTTTACGACTTTCCAAATTTATTGCCAAATTAGCCATCACTCTTAATTTACATTCCCACCAACAATATATGAGAACTTGCTTTCATTTTTTAATATTTTATCGATTTGTTAAGTAAAAACGACATCTTGTTTTGATTTGCAGTGTCTTGTTTTTTTTTTTTTTTTTATTGGAGAAAGAGATCCTTTTTTCATCTGGTTAGTTCATTGCTTCATTCAACAGTAAAAGTTATTTATTGAGGGCCTACTATATTGCAGATCCAGTTCTAAGCACTGGGGAAGATAATTGGTCTGCAAATCTTGGAAAGAATAATAAAATAGCAGGAGAAATAGCGGAAGAAAACAAGACTTAGAAGAGACAACAATTTCAAGGGCTATAGTATGAAAGGAAAGTTAGACTGGATGCATGGATGCATTTTTTCTTTTTTTCAACTACTCTGTGTGTATATATAATATATAGAAAAGAACATATATAGCATTAATGTAGATTTTAAAGAATAATAATTTGAAAAATAAATGAAACACCTATGTACCAATAACCCAGCTTAAGAAACTAACATGGCTAATTATCCTGAAGCCCTATGAATGCTCCTACCCAGACATTTTCCCCTCCGTCCTTCTAGGAGGTACCTACTGGGTTTTATATAAATCACCTCCTTGATTGTCTTCATAAATTTCCCCGGATGTGAATGTATTTCTGAATAACATATTGTTGAGTTTTGCCTGCTTTTGAACTTTATGTAAACTCTTCTGCAATTTAGTATTTTTGTTTGTTTTATTCTGTGCTTTTTATTTTTATTTTTGTATAACATTATAATTTTAACTTGACCTGTATTGATTGAGTATAGGTTCTTCATCGTCACTGATTTAAAGTCTTCCACTGATCGGTATTCCTCCATGTACTCATCCACCCTGACTTCAGTGGATATTTAGAGCCATCACAAGCAATGTTGCTGTGAATGATCTGACTCACGTCTCCTATTCCAAAAGTGCAAGAGTTTCTTTACATATACTGAATTGCACTACATGAAATTGTCATTATTGTAGGTCAAAAGGGGTCAAGTTGCTGGCTTGTAGGGTATTCGTGTGTTCAACTTAATTTTTAATAAATTATTTTCAAATAATTTGCACAGCAGTATTGGAGAGTTCGTTTTGTTCCACACCCCCATCTACACTTGGTTATTGTGAGACATTTTCAGTTTGGCCAGTCTAGGGGGTATGTGATGGTATCTCACTGTGGATGGTCCTGATCACTGATGAGGCTGAGTGCTTGTCATTTGTTTATTAGCGACTCATGTGTCCTCTTCTGGACTGCCGGACTTCTGGAAAACTAATCCTTTGCCCGTTACTTGTTGCACGTATCCCAGATTATCACTTCCATTTCACTCTATGTCCTTCAAAAGACACCAGTGAGAGACTGGTGGGGGTTTAATCCATCTTACACTCTAGCTTTAGTGTTGGCGTTGGAGTGTGATATGAGATAGCTTTCCCAGTTTCTCCCATGGACATGACCAATGGGCCCAGCACCATGTATTGAGTGATCGCTCATTTCTGTACTGATCTGCCATTGTCAGCTCCGTCGTATACCAGGTTTCTATATTTGGCAGGCCTCTTTCTAGGTTCTCGATTCTATTTGTTTGTTCTTTTTTATTTTCCCTGGGCTGATAGACATTGTCTTAATTGCCAAAGCTTTGCAATAAGTCTTGATGTCTCATAGAGCAATAGCCCCTACATTACCCTTCTTAGGAAGGTCTTGGTTATTCTTATCAATTTGCTCTTCCATTTAAATTTTAGAATCTGCTTATCTAAAAAATACCCTGTTGAGGTTTTTATTGAAATTACATTATTTACTGAAATCACATTAAATCTATAATCATTAGAAAGAAAATCGACATATTTGTCTTTCTACCATGAATATGGTTGTCTCTCCATTTATTGAGGTTTTCTTTATCACAGTTCAATACAATTGTGTAACTGTCCATGTAAAGGACCTGCCCAGCATCTGTTAGATGTGTGCTGGACATTCTCCCATTGCCTCCCTCTACCCTTTCCATCATGCTCTGGGCCCCAGAGACTAACTTTGTGAACTGTATCAGCAGTCTCCCTTGCGGTCTGCCTCCCAGGAGGGTTGGGAATGGAATGCAATGGCAGAGATCTGAGGGCAGGAAGGAAGTGAGACTGGGGTATTACTCCCCTGGCCCACTCTCTTCCACGCAGCCAGTGGACAGCAGCTATGCTCTTCTACTGAAGTCCACAGCTCCCACTGTGGTCTTCCCTAAGCTGAAACTCTCTCTCTCTAGGTTCTATTAACCCCTCCCTACCCTTGATCCCTCAGACCTAGAGTCCTCTGGTGTTAACTTGCCTGGGTTTTACAGTCTGTGTTGGTTTCCCTTAACTCTGCTCACACCTTCCCAGGCATTAAACTCTGTGTTTGAGGATGCCACTTGTTCCCTGTAGGGAACCTGACAAATACAGTGTGTGTGAGTGTGTGTGTGTGTGTGTGTGTAGTTTCTCATAATTTGTAGACTATGTTGCATTTTCTATGAAGACAATCATATCATCTACAAATAGGGATTTTTTTTTTTCCCCTGTCTAGTCTATATAATCTTTTGCATGTCCATCTACACTGGCTTCTACTCCAGAGCAGTGTTAATTAGCACTGGTAAAGTAGCCATCCTGATTTTATGCCTACTTTTAAAGGAATTGCTTTTTCACAATTCCCCACTAAGATGTTTGCTGTAGGTAACAGAAGTTCTGTCCTAAATCTAGCTTGCTGTGGTTTTTAGTTGAAGAATTTCATCAGCTGCTTTTACTGAATCTATTGTGATCACAGGGGTTTTCTCCTTTAAACTATTAATTTGATTAACGACATTAATATATTTTCTAATGTTAATTGAATCGTTCCAGAAGTAAGTCCTACTTGATCATTGCTGGCTCTAGTTTACAATTATTTTATTTAGGATTTTTGCCTCTAGATTTATGACGGGCCTTAGTTTGTGATTTCCTTCCTCCTAAATCTCTTTGTCTGCTTTGGGGATCAAGATTATTAGTCTCTTCTTCTGAGTTGGAAATGTTCTCTCTTTTTCTATTCTTTGAAAGGGGTTGTATAAGCTTGGAACCATTGGCTCCATATCTATATATATATATATATACATGTATATATATAGTAGAAACTACCTGTAAAAACATTTGGGGCTAGTATTTTTGTAGTAGACTTTTAACTATTGATTCAAATTCTTCATATATTATAGGACCCGTTAGGTGTTTATTACTTAAGTCAGTATTAACAATTTATATTTTTTCCTAGGAATTTTTCCATTTCACCTAAGCTTTTAAGTATACAGTCATCAAGCTGATCCTAATATTTCCTCAAAATGTCATCTCTGCTGCATCTATAGTTATGGCTTCTATTCATCCTGATACTGTTTGTGACCTTTTTTCCTGGTCTGTCTTCCTAGAAGTTTGTTTTTTTTGAGCAAATTTTGGCTTTGCCAATCCTGTGTCTTTGTTTTCTATTCTATTTGTTTCTGTTCTTATTTTTTTCTTTCCTTTTACTATTTTTTGGCTTATTCAGTTGTTTCTTTTTTTCTGTCTTCCTAAGAGGGACACAAAGCTCGTTTCTTGTAAGCTCTCTTCTAATGTAAGTACTTAAGGCTACAATTTCACTGTAAGATACCAACCACTTTAACTGTAACTGCCAAGTTTTAATGTTAGCATTCACTTTCAAGCAGTTTCTAATTCCCATAACGATTTCTTCTTTGAGCCATAGGTTCTTTTCATTATTATTTCCAAATGTATGAGGCTTACTTTAAATTTCCTTTTTGTTATTAATTTCTAGTTCATTTTCACTGCGGCTAGAGACTTTGAAATTTGTAAGACTTGACATATGACCTATGAAGTAGTCAGTTTTTTAATTAGTCATCTGCTTAAAAAGAATGTATTTTCCAGTACCTGGATACAGTTTATACACACACACACATGCATATTTATAATTAGATGATTCTTAATTGTTCTGTTCAAACCATCTCTATCTTTGCTGATTTTTTTTTTTTTTACTGGCTCTATCAATTACTGAGAGAAGTGTGTTTTAAACATTATCAATCTCTCCTTAAAACTGTCCATTTTTACTTTATATGTGATGATAACCAAAACCAAACCTGTGGCCATCAAGTTGATTCCAACTCATAGAGACCTTATAGGACAGAGTAGAACTGCCCCATAGGGTTTCCAAAGAGCGGCCTGCGGATTCCAATGGCCGACCTTTTGTTTAGCAGCCAAACACTTAACCACTGCGCCACCAGGGCTCCTGTATGTGATTAAGTGCCTACAAATTCAGAAATGTAACTTCCTACTTAATTGAAGCTTCCATCAATATGCTGAAATTCTAATAAATTGTTTTTGCCTTTAAGGCTACTTTGTCGTAATAGGGTTATATCCACCTATCACTGAGGACACTGTCATACTGAGCTAGTTAATAGGATGAACTCAAAATCATTTACCAGACAGACATAGTTTATTGCTTACTCACAGCCTACTCACCAACTTTGAAGGGTGAAACGCCGCAGTATTTTGTTCTTTTTCCAGCTTTTTCCTCATCTTCATACCCTGTGATTTGCCTTTTCTTTTTTTTTAATAAGTTCTCTCTCCATTCCTTAAGTGCCTCTTAAATGAAGTTGTTCAGGCACAGGCTAATTACTGGCCAGCTGGAGACCCAAAATAAACTTCTGAGAGCTTTTAGTAGTTCTCCGATCTCAGCCAAAACACTACCGAAGAGCCTTTTTCACTCAATATATTTTCAGACCAATTAAAGACACAGAAATGTTAAAACTCCTCCAACGGGTTGGCTGGTTAGCTTTTCACCGCATAAATCAAAGGTTATCTTCATCAGCTTCCTAATACTGTCAAGCTCGGAGGCCCATGTGGCGGAAGGGCCTGGTGGCCACAAGGCCAGAGGGCAGAACACACCCTCCGCCCATCCCTGGGCCGGGACTCTGTAAGAGACAGTGGTGTCTCTTTACCTGCAGGCTAAGAGAGCTGGTGAGAGATGCACAGGGAGCTGGAATGGGGAAAAAGGACGTGGGGATTGCTCATGTCTCTTCAGCTGGAGCTGGCCTTAATCAATCAAAGAAACCTCGGCAACACCGATGGAATCCTCCCTCAGCTGAATGTATTTAAAATGTTTTACAGCTTCCCTTTGCCCTCTTCTCTCCCGTTCTCCCCGTTACCTCCTTATCTATTCTTTCCAGGACTTAAACAGTGAGACAAACAAACCTCAGTGGTATAGGGTTTCTCCCCTGGTCCTCCCCTTGCTGGATTCTTCTCTCTGCATGGGCCTCTAGCTTTCTCCCCCAGCCCACCCCACCCCCATGTCTCCGACTCCTCCCTCCTTCTCTCTCTTCTGTTAGTCTGTCTTTCCACCTCCCTTGTTTTCCTCACCCCAGCCCCCGTAAGTCTGTTACTATAAGACACAGGATCCGAAAATCCAGGTTATCTCTGGAATTTGCTGACAGTAAAGTAATTTGATGCAAGAGAAATAAAATGTTTCCGTGTTATTTGAATTGCTCTGTTCCTCTGCATCTTCCCAAACACACATTCTCCAGAGCAAGAAAACGTTTGATTCTGTTTGGTCTGACTTTTTAACCACGGACAGCAAACATAGCTTCTTTTTTTTTCCTCCTGAGGAGTCACTGACAGCTTCATTCAATTATCAACCTATCCAAATGCTTTCCTTAAGCACGAGAGCTAAGGTTTTTCCTGAGAATTACCATTTTTCAAGAGGGAGGATGCTTCCTTAATGGGAAGAGACAGATGAGATAGGTTCTCTTGATTCCGTTTTTCTAGGTGACAACATCATGGATTTTGTTTGAGGATGGAAAAACAAAAACAAAAAAAGTAGTCTTTTTTTTTTCCCTCAGCTAAAAGCTGTTTCGACCAGATGTCTATTCAGGCACCCAGGTGGGTATAATCTTCCATCCATTCATTCACTGATTCAACAAAACTCTATTAAGTGACTGCTAAGGGGCACACTCTGGGATACAGGCTTTTCTGGCACACATCCTTGTTGAGCAGACAAATAAATGAACACAACATTTCAGATTGTGGTATATGCACGGAATGGTCAGGAAGGTCTGGTTGCAGAGGGAATAGTAAGTACTTGAAAGCCTCAGATGAGAACCAGGACTATTTGCGTATATTTATTCGGGTGAGAGATGTTGTTGTTGTTAGGTGTCATTGAGTTAGTTTCGACTCATAGCGACCCCACGTACAACAGAAGGAAACACCACCGGGCCCTGTGCCATCTCACAATCATTGTTATGCTTGAGCCCATTGTAACAGCCTCTGTGTCAGTCTATCTCGTTAAGGGTCTTCCTCTTTTTCAATGACCTCCATTTTACCAAGTATGATGTCCTTCTCCAGGGACTGATCTCTCCTGATAACACATCTGAAGCATATGAGACAGTCTTGCCATCCTCGCTTCTAAGGAGCATTCTGGTTGTACTTCTTCCAAGACAGATTTGTTGGTTCTTCTGCCAGTCTAAGGTATATTCAATATTCTTTGCCAACACCATAATTCAAAGGCATCGATTCTTCTTTGGTCTTCCTTATTCACTGTCCAGCTTTCACATGCGTATGAAGTAATTCAAAACACCATGGCTTGGGTTAGGTGCACCTTAGTCTTCAAAGTGACATCTTTACTTTTTAACACTTTAAAGAGGTCTTTTGCAGCAGATTTGCCCACTGCAATGCATCGTTTGATTTCTTGACTGCTACCTCCATGGATGTTGATTGTGGATTCAGATAAAATAAAATCCTTGACATTTTCAATCTTTTCTCCATTTATCATGATGTTGTTTACTGGTCTAATTGTGAGAATTTTTTTTTCTTTATGTTGAGGTGTAATCCATACTGAAGACTATCTTCCTTGATCTTCATCAGTAAGTGCTTCAAGTCCTCTTCACCTTCAGAGAGCAAGGTTGTGTCATCTGCATAACACAGGTTGTTAATGAGTCTTCCTCCAATCCTGATACCCTATTCTTCTTCATATAATCCAGTTTCTCAGATTATTTGCTCAGCATACAGATTGAGTAGGTATGGTGAAAGGATACAACCCTGACCCACACCTTTCTTGACTTTAAACCACACGGTATCCCCTTGTTCTATTCAAATGACTGCCTCTTGATCTATGTACAGGTTCCTCATGAACACAGTTAAGTATAGATTGGGGGGAAGAAAAGGAATCTTAAAAAAAAAAAAAAAAAAAAACAGGAGTTAAAATGAATTTCACCCACCAATGGAATAGAATTGAGAGTCTAGAAATAAACCCACACATCTATGGTCAACTGATTTTTGACAAGGGTGCTAAGTCCATTCAATGGGGAAACAAGATTCTGTTTAATAAATGGTACTGGGAAAATTGATTCCCACATGCAGAAAAATGAAACAGGATCTATGCCTCACATCATACATAAAAACAAATGCAAAATGGATTAAGGATCTAAATGTGCAAACTAAAACCATAAAATTCTTACAAGAACAAGCAGGGGCAATGCTGTCAGGCTAGCTTTCAACGATGGATTATCTAATACTATAACAAAAGCACAAACAGCAAAAGACAAAATAAATAAACGGGACCTCATAAAAACTGAAAACTTTTGTTCATCAAAAGACTTTACAAAAAAAGGTGAAAAGACAAGCTGCCAACTGGGAGGATATCTTCAGAAACCATATATCTGACAGGAATCTAATAACCAAAATAAATGTAAAACTTTGACAACTTAACAACAAAAGACAAATAACCCAATCATAAAATGGGCAAAGAACTTGAATGGACATTTCACCAAAGAGGACATTCAAATGGCCACCAAACACATGAAAAGATGCTCAGTGTCATTAGCCATCAGAGAGATGTAAATCAAAACCACAATGAGATACCATTTCACTCCTTTTAGAATGGAAAAGATTTAAAAAAAAAAAAAAAAAAAAACAGAAAATAATAAATGTTTTTGAGGATGCGGGGAAATTGGAACTCTTATCCATTGCTGGTAGGAATGCAAAATGGTACAGCTGTTGTGGAAAACAGTGTGGAGGTTCCTCAAAAAATTAAAAACAGAACTACCATATGACCCAGCAATTCCACTCCTAGGTATATACCCAAAACACTTGAAAGCAGAGAATCAAAAAGAGGCTTGTATACCAAAGTTCCCTGCAGCACTATTCACAATAGCCAAAAGGTGGAAGCAACCTCAATGCCCACCAGCAGATGAATGGATAAACAAAACGTGGTACATACATACAATGGAATACTACTCAACCAACAGGAGAAATGAAATCTTATACATGCTACAGTATGGATGGAGTTTAAAGACATTATGCTGAACGAAATAAGCCAATCACAAAAGGACAAATATTTTATGACCTCACTTACATAAAAAGACAAGAAAAGGCAAATGTACAGAGGCCAAAGTTTATTAGTGTTTACCAGGAGTGGGGTGGGGGCAGGGTGGAAGGGGAGTTACCTTGATGGAAAAATCGCATTGACTAAGGGTAGGGTTGCACAGCCAATTACTGTAATTGCTGTCAATAAGTTGCATACCTGTAGAAAGTTGAATTGGCAAAAGTTGTGTGATAGATATATTTACCAAAAAAAAAGTCACTGCTGAGGCTGCTTATGTACAGCCAAATACCTCATGGGATTTGATTCCTTGCTTTGGAGGTTTAGAGTCATGGTTTTCTGGGACATCCCAGTTAATTGGCCTAATAATGTGTTTAGTGTGTCTGTTCTACCTCCTAGCTCGTTGTGTAGTGCCTGCGGTCTTAAAAGTTTGCAATTGGCCAACCAAGCACAACAGCTGGTCTCTATTCACCTGGAGCAGCAGAGGAAGAAGGAGAGTCAGGAGGAGGATATGGAATGTGTGGCTAATTGCCTCCATGAACAACTGCCTCCTTTGCCATGAGACCAGAAGAACTGGATGGTGCATGGCTACCATTACTGAACATTTTGATCAGAGATTCCATAAAAGAATCCTGACCAAAAGGGGGAAAATATAGAACAGAATTTCAAATTCTCATGGACTCTAGACTTTTTGGAGCCATGGAGGCTGGATGAACCCCTGAAATTATTGCCCTGAGATAACCTTTAAACTTTAAACCAAAAAAAATCCCCTAAAGTCATCCTAAAACCAAACAATAGTTTTGTTTAACTAGTTAAAAAGGTCTTCCTTGAGCATTATGATCTTTTAAGGACTGTCTAAATGGGATCAAACTGAAAACAGCAACCTGAAAGATTAGATAGGAAGCTTAGGAGGCAGTGAGTTTATGTTAATGAGGGAGGAACAACACAGAAAAGAGGGTGAGAATGGCTGCATAAGTCAAAGAATGCAATCAATGTCACTAAATGGTATGTGTAGAAACTGTTGAATTGGTGTATGTTTTTCTGTGTATATTCTCAACAACAACAAAATAAACTAAATTTATTGAAAAAAATTAATTTCACCCAAATTTCCCTGCTTTATCAAATGCCCTTCTCCTACTCCTTCTTCACTTTCTATGTCATGTTGGTCCTACTAATTGCTCAATGTCTACTTTCCTTCTCTTTCTCTCTCGAATCTTGAGCCTGACCCAATTTGAAAGAACTCAATACCAGAATCCATTTAAAAGGCAACCTGAGGGTACTGGGAATTCTCTTCCCAGGCCCTCAGTTTGAACAGCTTGTTTTCAGACTTTCCCACTCATCAGAATCACCTGGAGTTTTTGTTAAAAATGCAGATTCCTAAGCCCCACCCCCAGAATATTTGATTTACTCTGGCTGGGGTGAGACCTGAGAACTTGCGTTTCTAGCGCTGCTGCTGCTACTGCCTCCAACACGTGGAGAACCACGGGGTTAGATGCCCAGGTTGACTCAGCAAGCAGGCCCAGCTGGTTGTAGTCTCGGGGCAATGAGGTCACCAACAGCTCCTCTGCTACCTGGCCAGCTGTCCCCCCACTAGGGATTTTCCAAGGCTTTATTGGGAAGAAGGAGGATCCTCCTTAACTTGTATTTGTTTTGACCTTTGGTCCAATTTTTTTCCATCAATCCGATCTCTTCTGCTTTATATCTTCCAGAAATTCTTCTACATTCCTAGTACATTTTTAGCACTCTTGTCTGTTTTGCAAAGCTATTGGTATTTGTTGTCGTCATTTTGGTGTGGTTTTTGGAGAAAGGAGAGGCGACTATGTAGGCACTGTCTATTATCTTGAAGTGGAAGTTCATCTACTACTTTGAATCTTTGAATAAGTAACATGAAAGCATTAGGAAATTCAAATAAAAAAATAATTCCTTCTATCAAAGAGGCTTTACAAATTTTCCAACGCTTTAAAATTTTTTTATTCCATGGTCAGTCAGAAACTACTGAATTTAGTCACTGTATTTTGTCTCCTAACCCTCTAAACTGGTTCTCTAAATCCATTGGGCTAAGGAGGAGAGTGGAGGGAAGGCAAGAGGTGGAAAAAGCAGAGATGCTTAGTTCCTGATTCTCTATAACCGACTAACTCTTTATTTTTCCTATTTTGAGCAAAGAGATTACTATCAGCATCTCCTACTGTGATTTTCAGATAATTACATCAGGCTTGACTAAATTTTAAGGGGATTCTCCTTTGGAAAACTGTCTATATTTCAAATGCTCCCTTCGAAACTGGATATTCAGATCACAGCTGCAGAACTGGATCCCAACAAGGCTGAGGAAAAACAAAAGGTGCTGAGGGTTGTGCTGAGATATGGCCAAAAAGGCCCTGATTCTGCAGTGCCCGCTACTTCAGTCAGAGATGCTATTGTCTTGGGCCAGTGCTGTTGCTCTTACGCTTGCTGTTATTAGCTGTCGTCAAGTCAGCTCCCAACTCATGGAGACCCCGTGCACAACAGAACCAAATGCTACCTGGTCCTGTGTCATCCTCGTGATCGGCTGCAAATAGAACCGTTATGATCCATGGGGTTTTCACTGGCTGATTTTCAGGAGTAGATCACCAGGCCTTTCCTCCTAGTCCATCTTAGTCTGAGGGCTCCCCTGAAACCTGTTCACCATCACAGCAACGCACAAGCCTCCACTGACAGACAAGTGGTAGCTGTGTGTGAGATACATTGGCCAGGAATTGAACCCGGGTCTCCCACATGGAAAGAGAGAATTCTACCACCGACCCACCAATGACTTCACTCTTTTGTGCTTAAGCTGTACATATTCCATGAAGCTGCCTTCCTTTTATATATGCTGTGTACCCTTGTGTATGAATCAGCTATGAAATATAATGTCATACCCCTCCAGTCAACAATATGAATATAAATATACAATATTTATATAAATGTATATAAATATACAAATAGCCTGCGTTCCTCAGAGCTCTTTCAGTTGAAAGCAACTGATACCTGACTCAAACTATCTTAAGCATAAAAGGAAATTTATGGCTCATATAATTGGGAAGTCCAAGAGATGGCTCTTCAGGTACGGTTGGCTCCAGGGTTCAAATCACATCATCTGGTATGTCTATCTGTCTATCTATCTATCTATCTACCCCCCCATCCATGCATCCATAAATGCATCCATTCATTCATCTATCCATCTGTCATCTATCTATCCATCTGTCTATCTCTTTGTCTATCTGTCTCTTGGTTCTGATTTCCTCTGTGTTGACATCATTCCCAGGCACACTCCACCCATTAGTGAAAAAGATGACCCCCACCCAGTAGCTCTGGGCCTATATCACCCTTGAAGAAACCCCTCCTTCTCAGCATCCATATCAGTCTTAGAAAAAGGTTTCGGTCTGGCCTGCCTCAGTCACATGACCACCCTGTGGTGGGAGTGGTATTATAGATTCTTAATTGACTGACCCACCATAATTACACCAAATGCAAGGAAAAAGTTCTAAAAGGAAAGAATGACTGGATTTAGACAAAATGGTAAGAGATATCTACTGCACAGGTCTTCTTCATTCTAACGCAATAAGAACGGATTTCTCGGTGATATGCAACTGGGATCATAACGTTGAAATGAAAAAGGAAGACAGAAGAATTGATGATTTCGAACTGTGGTATTGGCGAAGAATATTGAATATACCATGGACTGCCAAAGAATGAACAAATCAGTCTTAGAAGAAATATAATCAGAATATTCCTTACAAGCAAGGATGGCAAAACTTCTGCTAGCTTACTTTGGACACGTCGTCAGGAAAGACCATTCGCTAGAAAAGTACATCAGGACTGGTAAAGTAGAGGGCCAATGAAAGCAAAGGAAACCCTCAATGAGATGGATTGGCACAACAATAGACTCAAACATACCAGTGATCATGAAGACGGCGCTGAGCCAGGCAACGGTTCCTTCTGCTCTACACAAGGTCGTCACGAGTCAGAGCCAATTCAACAGCAAATAATAACAATAACGATCATAATATTGGATGTACACAAATCCCCTAAAACTATTACACGTATTTCAATATGTTTAAAAGAAGTTTCCTAGTAGATACACACACACTCCCCAGCAAAAGCATTAGTGTATAAAAATTCATTTGAAAGAGTATTGGGTAAACATTTTCACAGAGACATAAATCAAGTGTGACTTTATTGGGTATAAGATCAGCTAATTCTTTGTTATTTTAATGACTATGGGTAAACTGCCTTGGGCTGGCGGGAAGAGATGGGGGTTTGTTTTGATGCACTCTTGCTCAAGGGCCATTTTTTACACACTAAACTCTTTCTTCAGTTTAGGACACAAAAGCAGGGTTGACGTGGAATGAATGAAATACAGATGAACTTTCTCAAGGGGGAAAAATATCTTCTGGTTTTTGATATACGGTGTGAAGAGTACAGGTCAGAAGGCATGAAGGAGGGTCATTCAAACAAGACACCCAAGAGACCTACAAACATGTCTCATTTTGTGAGCATTACACATTTTGGGGAGGGGGCACTTTGTTGGATATTGATCTATGCACCAGGCAACCAAATGTAACTTTTTTTTTTTTTTTGGTAGGAAATGCGGTCATTACATTTGAAGGAAAATGAAATCCAAGTAGCCAGCTTTTCAATCATCCAAGAACTAACTGTCCTGGTGTGTGTTACCCCAACCCTTTTCCTTGCTGACTGCTTTGCACAATTACATAACCTTGAGCAGGGCAGAAGAGAGGAGAGAACGTAAAGTTTTTAAAAGATCAGCTTGGGTAGTGAGGAAGGAAATCCACGGCTAAAATGGGAGTTACAGGCAGAGGATTTAAGACCATCCCCGCTACCCTGATCCTTCCATGACTGCAGAGATTGTTACTACATCTCCTAGGAGCCTTACTCACCCTTATCAGGAAGGGAGAAAGGGGAGAGGAGGTGGGAAAAGGGACAAGAGGTTGTGATACTCAGGGAAATAAGTCCTTCCCAAAAAGAAGCAAAAAGAACTCCATTACCCTGATGACAATGAATTCCTGAGGTCTTAGTACATTACCTAAATTTGGATAAAATGTCTTCCTTATGAAAAATGCACCAGCTATTTCTATGTTGCCTTTTTAAAACAATGTTTAGTTACTTAACTAAGATTGAATATATTCTTTAAAATGTTCGTACTATACAGAAGTATAGTGAGTACAAAAAAAAAGTCATCTGTACCTCCTCCCTACCCCATCTTGAATCACAACCCCACCCCCAACCACTGCCAACAGTTTGGGGTGTAATCTCCAGAACCTTCTTTCTATGCAGTTGTGCATGTGCATCTCACACACACACACACACACACACACACGGGAGGTATAGGAATAGGACTAAACTGCATGTGTTGTTCTGTACTTACTTTTTCACATAAATGTATAGCTCACAAATCTTTCCATGTCAGTAGTACCGGTCCACCTCATTCTCTTTGACTGCTGTGTATTGTAATCCTGGGTCTATCACCGTTTCGCTCTCTAATGGTGGATCTCTAAATCGTTTCTGATTTTCTGCTATCGTAAACAATGTTGTTCTTAGTTGCAGCTGAGTCGATTCCAACTCATGGCGACCCCATGTGTGCAGAGTAGAACTGCTCCATCGGGTTTTCAAGGCTGTGACCTTTCAGAAACAGATCACCACGCCTGTCTTACAAGGTGCCTCTGGGTGGGTTCAAACTGCCAACTTTTTGGCTAGTGGTTGAGTGCTTAACCCATCTGCGCCACCCAGGAACTCCATCATAAACAATTCAAAAAAAAATTGCAATCAAATCTATTCCGACTGATAGCGACTTTATGGGACAGAGTAGAACTGCTGTAATCTTTACAGAAGCAGACTGCCACATCTTTCTCCCATGGAGCAGGCTGAGAGAGCAGGCTTGTGGGTTCAAACCACTGACCTTTCAGTTAGCAGCTGAGCACTTTAACCACTGTGCCACCAGGACTCCATTATAAAGAATAGTGCATTGAAAATCCTAATAATGCCTCTTTATACACATGTGCAAAGAATTCTCTCAGACAGAAACATAGAAGTAGAAGTGATGGTTCAAAAAATATGGACATTTTTACTTTTGATGTACACTGTCAAATTGACCTCCAGAAGACTGCACCATTTTGTATTCCCCCAACACTGAATGCAATAGAATATTTTTTAACTTGCCAGTCTAATGGGAAAAAACATGATTTATCACTGTTACTTCGATTTGGTTCACTATTTACTAATGAACTTAAGTATTTTTTCTTACATAAATTGGTCATTTTAAAATCTGTGACTTTACTGTGTATATGTTTGCCCATCTTTCTGCTGGTTTTTCCTGTTTCTTATTTGTGTGTATGAACTCTTTATATATTATGAATAATAACGCTTATCTATCTTGTGGCTTACAAACATCTTCTCCAAAACTGTTGATCATATTTTATTAATGCTTAAGCTTTTTAATGTAGCTTCAAAAAAAAGTTATCCTCTCCTCTATGATTCCTATGTTGTGTATCTTACTTAAAAAGCATTATCCATCTAAAATTATTTTAAAATGGATTTTTATTTTTCTAATACCTGAAGTTTTCCCCTTAGATTAAACTCTTTAATCTATATAAAATATGCATTATTTTATTGTGAAATTGAAGTTTTTCCCAGCACTATTTATTGAATATGTTAGCACTTCTTCAAATCTGATGTGTTACCTCTGTTATATATGAAAGTCCTATGTATACATACTTGAGTCTGTTTATAGACTACTCTGTTACATTGATCTATTTCTTTATTCCTGTGTTAAGAACACACTGTTTTAATTACTACCATTTTAAAGCATATTTGATGTCAAGTAGGAAGTCTTCTATCACTGCTAACTCATTTTCAATAATCATATGATAAATCTTTTGCATTTTCTATTCTATATAAGCTTGCAATTCAATACGTCAAGTTTCATAAAATATCCTGTTGAAAATTTTGGGGGGATTTTATTAAACTAACAGATAATTTAAGAGGCTGGGTGATATAAGCAGTTTGAGATAGACTGCTAAACTAAAAGGTTAATGGTTCAAACCCACCCAGTGGCTCCAAAGAAAGGCTAGTGATCTGTTTCCATAAAGATTACACCAAGAAAACCTTATGGGACAGCTCTACTCTGTAATACATGGCATCGCCATGGTTGAGGGCCATCTTGATGGCAGCTAACAATGACAACAACAACAGATAATTTAGAAAACTGAAACTTTCACAAATTTAAGTCTTCACATCCAATAAGATGGTATTTGTTTATTTGGGTTTTCTTTTGTCGTTCAATACAATTTCACGGTTTTCTTCATATTAGGTTTATTTCTAGATTTTTTTACCATTAAAATTAAAATTTTCATGACAGTTTCTAATTGTTTATTGGTAGTACATTGGAGTACTAATTTTTCATCCATTCATTCAGAATTTGTTAAATGCCTACTATGTGCCAGGCACTATGCTAGTGTAATTGTCTATTGTAGCTATACAGGCAAGTTATTGAATTTTGTCTTGTTAATCCCTATAGGCCCCCACGTGTCTGTCAGTTTGTCATACTGTGGGGACTTGCATGTTGCTGTGATGCTGAAATCTATGCCACTGGTATTCAGACACCAGCAAGATCACCCACGGCAGACAGGGTTCAGCTGAGCTTCCACACTAAGACAGACTAGGAAGAAGGACCCGGCAGTCTACTTCTGAAAAGGATTAGCCAGAAAAAACCTTATGAATAGCAGCAGAACACTGATGTAGCGCTGGAAGATGAGCTCAATATCATCAGTCAGAACAAGGCCAGGGACCGACTGCGGAACAGACCATCAATTGCTCCTATGCAAATTCAAGTTGAAACTGAAGAAAATTAGAAGAAATCCACAAGAGCCAAAGTACGACCTTGCGTATATCCCACCTGAATTTAGAGACCATCTCAAGAATAGATTTGATGTGTTGAACACTAATGACTGAAGACCAGACAAGGTGTGGAATCACATCAAGGACGTCATACATGAAGAAAGCAAGAAGTCATTAAAAAGACAGGAAAGAAAGAAAAAACCAAAATGGATGTCACAAGAGACTCTGAAACATGCTCCTGAACGTCAAGTAGCTAAAGCAAAAGGAAGAAATGATGAAGTAAAAGAACTGAACAGAAGATTTCAAAGGGCGGCTGGAGAAGACAAAGTGAAGTATTATAATGACATGTGCAAAGAGCTGGAGATAGAAAACCAAAAGGGAAAAACACGCTCGGCATTTCTCAAGCTGAAAGAACTGGAGAAAAAATTCGAGCCTCAAGTTGCAATAGTGAAGGATTCTATGGGGAAAATATTAAACAATGCAGGAAGCATCAAAAGAAGATGGAAGGAATACAGAGTCATTATACCAAAAATAACTGGTTAACGTTTAGCCATTTCAAAAGGTAGCATATGATCAGGAGCCGATGGTACTGAAGGAAGAAGTCCAAGCTGCGTTGAAAGCATTGGCAAAAAACAAGGCTCCAGGAATTGACGGAATATCAATTGAGATGTTTCAACAAATGGAAGCAGAGCTGGAAGTGCTCACTCATCTATGCCAAGAAATTTGGAAGACAGCTATCTGGCCAACTGACTGGAAGAGATCCGTATTTATGCTTATTCCAGAGAAAGGTGATACAACTGAATGCAGAAATTATCAAATAGTATCATTAATATCACACGAAAGTAAATTTTGCTGAAGATCATTCAAAAGTGGCTGCAGCAGTATGTCGACAGGGAACTGCCAGAAATTCAGGCCAGATTCAGGAGAGGACGGGGAACCAGGGATATCATTGCTGATGTCAGATGGATCCTGGCTGAAAGCAGAGAATACCAGAAAGATGTTTACCTGTGTTTTATTGACTATGCTAAGGCATTCAACTGTGTGGATCATAACAAATTGTGGATAACATTGCAAAGAACGGGAATTCCAGGACACTTAACTGTGCTCATGAGGAACCTGTACACAGATCAAGAGGCAGTTGTTCGGACTGAACAAGGGGATACTGCATGGTTTAAAGTCAGGAAAGTTGTGTGTCAGGGTTGCATTATTTCACCATACTTATTCAATCTGTATGCTGAGTAAATAATCCAAGAAGCTGGACTATATGAAGAAGAACGGGGCATCAGGATTGGAGGAAGATTCATTAACAACTTGCGTTATGCAGATGACACAACCTTGCTTGCTGAAAGTGAAAAGAACTTGAATCACTTACTGATGAAGATCAAAAACCACAGTCTTCATTATGGATTACACCGCAACATAAAGAAAACAAAAATACTCATAATTGGACCAATAAGCAACATCATGATAAACAGAGAAAAGATGAAAGTTGGCAAGGATTTCATTTTACTTGGATCCATAATCAATGCCCATGGAAGCAGCAGTCAAGAAATCAAAAGATGCATTGCACTGGGCAAATCTGCTGCAAAAGACCTCTTTAAATGTTGAAAAGCAAAGATATAACCTTGAAGACTAAGGTGTGCCTGACCCAAGCCATGGTGTTTTCAATCTCATCATATGCAAGAGAAAGCTGGACAGTGAATAAGCAAGACGGAAGAAGAAATGATGCCTTTGAATTGTGGTGTTGGCAAAGAATATTGAACATACCATGGACTGCCAAAAGAATGAACAAATCTGTCTTGAAAGAAGTACAACCAGAATGCTCCTTAGAAGCAAGGATGGCAAGACTAAGTCTTACATACTTTGGACACATTGTCAGAAGGGATCAGTCCCTGGAGAAGGACATCATGCTTGGTAAAGTAGAGGGTCAGCGAAAAAAGAGGAAGACCCACAATGAGACGGATTGATACAGTGGCTGCAACAATGGGCTCAAGCATAACAACGACTGTGAGCATGGCACAGGACCGGAGAGTGTTTTGTTCTGTTGTACATAGGGTCGCTATGAGTAGGAACCGACTCAGCCACACCTAACAACAACAATCGCTATAGGAGAAGCCACAGATGAAACTATGTGTCAATAAATTTTAATAACCAAGGTTAGGTGGATCGATAGGCCAAAAAGTTTAAAAGAAAAGCAAAGTACTTAGAAAAACTTCTTGCGTACCTTCTTAACCACATTTTTCAGTGTCCTGTATAAAAAGCCACATAAAAGTTTCTATACCATCAAGTGGTAGGAAAGGCTTTGGTTTCCCTGTTGTCATTGCAGACAGAAATTTTCAAACCTGGAAGTACTCATCTCATTGAGTCCAGGAAACATAACATGATGGACCTGGAGGGCATAATGCTAAGTGAAATAAATCAAGTATATAAGGAGCAATATTGTATGAGTCTTCTTGTATAAAAGACAAGAACAGATAAATATAGAGAAACTAATATTCATTGGTGGCCAGGAAGAAGAGGAAGAGGGGTAAATATGCTTTAAAACGTAGAAACTTGTTACTTTTGGTAATGGGAAATGTGGCTTCAAGTGTGGAAGTAATGAACACAACACAACCATAGTAAAGACATGTGTTTGAGCACAAATAGAAGAGTATAGACACAATTAAAGAGAATGCTGACAAATTATGACAAATGTCAATCAACAATTTACCTGGAAATTTGTAAAAAAAATTTTCATTGGGGGATATACAATTTTGCAACAACAATAATAACAACTGAAAAAATATGTGTTTGGTTACATAGATATATAAGTATGTATAAATATGTACAGGAAGACATATGTGAATAACTGTAGGTATAGGTATATACATGTTTATGTGTGCTGCATATATTTTCAATAAAATAAAGCACATAGGGGACACACACACACACACACAAAAAAAAAAAAAAAACATGGAGGCACTCATCTCAGGGCAGGAATGGCAGAATCAACATGCATTCCCAGGAAGCAAAAGATCAGGATGTAAACAATTTGTTCCTGGGAAGAATGTGTCAGGATGTAAACAATTTGTTCCCAGGTAGAATGTGTATAATCAACCTGGCTGACACCACTCAACTAGGGGTTAAAACTCACTCCCCCCACCAACCAAATGACTGACCTTTACATTTCACAGGACTCCAAAGCTGAAGCTGGATCATTAACTCCTTACCTTTCTTTTGTTCTCTATGCATAAAAACCTCTAACTTGATAGAGACAGCAGAGTCTTTTGTATTTTTACTTAGTGTTGCCCAGCTCGAGCTGTATTATTCCTCAATGAAACTCCTTTTCTTTCACTTCTAACAGAGTAGATTTTCTTCTTTGACATTTCTGGTATCAGAAGCAGAACTTCAGAGGTACATTATCTTTGATGATCCCCAGGGCATGCAGACATGGGCATGATACCTGCTGAGCCATTTTGGGCTCTCTGCTTCCATAAATTCTCAGGAATCATTTAAGGTAAAAAAAAAAACCCTTGAATCTGAGCTTGGCTCCCTTGCATTGATAACTCTTAGAGTTTTATTGTGGATTTGTTTTGGTTCTTGCAAGTAAAAGTTTGTTTTGCTGTAATTGTCATTATAAAATGGGGAATGCCTGTCTGAAGGAGATCTGGAGCCACCTTTTGGGACTCCTGCTCACTGCACGAACAAATATTATGGTCTCTTATCATTCATGTTCTTGTATGTATGACATAACCTCACTCAAGACAGTTTGGAAAATCAGTGGCTACTTTGGAGTTCTTTTGATTTCTCTAAATTAACTTTTCTGCACAGTAAATTAGAGAACTGAGGCTTCCAGATTAAACAGTCCCAGTGAGATGCCTATTTTGATTGGTATATTGAAGCCTCTAAAAGACATCAAGACAGTAAAATTGCTTCCTTTCAGGACACTGTCTCTAAATTAAGCAGAATAAAGAATTACAATGTCAAATTTCAGTTCTCACCACTTCTGTTCCCTTTCTGGCTGCTAACTCTTTATACCCTTCTTTGCCTTTCTACTCTTCTGATAACACTTTATCTCAACTTCCCTTTTTCCCTAAAAAACTAGCAAATAAATGCTTACCTGAAATGCCTTTAAAATTCACCCCAGCAGTGTCGCCAAATATTCTCCACATATCACTTTTGTGCTATGGACATGCTCAGAATTACATAGCATTGTGAAAGATTTTCCTAAACTCTGTGAGGTCCCTTATAAATTTTCTGAAGAATTTAAAATCCTTGTTGAAGCCTACCAGCCTGGGCTTCCTGACTTATATCAGCTTCTTCACATAATTACTGGACCAACAGAAGCCCAATTATGGCTAGAACAGGCAGAACAGAAAAACCTCAAGGACAGTTTAGCCTTAAATATTGATAAAACAGCCACCAAGCTGTTGGAAGACTCTCGAGTCATGAGTAAAACATTTCTAGAGGCTATCACAAAAGTCTTTCCTCCATTAATTGATTGGACTAAAATTCACTCTTGTAAAAAATAATAATAAAGATGAAAGTGTTTATGATTATTAGACTTAGCTCCTCCAAAATTTTTCTGAACACTCTGTCCTTACTTTGACCACAGCTGGTGCTTCTGGAGCTTTCAATGCTGTTTTCATATCTGGTCTTAAACCTGAGATCTCAGCCTTTGTAAAGTGACATTGATTAGACCGGGCAACAGCTCCTATTGTTGAGCTAACCAACTTAGCTTACAAACTTTCCCAGACTCTTAAAGCTGAAAGGGTTTCTAAAGCTAATAAATTAATGGTCCTTCAGTTACAACAATTACAATCTGTGTCAAAACTAAAATGCTAAACCTTCCAATGGCACAAAGGCAGGTATTTGACACTATCATAAAAAACCCGGCTATTGGAAAAGTGAATGCTGTAAGTTAAAAAATAAACAAAAGACTAGCATATATCCCCTTTAAAAAATCCTATAATCTGATTTAGAATGAAAGGCCTTCAGGGACAAAATGGGGACTTCTCCTGTGGTGGCTCTTAATCCACAAGGAGAAACTACTTTACTTATTAATGGAGAACCTTGTCAATTTTTAATTGACATTGGAGTCACCCTGTCTGCTGTTAACCCCACCTGTTTACAAAAGCCCCGGCCTTGGAGTACTAAAACCTCAAAAGTAGTGGGGATCACCAATCAGGAACAAACTTTGATTAATTCCCAACCTATTCTGATATCTCTTGGTCCTACTGAAGATTTATACTTTTTTGTTCAGTTCTCATACCTCTGTCAATTTATTGGGAAGAGATCTTTTATCCAAATGGAACTGTCATTTACAGTTTAATGAAAAGGGAGAAATATTATTGAGTCTCTCTAATCTCTCTAAGGGACCCCTGGTGGTACAGTGGTTAAAGCAATAGGCTGCTAACCGAAAGGTCAGAGGTTCAAAACCACCAGCAGCTCCACAGGAGAAAGATGTGGCAGTTGGTTTGCGTAGAGATGTACAGCCTTGGAAATCCTAGTGGTCGCTAAGAGTCAGAATCAACTTGACGGCAGTGGGTTTGTTTTTTGTTTGGACATCCCTAAGTCAACAGAAATAGGCTCTGATTTAGACAATATTCAGGAAGAAGAAGCCATTTGCTATATGCAAGCACCTTTCAAGCCTCTCCAAAATCCAACTCAGCCTAGTCCTCTCCCTTCTGACATCTTTTCCCTAGTTCCTGAAACCTTATGGGCCACCACATCCATGGATGTAGGTTGAGTTTTGTCAGCTGAGTTGATTGAAATTCAAATAGACTTACCTAAGCCTCTGCCAAAAATTCCCCAGTATCCACTCAAATGAGAAGCAAAAGAAGGGCTAGTTCTCATCATGCAAGATTTTCCTCCTAAAGGTTTAATTGTCTCTTGTACCAGCCCTTGTAATACTCCTTTTCTTCCAGTTAAAAAACCAAATAATAGGGGCTGAAGATTCATTCAAGATTTGCGTGCAATCAACCATATTGTTATTCCTAGATTTCCAGTAGTCCCTAAGCTTCATTTGTCTCTTCAAATGCAACTCATTTTATGGCTGTGGATCTTTGCAGTGCATCTTGTGCATTCTGAAAGTCAATATTTGTCTACTTTTATATGGGAAAATCAACAATTTACCTAGACTGTAATGTCCCAAGGATTTACTGAATTTTCCACTTATTTTTCTCAGATTCTGCATGCAGATTTGCAGCCTTTACAGTTTACAAACAAATCCACATTGCTGCAATACCTTGATCTCAGCAGGCCTGCCTTGATGACAGTACAGTTTTACTAAAACATCTGGCTGCTGGTGGACATAAAGTCTCCAAAGAAAAATTAAAATTAGCTCAGCCTTCTGTTAAATATTTGGGCCACCTAATTGCAGACCATTGTGATCCATACAGTTTTCACTGGCTAATTTTCAGAATTAGATCACTAGGCCTTCCTTCTTAGCCCATGTTAGTCTGAAAGCTCTGCTGAAGCCTATACAGCATCACAGAAACACACAAGCTTCCACTGACAGATGTGTGTTGGCTGTGCATGAGGTGAATCAGCTGAGAATCAGAGTAAGGTCTCCCTCATGGCAGGTGAGAATTCTATCACTGAACCACCACTGCCCCCATATAAGACACTAAAACCAAACAAACCCACTGCTGTCAAGTTGATTCCAACTCATAGCAACCTCATAGGACAGAGTAGAACTGCCCCATAGGGTTTCCAAAGCTGTAAATCTTTCTGGAAGCAGGCTGCCACATCTTTCTCCCGTAGAGCAGCTGGTGTGTTCGAACTGCCCACCTTTTGGTTAACAGCTGAGTTCTTCAACCACTGAGCCACTAGGGCACCTTTATGGGACATGAATTGGTATAAAACCAGTTTGAAGTGAATCTTTGCTCCAAACTCCTCAGACTTTCCCAATAACAAGTTCTATCAGCTCTGTTCCCTCTTCATCTGTCCTTTTCCACCCCTGCAGCCTCCGTCCAGTCTAGTCCGTGAAAATCAGAGTCACAGCTTCTAGGGCTCTTTCTCCTTCTCCCAGTCACCTCTGACTTCTGGGTAGGCTACAAAGTTCTTGTCAAGCAGCAAAAGACAGGCAGGCCTTGAATCTTTCCATCTTGAAGACAGACCATTTTCTTGCTTTTTGTTGTTTTTTTTTTTTCTTTTTTCCCTGAGGGTCTGTAAGGAGAAAAAGGGGAGGCACCTTCTTTCAAGGACAAAACCAGTCTTAAAAGTTGCGTGCTCGTAGCAAACAGCTTTCCTCATTCTGTTTATATGTTTCTGTGCCACAGTTTTGAGTGACTCAGATGTCAGAAATGACCCAGGTCTGGGAGCAGGGGTGCTCACAGGGTTGGTTGTTGTTCTGATTTACAGAATCCTCATATTGTGAGGTATAAATTACACAAAGTGCCAAAAGAAGCTGAAAAGTGATTTTAACCTAAACAACAGGATTGCATTTTTCCATTTCTGGGCTTTCCCTTGCCCATCTCCACCCACCCCCACCCCCAAAAACTTAGCTTTTCTATTGCAAATGACCAGGGATAGGAATTGAAGGAAAGCAGAAGTGGTTTCCTCTGCTCAAGACCTGTAGCACAACTGCATCACAATTTGAGCAACTTTCCACACTTACCACCAATTGTGAAAGAAATAATCTTATCTGATTTATGTAATTTGAGTAAGAGAAAACTACAAAATAATAGATAAAAATGAAGAGGTGTATTGTTATTCATGTGTGAAGGCTGTCACTAGATGAACCACTGGTCTTTAGGACACAACAAAGAATTTTTAAAAAGTGACCAGGACAACCTTTACAACAGATTTTTGATCCCTGAATAATTCAAAACCCGGAACTTACTGAGCTAAACTCCACCACAGGCAGAGAAAGAAATGATTCTATTAGGAACTTACTAGAGCTAAACTCCATCAGAGGCAGAGAAAGAAATGATTCTATCACCACAAAAATTTCTAAAAGAATCAGCTGACAAATTTTCAGCCAATTTAACTAAAAGGGAAGTCTCCCACTGAGTTTATTGAATGAATGTCATTGTTACTTAAAAACAGACTCCTGTGTTTGGTTCTGATTGCAGGGTGGTGTGTTTGTTGGGTTTGGGTTTTTTTTTTGTTTTTTTTTTTTAAGAACTGATAAGGTTCAATATGGCATACGGACAGGTGAATGTCCTCTCAACTATTTTCATAATCCTCTATATTTAAACTCTCATCTTAACAAACAAGTCCCTTTTTCTCCTCAGCACCTTTGTTTACTTAGACACATTTTTTTTTTTGTGGTAGATATGTATGTAACAAAACATTTAACATTTTAGCAATCTTCATATGTAGTCAGTGACATTAATCATGTCCATTATGTTGTTCAGCTATCACCCTTACCCATTCATTGTTTTTTAATAGTATTTTACCTGGCTACAAAAATAACTGTAGACATTTTCGAAAATACTAAAAATCACCAAGAGGAAAATTTCAAATCACTGTTTATTACAGCACCTACTGATAATCACTATAAGCATTTTAGTATT
>NW_004444096.1:1846769-1869403 GCF_000243295.1 Trichechus manatus latirostris | reverse complement strand
TATTTTTATATAAATATACAATTATATATTTTTAGCATTTTACCTTTCCAAAATAATTTACGTCTGTACTTGTTAGTGTGTTAAATGAAATTTTCAACAAAACATTATTTTTCATTTGAACTCACTGGTTTTATTAAGCAATTCATGAACTGGGATGCATGGTCTGGAAGTCAGACTGGAGCTCTGAAGGACAAGAGGAAGAGCCAAAAGTTATATGGGTGAAGTCGTATAAGAACAAGGAAGTAACACTGAGCAAAAAGTGAGCGGTTAGTTCGAGGTTACTTGTCTTGTATTGGGACCTTCTGTAGCTAGGTCATATACTATAGCTGAAGCAGCAAGCACAGATTGGTTGATTTAGGTTTTGTTTTGATGACGTGGGGCTTAGCATAAGTGACTCCATCTTGGGCCTAATATGGTCAAGGATATATTCATATTCCTCTCATCTGTACTTTTCAATGTATATATTCATATTCTTCACAAAAATGAGATCACACTATTTTTGTTTTTTCACAAACCATTAAATATCTTCACCATCATGGCTGCAATTATATTGTATCATATGCTGTACCATAATTTATCCAAGCCATCCCCTATTACTGGGCATCTGGGTTTTTCCTAAGAGTCCCTGGCTGGTGCAAGCAGTTAAGCAGTCAATTACTAGCCAATAGGTCGGCAGTTCAAACCCACTCAGAGGTGCCTTGGAGGAAAAGACCAGTGATCTGCTTCTGAAAGCTCATAGCCATGGAAATCCTATGGAACAGTTTTACTCTGACATACATGGAGTCACCATGAGTTCGAACAGGCTCCATGGCAAGTGATGGTGGGTTTTCCTGGTGGCTAAGGGTGTGCAGAATGTGGAGTCTAACTTAACTCACCCTTAAGTGGCAGCATTTTTACCTCTGTGAACGAGAATCTTCCTGAGGTGTTAACTCGTGATAGAAAACAATGAAAGGAAAATATTTTACAAACTTTCGGCTAGACTACAATGTAATGTCATTATTAAAAACATTCAACAGCGAACTCCCCACTGGCTAGGTACACATGGAAACAACCTACCAAAAAAGGGAAAATTCTCTCTGGGCCCTCAACTTACATATTCTCTAGGAAACTGCAATTTCCCCCTTTCTCGAAAACAGACTAAGGAAAACTCATTGGAAGCTTTACACCTCTTTTTTTGTTCTGAACAACACTTTTAATGTTCCCCTCAAATGCCACCTCCTCCACAAAGCTTCCACAGACTTCTGCTCTGTCTTCTCTTGCCCTGCTCCCCAACAGCGCTTGATCAGCTCTTGTGCCGAGGTAGCCAGCATCTTCTAGGATACTTTAGGGTTATTTTAAACAAACTCCTTTGTATCTTTTCCCCTTGTTCCCTTTCCATCAGGGTCTAAGTCTGATTCAACATAATAGCCCTACACAGTAGGCGCTCAGTAAATATTTGTTGAGGGATTCTCTGGAGGCACGCCGGTAAGAGGCTGAGCACTTTTTCTGCGTTTAGGTCTCTCGCAGGCTGAGACCAGCTAGCAAAACCAGGGAGGTCAAGGTCAGGGGGAGCCACCAGAAGGCGGCTTTCAAGTTGAGTCAGGAAAGACGATGTTAATTACTGACATGGGCCATTTAGAAGGAAGAAAAATGCTCTCTTATTAATTTTGCTGAAATGGACAGACTCACGTCAGTGGCTAATGTTTAACAAAGCCGTTCTTTTCTGGAGACTGGGCAGGAAAACCTCAGCGAGAAAACCAACGGAGCAGTCACCGCTCAGAAACTTTGTGCCCCCGCATGCCAGAGATAGCATATCTTCCTCCCCACCCCCAAGTCTAAAATAAGACAGAAAACCATCCTTGAAAGGTTAAAAGGTTCATTTGTACCAAGATGTTTACGGCTGGCTCTCAGGAAGCCTAATTCACAGGCAGGCTCCTGGGGAGGAACCCAGCCAGGTTTACATTTTAGAGGGGGAGGGGAGGGAGGGAGAGGAAAAAATCCCCTGGTAGGATGGGAATTCCTCATGCTGCTGGCGGGGAAAGCGAATTTAATCAGAAAGAAAGGGTTAGTTGGGCAGGCGCTCTCCCTCGGATTTCAGCCTCCTGGATAATCCGGGGTGGAAGTCCACACATGCTTCCCAAATGCCCCCACTGCTTTGGTCTGCACGCTCGGCTTGGCAGTTGTGAACGCCAAGTGGACCTATTTAAGCTGATCGGAGGAAACAGGCTGACAGCGAGCTGATTAGAAACCTCTCAGAGACCCTTCTTTAAACAGGGAAAGGAGTTCTTCACTTTTTTTTCCGCCAGCTTTGGAAAAGGACTGACGGGGAGTCAGTAATAAAAAACAAAGGTTGGGGTTGGGGTTGGGGCTGGGGGAGGAAGGGAGAGGGAAGAGTCCGTCTTAGAACACAAGAAAAACAACCGCCTTGCCAGACTTTTGCCAACCTTGCTGTTCTTGTCAGGCTCTGCTTTGAGAGAGTGTTTGAAGATAACAGGAAAGGAAATAATGAAATGATACGGCAAGGAAGAGCTAGACTTAAAGAGACGAGCGCAAGCTGTTCCCTTGACCCAGGCTTATCTCAAGCGCGCCAAAAACTAACCATCTATCAGAGACCCATAAATAGGATATGAAAATCAGAGTCAAATGTTTCTTTGAACAATAAAACGTATGAGTTGGTTTAGGAAACAGCGTAGCAGACATAATCGGTTCCTTTTACCCAAGACTCACACACAAAGGTGTGCTTTTGTCTTCAGGGATAAAAGGCAGGGGTGACTCCTTTAAGCTGGATGTTTATTAGGAGCCAGGAGATCCATCTGAGAAATGTTATAAACATATTAACATTCAGAGGGAACATTTCAAAACCGCTCTGGGAAATAGGAGTTGCTGACAATCATACGCATGGAGACAAAGATTCCACTGCAAATTCTAAATCAGTGAGTAAGTTACCTCTTTGGCAAGCCAGAGCCCTTATCAGCAGCCAAACGTTCAGTTTAAGGATTGCCTTTCCAAACTGATAGGCCACAGTTGACCTAAAATAGACCGGGGAGCTGGGCGGGGGCAGGGGGTGAGACTGAGGCCCACGAGAGGAAGTCTTCAAACTTGATAATTTTTTAAATGCTCAGGAAGAAACGAGTCTCTGGGTTGCCACTTTTAAGAACAGAATCGCCATTTAGATTCCAGACCTTAAACTGAAAATGAAGTTTACCAATCAGCTTTGAATAAATATTATCTTTCCCGTCTCCAGTGAAGAGCTGCAGCCCCGAGCGAAGCCAAATTAGAAAAAAGACGCAATTCAGCTCCTGAACACACAGAACCAAACCAAGCCAGCCAAACCTAGCATATTCCTCCGGTGTACCAGAATAGGATGGTGATGTCATGCTTTTCATCATTCCCCCAAAACCAACCACACATCCTTCCTAAAAATAGCTTGATACAGCTCTAAGGGAAAAAAAAGTGGGGGGGGGAGTGTCAAAATATAAAGAAATAACGTTTCTTTACTTTAAACTGGTGAGCAGTAAAAGTCGATCTCTTCCTTCCTGTTTACTCCAGGTCGCTGACTCTGTGTGTGTCTCTTTCTCCCAAAATCCCTGTGAAAAATGTACAAGAAGAAAACAATCTTCCAAAATAAGTTAATTTATGTAGTCTTACTTCTGAAGCCTTCTCAGTTTTTTGTAATTTTTCCTTTTGTTCTTCACCAGTGAATGCGCTGGCATTGGGAGGGACTCAATGCCTGTCTGTGAGTCCTTTGAAAAATGTAAGCTTATTTGTAGGGAAGAGGAACATCAGAAGCCTGGATAGATGGTTCTCAGCACTGAGCCTCATCTCTGAAGCTTGTTTAACATGGAGACATTAGCCCCAGTCAAGCCTGTTGAACCAGTCAATAGACCCGGGCGTCTCCATGGTTCAGATGGAACCCAGGGCACACAGCATGGAGAATCACTGACCAGACTCTGCATGAAGACCAGCATCCTAGAGAGCAAGCTCACATAGAGATCCCCCTCCTACACCTGGAAGCTGAACTTGGTCCTCACTCTTACAGACGCAGCTGTGCTCAGAGATTCTAGATAGATTCGGGGTTTTAGAGTGACCTTAAACTAGCTCAGCCTCCAGGTCCGTCCCCTTTCTTTCTCATAAATTGCTATAGGTTGTCTTTGATCTCAGAGTGGAGCGCCCTATAAAAAGGAGGCAAAGTAACTGAGATGAAGAAAAACTTGACTCCAGAATCCAGTAAAAGATAAGAGGGCCCCTTGCAGAGATGGAAGATTTGGTTCAGTAAATCTTCAGAGAAGCAGACAAGATCAACAATGGTTAATCCATTGTTTGGGCCTAACTTACCCTCTAGAGAGGAAGCCTAGCTGATGGTTAAGTTAGATAAAGAGCACCAAGTCCAAAAATGTGATTTCCGATAATACACATATATCTCTTTTGTGGAACTTCTTAACTTTGTCAAAACACTTCTGTGTTTGTTTGTTTTTATAATTCCATAAATAGCCATATATTTATATAAGATCTAGTAACCAAACAAATTTTCATATTGCTGTCATTTCTTAAATTAAGACAAATATAGGAAAAATTTCATTGGATTATGAAATTAATCTCTGAATATCAGAATGTTTATAATTTATTTTTTTTTTAATTTTATTTACAATTTATCAAGTCAAATATTTGCCTCACTTATTTTAAAAGTGTTAAATCTTTGGCTTAAGAAGGGCCGTGGTGGTGGGGATGGAATGTTTCCAAATCTCTACCTTTGGTCAAAGCTGCTCTTGAACCATCAAGGACAAGGCTACCCTAACCGACCTTGAAGATCCTACTCAGATAAGGAAAATTTATTGTCTCCTGTGGCAAACCATTTCTATTTTACTACACTCCCTGTCAGTGGACATACTGACTCGACATCTACCCTCCACCCTATACTTAAAGATTCTTGTGAAATTACTTTCTGCTTTGTCTCCTTTAAATGAAATCTCTCTCCTTCCTTTGAACTTTCCCCAACTACCTTGGTTTCCAACTTTTACTCATCCCACTGGGTCTCCTACTCCTTCCAGTTTCTATCCCATTCTTCTGAGAGCTGTATGCTGTGAACAGAGGCTAGCAGCAATAGCAATAAGTACAAGACCATGTCATACAGACTACAAAGGACTTGGAAATCAGAGAAAGGTGAGTTCCGTCGGCCACAGGCTCACTAGGGAGACCTCAGTGGAAAAGGCAGAACCTCACCTAGGCTTGAAAGGAAGTATAGGATTAGGATGAGGTGAGGGGCACTGGCGTTGTATGAGAAAGTCTTCCAGGTTTACCCCACAACAGCTCTGGGACAAGAACAAATACAGGTAAAGTGGGGATGCCATAGATCTCCGGGGTGGTGCAAATGGTTAAGTACTCAACTACTAACTAAAAGGCTAGTGGTTTGAACCCATCCAGCAGCACTGTGAAAGAAAGACCTGGCAATCTTTCATAAGGATCACAGCCAAGAAAACCATATGGAGCAGTTTTACTCTTGTAACACACGGGGTTGCCATGAATCTGAATCTACCGCACAGCAATGAGTTTGGCCTGGACATTTTTTTTTTTTTTTTTTTTTTTTGGCAGGTGGAGGCATGCCTTTAGGAAGATTAAAGCAATTAGAAGACTTTTCTCATTAGAGCTGGGTCTGTAGGAGACTCCTAGAAATAAAACTGAAGGGAAAGGCGGCAGAAAACCCAGTGAAGTCTGAATGCCAACCTAAGGGGCTTGGAAATGATCAGAAAGGCAACTGAGAGCCACTTCTGGTTTTTAAAGAAGAGGGTGGCATGTAAGAGGTTTAAACCGACAGCAGTGTACAAAATGGACTGGAATGGGAGTAGGGTGTACATTAGTACTCTGGATGGAAAATGAAAGGGCCTCAGCCAAGGTTTATTGATAAGTATGTTGCACAAGTCAGGGTCAGAAATTTTGCTAAAGTCAAACTAGATCTGTCCCTTGCCTTTAACCTAGCAGGCCATTCCAGGTCTCCAAGGAGGAGACAGAGTTCATCTGACCAGGTCTTGTTCTTTATGGAGCCAGGTGCATTTTTATTCAGAATATCACGTTCTCTTCAATGTGCAGATTTTGTGATCATGTCCCTCCTCCCCCCACCAGTAATTCCCTGACAGAACGTGCTAAGAACACTAGCATCACAGAATGTTAAAACTCGATGTAACCCTGGGGGTTACGCGCTTTGTATTAGGCACTAGCACGGGGTTTTTCACGTCGGGAACTGCGCTGGAGGAGAGAAATAGGATGGTCGGTAACAGAAGCATCCACCCTGTCGTGGATTGAATTGTGTCCCAAAAAAAAATCTGTCTACTTGGCTAGGTCTTGATTCCCAGTATTGTATGATTGTCTACCATTTTGTCATCTGATATGATTTCCCTGTGTGTCATGGATTGAATTGTGTCCCCCAGAAATATCTGTCAACTTAGCTAGGTCGTGATTCCCAGTATTGCATGACTGTGTAATCTGACGTGATTTCCTTATGTGTTGTAAACTCTATCACTATGATGAAGTTATATGTGATCTCCTTATGTGTTGTAAACTCTGTCACTATGATGAGGTTATACTGATGACTTCTACAAGATTAGACAGTGTCTTAAGCCAATCTCTTTTGCGATATAAAAGAGAGAAGCGAGCAGAGATACATGGGGACCTCATACCACCAAGAGAGCAGTGCCAGGAACAGAGCATGTCCTCTGGACCTGAGGTTCCTGAGCTGAGATGCTCCCAGGCCAAGGGAAGATTGACAACACGGACCTTCCTCCAGAGCCAACAGAGAAAGCCTTCCTCTGGAGTTGATGCCCTGAATTTGGACTTGTGGCCTACTGGACAGTGAGAGAATAAACTTCTCTTTGTTAAAGCTATCCACTTGTGGTATTTCTGTTATAGCAGCACTAGATGACCAAGACAGACCCTGTGGAGCACACCAGCTGGCCCAACCCCTTCACTTTCCAAACCGAACCCACTACCGTAGAGTCAATTCCAACACATAGTGACCCTATAGGACAGAGTAGAACTGCTCCTTGGAAGGTTTTCCATGGCTATAATCTTTATGGAAGCAGACTGCCACATCTTTGTCCTGCAGAGTGGCTGATGGGTTGGAACCCTGACATTTTGGTTAGCAGCCCAGTGCTTAACCACTGCCCACCAGGCTCCATCCCCTTCACTTTACAGATGGGCAGACTGAGACACATAACGTGGCATATCCAAGATCAGACAGGCAGCTGAAGAGCCAGATTAAATATGCAGGCATATGAAAATATACAAGGGGATTTTATATATATTATTGAGAGGTTACACACTTAAAACCTTTTTGTATATTTTTATGTGGTCCCTGGGTTGTGCTCAGCTGCTAACTAACCAAAAGGTTGGCAGTTCAAATCTACCCAGGGGTACCACAGAAGAAAGGCTTGGCTATGATCTACTGGCATAAGATTATAGCCAGTGAAAATTCTTTGGAGCACAGTTCAACTCTGATACACATGGGGTCACCATGAGTCAGAATCCACTTAATAACAACATGTTACAGGTTATATTTTTATTATATGTATATATCCATTTGTGTATGCATCTAAATATACATAGTATAAATATACATATATAAGTGTGTATGTGTGTGTGTGTATACATATATATATATATAACCAAAAAGCCATATGGTAATTGAGACTATCAAAGAGTTAATAAGTGTACAATGGCATCTAGAATCCAGACTTACTGGACTCATTGAGGCTGGCGGAGTCCCTGAGACTATTGCCCTGAGATACTCTTTAAATCTTGAAGCAAAACTATCCCCTGAAGTCACCTTTAAATGAAATAGCAGTTTAGTTCAAAAAGTAAAGAATGTCACCCTTGAATACTGCATTCTTAAAAAATTATCGATACATTATTAAAAAATGAGCAAAGGAAATGAACAGACACTTCACCAAAGAAGACATTCAAGCGGCCAACAGATACATGAGGAAATGCTCGCAATCACTAGCCATTAGAGAAATGCAAATTAAAACCACAGTGAGATACCATCTCATCCCGGCATTACTGGCACGAATCAAAAAAACTGGAAATAACAAATGTTGGAGAGGCTGCGGGGAGATCGGAACTCTTATGCACTGCTGGTGGGAATGCATAATGATACAACCATTTTGGAAAATGATATGGCGCTTCCTTAGAAAGCTAGAAATAGAAATACCATTCGATCCAGCAATCCCACTCCTAGGAATATATCCTAGAGAAATAAGGGCCGTCACACGAATAGACATATGCACACCTATGTTCGTTGCAGCATTGTTCACAATAGCAAAACGATGGAAACAACCTAGATGCCCATCAACAGATGAATGGATAAACAAACTATGGTACATACACATAATGGAGTATTATGCAACGAGATAGAACAATGATGAATCTATGAAGCATCTCATAACATGGATGAAACTGGAAGGCATTATGCTGAGTGAAATAAGTCAATTACAGAAGGACAAATATTGTATGAGACCTCTACTGTAAAAACCCATGAAAAAGTTCACACACAAAAAGTAACAATCTTTGTTAGTTACCAGGGATGGGGGGTAAAATACTAAATAGACAATAGATAAGTGGTAACTTTGGTGAAGGGTAAGACAGTACACATTACTGGGGAAGCCAGCACAACTTGTACAAGTAAAGGTCATGGAAGCTCCATAGACACATCCAAACTCCCTGAGGGACTGAATTGCTGGGCGGAGGGCTTTGGGGACCATAGTCTCGGGGAACATCTAGCTCAACTGGCATAACACAGTTTATAAAGACAATGTTCTACATTCTACCTTGGTGAGTAGCATCTGAGGTCTTAAAAGCCTGTGAGCGGCCATCTAAGATATTCCACTGGTCTCACCCCTTCCGGAACAAGGAGACTGAAGAGAACAAGATACAAGGAAAAGATTAGTCTAAAGGACTAATGGACCACAGCTACCAAGGCCTCCACCAGACTGAGTCCAGTACAGCTAGATGGTGCCCGGCTACCACCACTGACTGCTCTGACCAGGATCACAACAGAGGGTTCTGGACAGAGCTGGAGAAGGATGTAGAACAAAATTCTAACACACAAAAAAAGACCAGATTTACTGGCCTGAAAGAGACTGGAGAAACCCGGATAGTATGACCCCCAGACACCCTTTTAGCTCAGTGGTGAAGTCACTCCCGAGATTCACCGTTCAGCCAGGGACTGGACAGCCCCATAAAACAAAACGGGACTAATGAGGCACAGCAGTCCAGGGACAAGGACTAGAAGGCAGGAGGGGACAGGAAAGCTGCTGATAGGAAACCCAAGGTTGAGTAAAGACAGTGTTGACATGTCGTGGGGTTGTTAACCATTGTCATAGGGCAATATGTGTAGTGACTGTTTAATGAGAAACTATTTGTTCTGTAAACCTTCACCTAAAGTACAATAAAAGAAAAAATTATCGATATGAGACCAAATAGACAGCAAGTACTCTAAGGCATAGATGAGAAGTCTGGTGGGCAAAGAGACTAAGTTAATGGGAGTGGAAGAGCTAGAAGGGAAATAAGGAGACTGCTGCCATAATGTGAAGGATGGAACCAGGATCGCCGAACATTACGGGCAGAAATTGCTGAATGGGAGCGTGTTTTGCTGTGTATATTTTCACCAAAAATATAATGAAATATTAAAATAATAATGTGGCATTTGGATAATGCAGGTAGCAAAGCTTCCTCTTGAGTGGATTACTTAGAGGAGAAGCAGTAATGCTCTTTACCGTCTGGCTCCATGAGGAAAGGCAGCCTGGGAGCAGAAGAGATGGACTTTTAAGTAGCGCTCGCATTTATTAACACTCCAGGTCTGCCACCCAAGCGTGAGGAACTACAGAGCATTCCAGCTCAGCTTCAGCTTCCCCATCCTGGGATGTTTTCACTTAAAACAGGCAAGAATCGGTCGCATTCAGCAAAAGGGGCAGCCCCACCTTGCTAGGTCATGTGGTTGGTTTCCAAGGTCTGTCCTCCCTCCCGACTTTGCCATTCACGGGCTTCCCATGGATTTGGCTGTATCTCTGGGCTCGGGACCAGGTTCTGACAACCTACAGAACCAACTTCCTTCTCACAAGAATAATTAGAAGGCTTGAAAAGCCATTTAGCAATAACTCGATCAACCAGTTTTCCTCCCCAGTGGGCCCTAGTGAAATTGCCTGAATTTCTCCCCCCACCTCCCCCCAGAGGTGATGGTAGGGGGTGGTTTCAGGGACTCCCATGGTGGCTACGGGGCAGGGCGCCCCTGCTGAGGGCTTGTAGCTGGCAGGGCTGGAGCAGTGGCGCTGAAGGACTTAATAAAAATGGTTAGTTCCGTTTTAGCCAGGAGTAAAAGCAAATCTAGAGGTGAAAAGACAATCGACAGAGCCACGATGCTGAGACTCTTGAAACGGAAAACAGCTGTCTCCGAAGGACATGTTGCCTGGCACCACGTACCGCTAGCAGCAGTGTGGCCGCAAACCCGCCAGCTTGATTTCTCAGCAAAAGATTAGTGTTAGGGAGAGAGACAGACAGAGAAACAGTGACGGGGGAAGATGGGCAGAGCCCACCGAAGAGTGCGGTGGAGTAAGAAACCCTAAAAGGAAGAAAGAAGAGAAATTTTGGAGGAAAAAATGCTATCAGGTTTAACAGAATGAAACAACCACAACTAGTGTGCTGTATGAAAGAATAATCTAGAATTTGGTTACGGTGATCCCCTTTAAAGATTTTGGAGGAATCAGTATAATTCTAGCCATGTTGTGTTGGGTGCAGTCCAGTCAATTGTAACTCATAGCGACCCCATGTGACAGAGTAGAACCGCCCTCCAGGGTTTTTCGAGGCTGTGAGCTTCACAGGAGCAGATCACCAGGTCTTGCTCCTGAGGAGCCGCTAAGCAAACCAAACCTGTTGCCGTCCAGTCGATTCGACTCATGGCGACCCTGCAGGACAGGGGAGGACTGCCCCATGGGGTTTCCAAGGAGCAGCTGGTGGATTCGAACTGTCGACCTTTTGGTTAGCAGCCGAGCTCTTAACCACTATGCCACCAGGGCTCAAACTGCCAGCCTTTCAGTTAGCAGTCAGACGTTTAACTGATGCTCCAGAAAAAGAGTCTTTAGCAGAGCAGGGCCAGCTGGAGGAATTGTTCAACCTAAGTGCATATGGTTTGGATGACTTTCAGCTGAAATGAGAATTTAGGCTTTCAAGGCACACTTAAAGAGGGTTTCTTTGTTTTTCGTTGTTTTTGTTTGTAACATCCCAAAATATAACCCAAAGAAGGAAAAAAGAAAATTGTACCAGAAAAAGAGGAGGGACGGGTGAAGGAAGAAAATCAAGAAGAGTGATCTGGATGTAAAAATCAAGCAAGAGTAGAAAATTTTCACCAGGGAAGCCCTGGCTTTAGCGTTTAATGTTTAATAAGTCTTTCTATATCAGAAGAGATCTGAGTACAAAAGCCTGCAGAATCAGAAGGGCGCGAGTTCAGGAAAGAATCTCCGGTGTGGTCCTAGCCTTTGAAGACAGACACTAACTGTTCCGATCTCAGCCGCCCGAGCACAACGTGGAAACCAGTAAAGCAGCCACCATCGAGTCCTTTCTGACCCACGGCAACCCTGTACGTGTCAGAGGAAAACGGGGCTCCGTAGAGTTTTCAGTGGCTAATTTTTGGGAAGTAGATCACCAAGGCTTTCTTCCGAGGTGCCTCTGGGTGGACTCAGACTTCAGCTTTTCGGTTAGCAGCCAAGTGTGTTAACTGTTTGTACGATCCACGGACTCCCAGCATGATTTGAAACCACAGGTTATAAACCTCAATCGCAAAGGCAGAGCACCAAACACATATCAGAATGAGACTGGCACATAAACAGCCTTATGACCCATGATAGCTCAGGATGAGCCGACAAGCTGCATTTCTCCTCTTGTGACAGGATCACAGAAACAAGGAGCCGGGGGTGGAGGGAATGGAGGAAAATTATATACTGGACGGAAGAAGACAGAGAGGCAGCAAAGATGAACATTAAAGAAAAGGCAAAAAAGAATACAGATCTAGAGTTTCTAAATTACCCTTGGCTCAAGGGTCTGGTTTACCACTGAAACAGTGTAATGATCAAGCCGGCGTACAGCAGACCAAGGATCTCGTTACTAACTTCTTACTAGCAACAGCATCAAAACCCTTGCTGCTAGTAGCCGGTCTCTTGACAAAAACCATGTGTCTCGTACCCGATCTGATCTATAGGGAGAACTGGTTTTAATCAAGCTGATCTATAAAATGGTATGCAGCTGTGGTCTCGCTTCTCCGAGGTCTATCCAAGCAGAGGAGAAAGTGAGGGTTGGGATTGTCAAAGTAACTAGGTTAAAAAAAAAAAAAAAAAAAAACCTTACATAAATGCGCCCTTGTCTTGTAGATGCAGTGTATAGGCTAAGTTTGCTAGAAAATTCAGTGGGAACCCTCTGGTGGATCTGAGGAAATTGACCAGAAACCTGGTTTTGGACCAGATTCTGCTTGGCCTCAGAAAGGAAATTCTGGCCTGGTGACAGCCTTAACTGGGTGCTCAAATCCCTGAACCTTTGCTACAGAAATGCTTTCATCCTTACCCTGTTGTAGTTAATAAGAACAGCAGGCAGCAAAGGCACATCCTGGTCTCCTCTTATTTACCTTGGCAATTATATATCCAGGACTCAGAATAAGACTCGGATTTTTAAGGTACAAATTTCTCAGTTTTAATTTAATAGAATTTACATATGGCAGATATTTTTCTCCATTTTACTATCACTTTTGTTTCCTGCTAAAAATGCTAAATGGCAGATGTGGACGGAAAAAAACCCACCTCGTGGTAGTTGGGCTTTGCAGTATCAGGACTCCTAGGCCCTCTCTAGTATAATTAACCAGAATTAGCCAGCATCTCTTTTTAAATGCAAATCTCGCTTGAGAGGATTAAGTCCCTGAGCCCACAGGGAACTGGGCTGAAAGTGGGGGAGAGAGGATGGTGGGGTGTGGGGAAGCTGGTGGCAAAGCAAATGTGTGGCTACCACACCAGGAGTGTTAGGTACCCCAAGTTTAGGGAGATTGCGAGAAGAGGCACTAAAAGAAAAAGATTCTGTTCTTCCCAGGCCTCAGGTAATGTGGAGTGGCCTACAAGAAATTGTGAGTAATCTTATCTCACCTTTGCCTTAGTGCTGATTCCTAGATCAGAGACCAGAAAAAAATCTGTGAGTCCTTGAGGCATTCTTACAAAATAATGTGTAATTATATATTATCCATTTTTTTCCAACAAATGTATAGAGGATACCTACCATGGAATCCCTGGTGGCATAGTGGTTAAGAGATATGGCTGCTAACCAAAAGGCTGGCGGTTCAAATCCACCAGTAGCTCCTTGGAAACCCTATGGGGCCGTTCTGCTCTGTCCTGTAGGGTTGCTATGAGTCAGAAAGGACTCGACAGCAACAGTTGTCATTTTTGGTTTTACCCACCATGTATCAGGAACTATCCTGATGTTCATGGCAAAAACTGATTTTTATGCCATAACTAATCACTTTATAATATGTACTAACCAAAAACTTGTTGCCATCAAGTCTGTTCTGACTCACAGTGACCCTATAGGACAGAGTAGAACTGCCCCATAGGGTTTCCAAGGCTGTACTTCACAGAGGCAAACTGCCACATCTTTCTCCTGCAGAGTTAGCTGGGGGGTTGAACTGCTGATATTTTGGTTAGCAGCCAAGCTCTTTAACCACTGCACTACCCAGGCGCCTATAATATACACTAGTATAAGCAAAATGCATAAAAGAGGTAATAATGGGAAGATCAGTATGTCTAATACAAGAGTGACATTTGGGCTGGGCCTTAAAGGAGAAGCAGAATTTAGTTGAATTGATGAGCTGTGTGGCAGAAAGTACTAGTTAATCATGAAAATCCTTGTTTGCTGTCTTTCCCAGGTGCACAGCTAGACTGTATTTCCCAGCATCCCTTTGCAATAGATGTGGTCATGTGATTAGCTTCAGGCCAACAGAATGAGAGTAGAAGTGATGTGCATCATTTTCAATCCTGGCCATAAAATCTCCTTCATGTACTTCTCAATGCTCTTTTCTTCTTCCATCAGGGTAGAGCGGAGATGGCCCCAAGGCCACTTTGGAAGCCATGCATTAAAGATGGCAGAGCTTTAGCCAGACTAGTTTCCTGAAAGATTGCAAGGAGGAAGGCTGCTACATCAACATGTTCAACCACACAGTACTGGTAGATGAGCGAGAGTAAACTTCTACTTCTGCCTGGACCAACATGCACTTGTCTATTTGCCATAGCAGCTGGCCTTCCCTAACTAATAAAGTGCTGAAGGTGCTAAGGTACATGGTCAAGGAAGTATAGGGGAGGAAAAAGTAAGGCTGGGCAGCCTACGGCCCGATCATGAATGACGTGACAGACAAGTTTTGTTGTTGTTGAGAATCTACACAGCAAAACACACATTAATTCAACTGTTTCTACATGTGCAATTCAGAGACGTTGATACATTCTTTGAGTTGTGAATCCATTCTCACCCTCCTTTTCTGAGTTTTTCCTCCACCATTAACACAAGCTCACTGCCCCCTAAGGTTCCTATCTAATCTTTCAAGTTACTGTTGTCACTTTGATCCCATATACATAGTTCTTAAAAGAGCAAAATGCTCAAGGCAGACTTTTTTTTACTAGTTAAGCTAGACTATTGTTTGGTTTTAAGGAGACTTCAGGGGATATTTTTGGTTTAAGGTTTAAAGATGGTCTCAGGGCAATCGTTTCAGGGGTTCATCCAGCCTCCATGGCTCCAGAAAGTCTGGAGTCCATGAGAATTTGAAATTCTATTCTGCATCTTCCCCCTCGAAGTTTTGATTTTATCTTAAAAGCCAAAGGTTCTCAACCAGGAGCAAATTTTCAGGACTATCTGGAGACATTTTTACTTGTCACAACCAAGGGGAGTGGTGCTACTGATACCTAGTAAGTAGAGGCCAGCAATGTTGCTGAACATCCTACAATACCGATACGGTCACCCACAACAGAGAACTAACTATCAAAATGCCAACAGCACTGAGGCTGATAAACCCTGCCACACACAACTGGGCACTGGCAATACTCCCTAGGAGGAGAGTAACAGAATTCTATCTGCATTTTAGAAAGATAGCAAACAACAGCACAGAAGATTCACTGGCAGGGAGACAGACAGGGACGAGGAAAACAGTTCCATCCTTTGTTTATCAAGTACTTACTACGTGCCCGTGCTAGTTCAAAGGTGCCTTAGTCTAATGAGGTCACTTTAGTCGGAATTGACTAGACTGCACACAGCAATAATGCGGGAAACAATAACAACCTTTATGGGAACTGGGAAAACTCAGACTCTTGGCTTAGGGTCTACATCTTCAGGATGCTGCGCCACCTGTGGCCTTTAGCTATGCGTTAGGAACCTACTAAAGGGAAGCAAGAGAAGGGCCTGAACTCGATCAGTGATTGAGGAAATGGAAAGGAGGAGATCCCGTTGAGGAACATTTCAAAGATAAAATGAACAAGGCTAGGTGTCAGAGTGGAAGTTGAGAGAAGTGAGGAAAAAAACCAACTCTGAGGTATTTATTCCAGGCAACTGAATGGATGGTGATGCTAATAAGCTGAATGCAGGAATCGAGCCAACTTAGAGGGTGTAACATGGTGTGTTTTCTTCTGGTTTTTGAGACACATACGAGTCTGAGATTCTTGCAGCATAGGTACAAATAATTCACATAAGAAATATCAGTTTCCTAGACAAAAATCCATTGGATTGCTCTACACCAACAAAGAAAACTTCGAAGAGGAAATCACCAAATCAATACCATTTACAATAGCCCCCAAGAAGATAAAATACTTAGGAATAAATCTAACCAGAGACATAAAAGATCTATACGATGAAAACTACAAGACACTACTGCAAGAAACCAAAGGAGACCTGCGTAAGTGGAAAAACATACCTTGCTCATGGATAGGAAGACTCAACATTGTGAAAATGTCAATTCTACCTAAAGCGATCTACAGATACAGTGCAATCCCAATCCAAATTCCACCAGCATTTTTTAATGAGATGGAGAAACAAATCACCGACTTCATATGGGAAGGAAAGAGGCCCCAGAGAAGTAAAGCATTACTCAGGAAGAAGAACAAAGTGGGCGGCCTCACACTACCTGATTTTAGAAGCTATTAGACTGCCACGGTAGTAAAGACAGCCTGGTACTGGTACTACAACAGATACAGAGATCAGTGGAACAGAATTGAGAATCCAGACATAACTTCATCCACCTATGAGCAGATGATATTTGACAAAGGCCCAAAGTCCGTCAATTGGGGAAAAGACAGTCTCTTTAACAAATGGTGCTGGCATAACTGGATATCCATCTGCAAAACACGGACCCATGTGTCACACCATGCACAAAAAACTAACTCAAAATGGATCAAGGAGTAAATAGGAAATCTAAAACCACAAAGATCACGGAAGAAAAAACGAGGACAATGCTAGGAGCCCTAACACAGGGCATAAACAGAATACAAACCATAAGTAACAATGCACAAATACCAGAAAAGAAACTGGATAACTGGGAGCCCCTAAAAATCAAACACTTATGCTCTTCAAAAAACCTCACCAAAAGAGGAAAAAGACAACTGATAGACTGGGAAAAATTTTTTGGCTACAACAAATCAGATCAGTGTCTAATCTCTAAAATCTACAAGATAGTGCAAAACCTCAACACCAAAAAGACAAACAACCCAATTAAAAAAGGGGCAAAGGATATGAACAGACACTTTGCCAAAGAAGACATTCAGACAGCTAACACACACACGAGGAAATGCTCACGATCATTAGCCATTAGAGAAATGCAAATCAAAACTACAATGAGATACCATCTCACCCCAACAAGGCTAACATTAATCAAAAAAACACAAAATAATAAATGCTGGAGAGGTTATGGAGAGACTGGAACACTTATACACCGTTGGTGGGAATGTAAAATGGTACAGGCACTTTGGAAATCAATTTGGCGTTTCCTTAAAAAGCTAGAAATAGAAGTACCATACGATCCAGCAATCCAGCTCCTCGGAATATATTGCAGAGAAATAAGAGCCATCGCACGAATAGATATATGCACACCCATGTTCACTGCAGCGCTGTTCACAATAGCAAAACAGTGGAAACAACCTAGGTGCCCATCAACAAATGAATGGATAAACAAATTATGGTATATTCACACAATGGAATACTATGCAACAATAAAGAACAAAGACGAATCCGTGAAACATAACATGGAGGAATCTGGAAGGTATTATGCTGAGTGAATTTAGTCAGTCGCAAAAGGACAAATATTGTATAAGACCACTATTAGAGGAACTCAAGAAAAGGTTGAGACACAGAAGAAAACAGTCTTTGATGGTTGCAAGGGTGGGGAGGGCGGGAGAGGGGTATTCACTAAGTAGAAAGTAGACAAGAATTATCTTAGGTGAAGGGAAGGACAGCACACACTACAGGGGACGTCAGCACAACTGGACTAAACCAAGCTAAGAAGTTTCCTGAATGCAACCAAACACTTCGAGGGATAGAGTAGCAGGGGTGGGGGTCTGGGGACAAAGGCTTCAGGGGACATCTAGGTCACCTGGTATAACAAAGTTTTTTGTTTTTTTTTTTTATTGTACTTTAAGTGAAAGTTTACAATTCAAGTTAGTCTCTCATACAAAAATTTATACATGCATTGTTATGTGACCCTGATTGCTCTCCCTATACTGTGACAGCACACTCCTCCTTTCCACCCCTGATTTCCCATGTCCATTCAACCAGCTCCTGACCCTCTCTGCCTTCTCATCTCACCTCTGGACAGAAGCTGCCCATTTAGTCTCATGTATCTATTTGAGCTAAGAAGCACACTCTTCACAAGTATCATTTTATATCCCATACATCCAGTCTAATCTTTGTCTGAAGAGTTGGACTCAGGAATGGTTTTAGTTCTGGGTTGACAGAGAGTCTGGGGGCCAGGCTTTCTGGTGTTTCTCCAGTCTCAGTCAGACCATTAGGTCTGGTCTTTTTACTAGAATTTGAGTTCTGCACCTCACTTTTCTCCTGCTCCATCAGTGGCATAACAAAGTTTTTTAAGAAAATGTTCTGCATCCCACTTTGGTGAGTGGCATCTGGGGTCTTAAAAGCCAGTGAGTGAGCAGCCAACTAAGATGCATCAATTGGTCCCAACCACCTGGAGTAAAGGAGAATGAAGAACACCATGGACACAAGGAAAGTAGTAGCCCAAGAGACAGAAAGGGCCTCATAAACCAGAGACTTCATCAGCCTGAGACCAGAAGAACTAGATGGTGCCCGGCTTCCACCAATGACTGCCCTGTTAGGGAACACAACAGAGAGTGCCTGATAGAGCAGGAGAAAAGTGGGGTGCAGAACTCAAATTCTAGTAAAAAGACCAGACTTGATGGTCTGACTGAGATTGGAGGAACCCCAGAAAACATGGCCCCTGGACTCTCTGTTAACCCAGAACTGAAACAGTTCCTGAGGCCAACTCTTCAAACAAAGATTGGACTGGACTGTGGGACATAAAATGATACTTATGAAGAGTGTGCTTCTTAGCTCAAGTAGATACGTGAGACTAAATGGGCAGCTTCTGTCCGGAGGTGAGATGAGAAGGCAGAGAGGGTTAGGAGCTGGTTGAATGGACATGAGAAATCAAGGGTGGAAAGGAGGAGTGTGCTGTCACATTATGGGGAGAGCAATTAGAGTCACATAACAACGTATGTATAAATTTTTGTATGAGAGACTAGCTTGAATTGTAAATTTTCACTTAAAGCACAACAATAAAAATAAGTAAATAAAAAAGAAATATCAATTTCCAATAAACATGTTTTGTTTCACTATTAATCACAGAAACAGGTAATAAATCAAGATACTTCTTTTTACCTTTCCGATTGGCAACATTTTTTAAAATTGTTAATACCCAGTATTAGTTCTGTGCTAATTCTCCTGCTCTGTGGGTGGGTGGGTAAATTTAAAACATTCCTAAAGGGAAAATTGACAACTGGCATCAATATTTTAAAAATATATGCTGTTTGATCCAATAGTTTTAATTCTAGGAGTACATTCTAAGGAAATAATCAAATGAGTATAAGAAAAAGTATGTCCACAGTGTTTAATGTAGGGTTGTTTACATTATGTTGAAAACATCTCAAATGTTCATAAATAAGTGACGGATTAAATAAATTACAGTGCTTTTTGAACTAATAGATTACTATGCAGCCCCCAAAATTGATAACATATTTACTAAATGGAAAGATAGTCACAATATTAACAAATTAACAATATTAACCAAAAGCAAGCTATTAACCTATATAATAAGACCCCATTTATGTAAAAGTATATATATATAAAACCCGTTGCTGTTGAGTCGATTCCTATTCATGGTGACTCCATAGGACAGAGCAGAACTACCCCACAGATTTCCAAGGAGCATTTTATTATTATTCTATAATAAGAACAAAAAATTATAAATCTGCTGATAATAGGCAATAATGGTTGCCTCCAAGTGATGGGATTATATGTGATTTTCACTTTTTAGTTATACATTTTTTATTGTCTGATTATTTTATGAGAGGTTTTCTTTAATGCAACATAAATAGTCCAAGTCTTTAAAAATACACATAAGATCCCTCATCTCCCACAAAAGCAGCAAAAACAAAAGGCGTAATTCTTTGCATATTTAAAATGTTAGCCATAAAAAAGGTTCAGAGCTACGGTGACCATATGTTCTGGATTTCCCATGACAATCCTGCTCTGTGCAGGTTGTCCTGGCACTTTCAGTATTTCTCAGAAGTGTCCTGATTTGGAGGATAAATTTTAAGGTCATTCTATTCAAAGAGGAAATCGACAAAAGTTATCATTACCTAATCTTCATCCCTATAAACAGGTTTTCTAGTCTTCCGGAAGTTCTGTGTACATCCCCAAACCTCCACCTCATTCTCAACCTTGCTACTCCAGTCATTTTGGATATTATGTAAGGGGAAAGAGCCCCAGCTTAAATATCTGGCCCCTTTTATTTCCTCCTGCCAGCTAGCTGCTGAGAAATTTATCTTAGCCTTTACGAGGACTAAATGGTATCATTAAGGTTTGCCTCTAAGTTCTGTTATTTTGACTTTTTGACTCACTCTGCTTCCTCTGATACATAAAATAGCAACAATTTCTACAATGAACAATGGTATTTGTTCACCAGAAATTCTTTCTGTTCCTTAGACCTCTTTTCAGTCTCGTAGTGGCTACGTATCTGAACATTTGAAAAATTGCCTGGCACAGTTCGAGTTTAATGGGAGTATTTAAACAGGTTTTCCCTACAAAGCTTATCAGTTAGTTACTTAACCTTTATGAATAGGTTAAATATTTTCTACCGTCTGTATATAAATATGATACCTGGTTTCAAGTCAAACCTAATAAAAAGCAAGTTATTCTTTACTTGAATTACTGCCATTTCTTTTCATTTGTTTTCATCGTCTTCTTTTTTTTTTTTTTTATGACCGCTTGGCTAAAAAAGCAATTCACATGGCAGATGTGGAAATGTCACTTATAAATACAAGATTTCATCAGTCTACTGCTGTTGTCCTTGTTTTGGGTGAAGTGACCATTCCTCCAGGATGTATGCTTTGGCCATAGAATTGGGGTCTACAATTAAGTCAAAGGACAAGTTCGAGTTATTATTATTTTTCTTAATCAGGGAAATCAAACAATCCATGAATTCAGAGTGATGATGCTGAGGGCTTGTGATATGCAGAGAGCATCCCAGTGCGTTCTCAATTCCTAACAAAGTCTTCCTTGTTTCTGTATTTCCCAAAGTGTCCCAGCACACATATGCTACAAACTCTGGCAAGAGAGAAAAGCTCGGCTAAGTGCTTCATTCATTCCCACACACTATATTTATTCATTTTTCAATAAAAAGTGGCATATTGAACACGTATTCCTGGAAGTTCCTGAAATCCATTCCTTCAGTTTTCACTAGTTTCTCATAACACCTCCGCATCCCAAGAGCCAAGCCCGGCAAACAGAAGTCCCTGACTGCTCCACAATGGATGCCTTCGAACACGTCAGCCAGGAAAGAAAAAGACCTTTAGGCCAGGTCCACATTATTTTAAATAATCAGCTAGCCCTACACATCACCTCTTAGCACTCAGTAGGATACAATACCTTGACTATGACACGGCCCAAATGATTGCCCCAGTCTGTGGAGCCTCCACTTTCTGGCTTCTATTTGTTTCCCTAGGGTTATAGATTGAATGATATCCCCCAAAAATACGTGTTGAATTCCTGGTCCTTGTCCTTGCAGATGTGATCCTGTGTGGAAATAGGGTTTTTCATTTGATATGTTAAAGAGATCCTAACAGATAGGCAGATCTTAGACCTGATCACTCCTGAATTCTAAAAGGACCAGAACAGACACAGAGACACACAGAACAGAGGAAGACAGACCCAGGTGAGGATCACCTACAAGCCCAGGAACGAAGGAACACCTGGGGCTACCTACAACAAAGAAATCAATACAGCCAAGGCTCTGATTTGGACTTTTAGCCTTCAGAACTGTGAGAAAATAAATTTTTGATCTTTAAAGCCACGGGTGGTATTTGTGTTATATCAGCACTACTTAACTAAGACACCTAGGTTCAGAACTGAAGAGGATTCGACCAGTATAAGGTTGACATGCCCTTGTTTTCTGGGGGCAACCACCACATGTAAACAGGTGGGAGAGCAAAGCTTCAGGGCAAAAGAGTTACCAGTTGGTAGCCAAAAAGTTGGAAGTTTGAATCCACCCAGGACACCTCAGAAGAAAGACCCAGCGATCTACTTCTGAAAAATCAGCCACTGAAAACCCTACAGAGCACAGTTCTACTCTGACATATATGGGGTCGCCATGAGTCGGAGTCCACTGGGTATGGTTATGAAAGGAGGGAATAAGAAACCACAGGGAACAGAGTTGACAGGATTCATGGGATTTTCCATGGGAATCTCAACCTTTTCATGGAGCCCTTGAGACAGTGTGACATTTAAAGCTTTTGCAGAAAAGAACATGGCAGCTCAATGCCTGCATTGAATCCAATACATTTTATTTTTAAATATAAATACACGCATATGTATAATATATTGTTCATATATCTCAGTACATGGAGAAAGAAACTCATCTGAAAACACATCTAAAATTATTGGAAAGTTTCTAACAGGACTAGAACTAAAAACGTAAAGATTTTTAAATTATATTTTTAAATTGTAAAATGTTCTAGTTAGGAAAGACCAGGGTTCTGGTTTACCTATAAAATCAGAGATGCCACTAAATATAGTTAATAATAGATGTGACATCACCCTGACAGGGAACACAACAGAGAGTCCCTGATGCAGCAGGAGAAAGGTGGGGTGCAGAACTCAAATTCTAGTAAAAACACCAGACTTGATGGTCTGACTGAGACTGGAGGAACCCCAGAAAGCATGGCCCCCAGACTCTCTGTCAACTCAGAACTAAAACCATTCCCAAGGCTAACTCTTCAGACAAAGATTAGACTGGACTATGGGAGGTAAAATGATACTCGTGAAGAGTGTGCCTCTTAGCTCAAGTAGATACATGAGACTAAATGGGCTGCTTCTGT
>NW_004444096.1:1808175-1846669 GCF_000243295.1 Trichechus manatus latirostris | reverse complement strand
AAATAATAATAATAATAATAGATGTGACATCTCAAAGAGAAGCAGGCTACCTGCTTCTTGACTCTGGAGCAGTGACAGACACATGGGGAGAATCTGAGAGGAGTCTGATGACCAATAGATCATCAATGAAGACAAAGAAGATGGCGCAACCCAACGACATTGGGTTAGTGTCTCCATGTAACAATCACTGGGCTGGGAGCTGGGCGTCCTGCTAGGGGAGTCACTAAATGGATGACTTTGAACAAGTACTTTAATCCCTCTTGGGTCTACTTCCACATCTATAAAATGGACATCAGATCTGATGATCTCTAAAGTCCTCCTTCTACTCAAACATTATATTGTTCCATAAAATGTAAACCCCAAGAAAACTCCCATAGCATTTCAAAGAACTATGAAGCTGCGAAGCTCTAGTAGACCCTGTTCCTGGTATTCTAACCCAGCCCTCTCAGAGCTCTTTCTTAGATTCCTGTGCCAGCAAGGGTGACCAGGACAGCCGTGGTCCTGCTGGGCCCATGTTGTTGTTGATAGCTGCCCTGGAGTCGGCCCCCAGCTCATGGTGACTCCATGCACAGTGAGATCAGAGTTGTGATCCACAGGGTTTTCACTGGCTGGCTTTTCCGAAGTAGATCACCCAAGCTTGTTCAGCATCATAGCAACACGCAAGCCTCCACTGACAGAGAGTAGTGGCTGCGCTTGAGGTGCATTGGCTGGAAATCGAACCTGGGGTCTCCTGCACAGAAGGTGAGAATTCTGCCACTGAACCATCACTCTCCCCCTCATCAGCCCATACCAGATGCATTCTGGCAAATGCCTTAAAGTGAGGCCGTAGCTGCTCTAGGGCCAAAGGAACCAAGAGCGCACGCACTAAGATGAAACACTGTGATTTTCATTAAAAATTACCATATCTAAACAAAGCCAGTATTCACACTTTCTCCCTAGCTTGAAGTTCTTTCCTGGAAAAGTCAAATAGCCAGCAAAACAAGAGCTCCTGATCAGCAGGCAGCAGACTGTTTCTAGGAGAGACAAGGTAAGTGTAGAGGAGTCTGAGCTGGAAGCCCCAGTACCCGCACCAGGTCCAGGGCTTGCTTTAGGGTTGAGAAGGGAGAGACGGGACGCCCAGCGATTTTCTCCCGTCCAACCACGTCTGTGGGAAGGAAGAGGACTGGCCCCTCTCTCCTCTGCCTGGAGTCCCTGGGTGGTGCCAACAGTTAATGCGCTTGGCTGCTAACTCAAAGGTTTGAAGCTTGAGTAGGGCTTCGAACCATTTTGTTCTGGTTCAAATCCCTGCTGACAATTTGCATTTCCCTCAGATTCAGAACCTACATTTTAATAAGATCCCCAGGTAATTATTACGTATGGTAAATTTTGAGAATCAGTGCTCTACTAGTGGTTCTCAGAATTGGTCCCTAACCAGCAGCATTAGCTTCACCTGGGAACTTGTTAGAAATGCAAATTCTCAGGAGGGGTTTGAACCAGAACAAACCAGTTTGAAGCCCTGGTTTGAGTCCACCCGGAGACTCTTCGGAAGACAGGCTTAGCGAACTACTTCCAAAAAATCAGCCATCTACTTCCACAATGCTATGGAACACAGTTCTCTGATGCACCATGGGGTCACCATGAATCGGATCCACTCAATGGCAATTGGATGTGGTGGCGGTGGTCCCTTCCAGCCACCAGCCACAGCTGCCCTCGGTTCTCTCTTCCTTCTAGTCTCCATTCTGAAGCAACCACGTAACGTGTTGTGTATAGAGACTGATTTTTTTTTTAAAGGGCTTAATCTCCAGTGCATCTAGAAAAGGGAAACATCTTAAGCTACAACAGAAGGCATTTGTCGTAAATATAATGTATACATCTCCTCACTGTGAAAATTACGGAACAATCAGTTGGGACTGTAAGTGCTCATGGGCGATTCTCAGAGGGCCTTTAGAGCTGATATCAGTGTCACCTGTTGGGAGGGATTAGTTAAGCGTGGCCTGTCCTGAAGGCCTGACGGACGTACACCAACTCCCTAACATTATCACCAAAACCCAGCTAATGAGATTGAGGGAAGCTGCAACAACAAGAACTGGCCCTCTCAGATTCAGTGAGTAGCAGAAAATAAGTGCTTCTTACTTGATCTTGGAGCCTAACGATGCTGGCAGACTGTAGGCATCCTTAGTCTTTGGGCAGCCCGGATTCCCCTTCTTTAACTTGCACAGATTTGGGGCAGGGGAAGCCATGTGTGTGACCTCCCACTTCAGAAGCTGGAAGCTGGGGGGAACAGATGTTTACTCCCTGTGGCACCTGGGAAATGTGGAGGGCAGGCGATGACCCAAGCTCGGCCAACCGGCCCCTCACTCCTGGGACTCTGAATCATGAGCAGGGCAGGGGAATGTAGCCAGGTCACTGCAGCAGTGACAGCTGGGGAAGTGGGCTCAAAGTCCAGCTGGGTTCTGGTTGTTCATCTTCCTGCTTCCCACGTGTTAAGGATTGAATTGCGTCACCCAAAATGTGTGTTGACTCAGCTAGGCCATGATTCCCAGTATTGTGTGGTCGTCCACCATTTTGCGACCTGATGCTGTTATCCTATGTATAGTAAATCCTAATCTCTGTGATGTTAATGAGCCCTGTTGGTGCAGTAGTTAAGAGCTTGGCTGCTATCTAAAAGGTCAGCAGTTTGAGTCCACCAGCCACTCCTTGGAAACTCTATGGGGCAGTTCTACTCTGTCTGATAGGGTCACTATGAGTTGGAATTGACTCGATGGCAATGGGTTTGATGATGCTAATGAGGCAGGCTTAGAGGCAGTTATGTTAATGATGCAGGACTCAATCTACAGGATTAGGTTATATCTTGAGTCAATCTCTTTTGAGACATAAAAAAGAATTGAGCAGAGAGGAGAGGAACCTCATGCCATCAAGAAAGAAGTGCTGGGAGTGGAGTGCGCCTTTTGGACCTGGGGTCCCTGCGCTGAGAAGCTCCTAGACCAGGGGAAGATTGATGACAAGGACCTTCCCTCAGAGCTGACAGAGAAAGAAAGCCTTCCCCTGGAGCTGTCACCCTGAATTGAGACTTCTAGCCTCCTGGACTGTGAGAGAATGAACTTCTGTTTGTTAAAGCCATCCACTTGTGGTATTTCTGGTATAGCAGCAATAGATAACAATAGATAGCAATAGCTAAGACATCACGTCTTGGTCATTTGGAGCTCCTGCAAATCCAGACCATTTCCAAAGAGCGAATCCCATGGATCCTGTGAACTCTGTTCCTTGTTGTTTCTTTCTCTCCCTCCGCCCACAACCACGAGTTGCCATGGAGTCAACGCAGACTCATGGCGACCCCGTGTGTGTCCGAGTAGAACTGTGCTCCACAGGGTTTTCAGTGACTGATTTTTCAGAAATAGATCACCAGACCTTTTTTCCAACTCACCTCTGCGTAGATTTGAACTCCCAACCTTTTGGTTAGCAACCAAAGGCATTAACCATTTGCAGCGCACAGGGATACCCTCCATTAAATTCCCTCTTGCTTGTGTCAGCCAGAACCGTGTTCTGTGGCTGCAACTAAGACCCTGGGCAGGGTGATGGTCCTTGAGTATTGTGTTGGAATTCTGCTGAAAAAAGCCCTGAGGATTAAAATAATAATGATGATGATAAAAGGTTTGGTTAAAGGGTCAATATATTTGCCAAACTCTCTACGCTGACACAATGGCCTTTGTGGTAAAATTCCAATTCATTCTAATCCTTCTCAGTTAGGTTTGTTATTGGGGCCGCACAGCATCTAAGTCAGTCTTTAGACTCAAGTTCTCCAAAGGGGTCTGGAGGTAGGGCACAGCGGGAGAGTAGGCAAAAGCTCTCAAATGTGATTGGTAAACCAGCAGATACAGGCAACTAAGAAGCCACAGATAAATAGCGGGGAAAAGATATGAGAGCCTAATCTCTGACAAGAGCCCTTTCTTCTTGTTTGTGTCTTGGGGTCAATAATAATAATATTAGCAATACGTTGTTGTTGGGTGCCGTCGAGTCGATTTTCACTCATAGCAACCCTATAAGGCAGAGTGGAACTACCCATGGGGTTTCCCAGGCTATAATCTTTACAGGAGGATCCCTGGTGGCTCAGTAGTTAAGCACTCAGCTGCTAACCAAAAGGTCAGCAGTTTGAACCCGCCAGCTGCTCTGTGGGAGAAAGGTGTGGCTATCTGCTTCTGTAACGATTTATAGCCTTAGAAACCCTATGGGGTGGTTCTACTCTATCCTACAGGGTCACTATGAGTCGGAACTGACTACAAGGCAATGGGTTAGGTTTGGGAATCTTTACAAGAGCAGTTCACCAGGACTTTCTCCCTTGGAGCCACTGGGTGGGTTCAAAGCACTGTCTTTCGGTTAGCAGCCAATCTTTTAACCACTGCACCGCCAAGGCTCCTTTTGCCAACAATATAACTAATGTTTAGTGAGCGCTCACCGTGTGCTGGACTCTATTCCAAGTACTCTGCTTACACTAACTCATTTAATCCACAATATAACTTGTGAGGGCAATTACAATGCATATTCCACTACACAGATGGGAAAACTGAAGCCCAGAGAGGTTCATTCATTTCTCAAAGTCACACAGTTAGTAAGTGATTGAATCAAAATTCAAACCCAGGCATTCTGATTCTAATTGATTTAATCCTAAACCACTACCCCGTGGAAACCCTGGTGGTGTAGTGGTTAAGAGCTCAGGCTGCTAACCAAAAGGTCGGCAGTTCTAATCCACCAGGTGCTCCTTGGAAACCCTATGGGGCAGTTCTACTCCGTCCTTTAGGGTTGCTATGAGTCGGAATCCACTCCATGGCAATGGGTTTGGTTTGGTTTTTTGTTTGTTTTTAAAACCGCTACCCCAAACAATCTCTAAGAGACTAAAGGCAAACATCTATGTCATCTGAAAATAAAATATGCTTTTATCTGGGTTGCTCTAATGATGCCACAGACTGCCAGGAGAACAAACAAGTCTGTCTTGGAAGAAGTACAGCCAGAATGTTCCTTAGAAGCAAGGATGGTGAGACTTTGTCTCACATACTTCGGGCATGTTATCAGGAGGGATCAGGCCCTGGAGAAGGACATCATGCTTGGTAAAGCAGAAGATCAGCAAAAAAGAGGAAGACCCTCAACGAGATGGACAGACACAATGGCTACCGCAATGGGCTTAAGCATAACAATGATTGTGAGCATGGCACAGGACCGGGCAGTGTTTCGTTCTGTGGTACACAGGGGCCCTATGAGTGGGAACCAACTTGATGGTACCTAACGACAATAATGCCGTTTATTATTTGTTCCTCTTTGTTTTACATACCACTTTTCCATGAGTTCTAAACTTCAGGTATTGCTTGTGGCCACCTCTGCAGCTAGGGAACAATTAGAGGACTGAGGAAGGGTAGAGCAGAAGTTGATAACACCTCCCTGGCGCTTACTCTGTGTTAACTCTCCCACTCGTACTGTCTCATTCAGTCTTCACAGTGACAGGATTCCTATTTTACTCACGGGGAGACCGAGGCTCAGGGGAGATGAGTAGCTAGGCCAGTGTAAGTGCTCCAGTCAAGCCAGTCTGACTCCAAAGCCCATGTCCTTTCTCCTCTCTGAGTGAAAAGGAAGCTGGATGAGGACAGGGCGGCCAGGAGGGCCCAGAGCCTGTCTGGTTCTCCACAAGGTCACTGCTGGCAGGGCCAAGTCATGGCTTCATGGACCATGGGCACTTCACCTTCGTGGGTCCCTTCTCCATAAAACAATATTAAAAATTATATTTAATGACTTCATTGGTATAAAGACAAAGATATTGATATTACATATTAAAACATTTTCTTTGACCTAAAAGTTTAGTTTTTTCTTCTGATTTAAAAAAAATTAAAGTACTGTTGTGGGCCCTCAGAGGATTGTGCCTCCTGTCTAATGGATGCGTTGGCCCCGATTGCTGGTTCCATTTTGAATCATTAATTTTCTCCTAAAAGAAGTTGAATCCCAGGAACAGTGAAAATCTTCAACTACATTCCTTGGGAGGAGTGGGTGTGTGGATACAAAACTGAACGAATCCAAGCACTGTGACTAATATTCACAGCCTTGATAAATCCTGTCATGCATCTACATATATTAAAAAAAAAAAAAAGTTTTCCATCAAGTCAACCCCGACTCATTGCAACCCCATGTGTGTCAGAGTAGAACTGTGTTCCTCAGGGTTTTCAACAGCTGATTTTTCAGTAGATCAACAGGCCTTTCTTCCGCAGCACCTCTGAGTAGACTCGAACCTCCACCCTTTTAGTTACTAGCCGAGCGCCTTAACCAGCGTGGTCACCCAGGAATTCTGCATCTACACACGTCTCGGCTGTTAGCTGCTGTGGGGTCATTGCCTGACTGTTGATGACCCACGCACAGTGGGACTAAACGCTGCCAGGTCCTTATCATCCCCATAATGACCCAGGGTGGATCAGACAAGGTTCTGTTGTGAACCACGGGGTTTTCATTAGCTGGTTTTTGGAAGTAGATTGCCAGGCCTTTCTTCCTATTCCATCTTAGTATGAAAACTCCACGGAAACCTGTTCAGCATCATAGCAACACACAAGCCTCCACTGAGAGACAGGGGGCGACCGCATATGAGGTACCCGGGCCGGGAATTGAACCTGGGTCTCCAGCACGGAAGGCAAGAGTTCTACCACTGAGCCACCGCTGCCTCACGCGTCTGTATGTAGAAATGATCTGATGAGTTCAGCTGGATCTTCGTGCCAGCGTCTAATCTTGGATAAATTCGTTAAACTCTAAGTCTGTTTCCTCGTTCGTAAACTAGCATGATAAATAAATGCCTGCAGCTCAGGGGGATGCTTGAGGGCTAAATGAAGTGACTCGAATAGAGAGCTTAGCACAGCGTCTGGCATACGGGAACACGCAGTAACTTTAGCTAAAACATACTGACAACCGTCATCACCATCACTGACCATCCTCACGATCACGTCTGTTCCGTTACTGTTTGTTGCTGCTGCTGCTGCCCACAAAGACAGTGGAACAAAACGCTCCAATCTGGGCCTCGCCTGGATAATCCAAAGGTGTATTACCATACCCAGGCAGTGTCAGGGAGAGGCTGAGGTCCAAGGATCGATATCTGACTCTGATGCGTTAGATGGATTCGTCATGCAACCAACAGAAGATACAAGTGATACAGAGAACACAGATGAGAAAGAAAGTGAAGAAAAACCCAGACCACTGACTGGTGCAGCTCTGGCAAAAACAGAAAATATTCTCTGTGGAAAATATTGCTCGGCATTATGTAAACCGGGGTAACCGTGCCCCCAAAGCAGAGTTCTACGCAAGACCAGACATAACGTGATCAGATCTGCACCCCTACCAAGCGCAGACGAATCAATGCCCATTGCTTCTACCATCCACGTAGTGTTTCTTCGTGAGGGTGAACCACAAATGATGAACATTTAGTCCGTCTTCTGTGTGTTGCCACTACAAATAATGTTGCAAGGAATGCTTTTGTACAAAAGTGTTTGCACAGACACGCGAGGACATTTGTAGGAAGAAGTACCAAAGATGAAACTCCCAAAAGGTGGGTTGTAAATCCTAACCGCTGTACGGCACGCTGGTTGAAAGCTACAGTTGCTCACCAAAGGTCAGCAGTTTGAATCCACCAGGCGCTCTTTGGAAACCCTATGGGGCAATTCTGTTCTGTCCCATAGGGTCACTATGAGTCGGAATCAGCTCAACGGCAATGGGTTTTATACCTGTGGTGAGGTATAGGAACCCTGGTGGCACAGTGGTTAAAGGTTCACCCGTGGTTATAATCCCCTTTGGGAATGGGCTTTCTTTGTTATGTTAATGAGGTAGCATTAGAGTAGTGTAGCAGAGGTGCCCTGGTAGTGCTGTGGTTAAAGCGCTCGGCTGCTAACCAAAAGGTTGGCAGTTCGAACCCACCAGCAGCTCCGAGGGAGAAAGATGTGGCAGTCTGCTTCCATAAAGATTACAGCCTTGGAAACCCTACTGGGCAGTTCTACTCTGTCTATAGGGTCACTATGAGTCAGAATTGACTGGACGACGGCAGTAGGCTTTGTTTAAGTATTAGTGTGGGGTATGTCTTAAATCAATCTCTTTTGAGATATAAAAGGAGGCGATACCACAGGGAGATCACCAAGGAGCCGAGAAACAGAAGCCTGAGAGACAAGGGCCTTCTCCCAGAGCCGACAGAGCGAGAACGCCTTCCCCAAGAGCCGGGGCCCTGAATTCGGATTTCTAGCCCCCTGTTTGTCACAGCCGCCCGCATCACCGGGTAACTAAGACGCTGCTGGATCGAACTGTGAGAGAAGCTGACTTATAGCCCCAATTCAACAATACATTTTTATCAAGAAAAACAACAGAAAAGTGGAAAGTGGGAAGCTGAGTTTGTTGTCATGTATACATGAAACGCTTTAAAATGCGTACTAAGGAGGAAGCGCTGTGAAGAAGGAAATTCGAGAAACAGCAGAAAAGTATTTGAGAAGGAAACAAAAGTAGAAAGCGCATGGATTCTACCCTGGGAACTGCAAGAAAATCTTGCCGAGGGGATCCAAGTCCTGGGGGGAGAAAGCTAACCCTGCCAAGATGAGAGAAGCACTCAGGGAGAAGCAGCCCTGACAGATAAGGAAAGGAGGAAAGGAGAGGTGGACCCTGGGATAAAAGGGAATCGGGTCAATAAATAGCATATGGAATCCAAGTGACAGAAAACACTCCAAGAGTACATACACAAATTGTCTTTTGGGAGGTGGCCCTTTTCCCACAAGACGGGGACAATGTACTCTGCACTGAGCTAAGGCTGAGATATGACTTATACCTTCACCAGAGTCCCTTTTCCTTGTCCTCTCTTTTACACCTGAAACCGGACACTGTTTTTGGTTGTAAACAAAGGAAACGGGCTGAAAAGTGTAGCACTTGAACCGCCAGGCACTCCGGGCAATTAGAATGAAGTTAGGATAAAAACCCAGACCTGGAGTTGGCAGAGGTGATAAGCTGCCGTGAGGAAAAGCTTACGTTATAGACAAAACAAGACTCTTTTGAAAGTCAAAGAAAAGGAGGCAGCTTGTCCCAGGGTGAAGGACTGAGCAGGAGGTGGCAGAGCGGCAATCTGGCCCCAGCTCCCTCCAGCTGGAGGGAGGACCTAGGCAAGTCGGGTCCACTGGACAGGTGAGTCTTGATCGGGGACGTGGGCTGTTCACCAGGAGGAAACCGTGCAGAGTAGTTAGAAGGTACCTGGGCAGAGGAGGCCTCGGCTAATGGCGCCCTTCCACCCCCTTGCTACCCGCATCCCAGGTGGAAAAGTTGGGGGGAAGGAGGAGAGCAGTGTAATACCATTATACATTTATAGGCAGCCTCATTCATTCCTGCACAGGTGCTCAGTCAGCCCAGGACAATGCAATCACCGAACCAAAACCAAACCCATCTCCATCACGTCGGTTCTGACTCGTAGCGATCCCATGTGTTACAGAGTAGAACTGTGCTCTGAGGATTTTCTTGGCTGTAATCTTTATAAGAGCAGATTGCCAGACCTTTCTTCTGTGGTGCCACTGGTGGGTTCGAACCGCCAACCTTTAGGTTAGTAGTGCAAGCCATTTGCCCCACCCAGGGACGTCAATGGAATCACAAGGGCCCTTATAAGAGGAAGGCAGAGGAAGATGGGGCTGCAGAAGAGGAAAAAGTGAGGTGATGATGAAGTGGAGATAGGGAATCAGAGATCTGAATATGCTACACTGCTGGCTGTGAAGATGGGGGAAGGGGCCGCAAACCCAGGGATGCAGGCTGCCTCTAGAAACTCAGCACAGCGAGGAAATGGACATCCCCTAGAGCTTCCTGAGGGAACCAGCCCTGCCAACACCTTGACTTTAGCCCAGTAAAACTGATCTTGGACTTCTGACCCCCAGAACTGTAAGATAATAAAGTTGTGCAGTTTTAAGCCGGTAAATGTGTGGTGATTTGCTACAGCAGCAATAGGAAACTGATACACCTCGAGATTGTTCCATCAGAGCACGTCCAAATCCATTCCCAGTCTTTTTACTGTTCACGAAAGTGTTCCTTTGTATGAAGGAACTACAATTTATGAACACTTAGGCTGTTTTCTGTGTTTAACCTTTACAAATAATGCTGTAAGGAATGCTTTTGTACAAAAGCGTTTGCACATACCTGGGAGAATATTTGTAGGAAAAAGTCTCAAAAGTGAAATTGTTAGATCAAGTAGTAATACATATTGCCCCATTTTCTTAAATGGCATTTTGATATCACCGATCGTTTTCCAGTATCTGTGACTTACCTGATGTCGTCCACATGAAGGCCAGGTTTTGTTTTGTCTTGCTTTTATTTCAGTCATAAAGAGGCATGTCATGGTTTGAATTATGTCCCCCCAGAAATGTGTGTACCAATTTGGCTGGGCCATGATTCCCAGAATTGTGTGGTTGGCCTCCATTTTGTGATTGTAATTTTATGTTAAAGAGGATTAGGGTGGGATTGTAACACCACCCTTACTCAGCACATCCCTGATCCAATGTAAAGGGAGTTTCCCTAGGGTGTGGCCTGCACCACCTTTTATCTTTCAAGAGATCAAAGGGAAGGGAAGCAAGCAGAGAGGTGGGGACCTTATACCATCAAGAAAGCAGTGCCGGGAGCAGAGCGCGTTCTTTGGACCGGGGTCCCTGCACCGAGAAGCTCCTAGTCCAGGGGAACACCGAAGAGAAGAAGGCCGACAGAGAGAAGAAGCCTTCCCCTGGAGCTGACGCCCTGAATTTGGACTTTCAGCCTACGTTAAGTGAGGAACTAAACTTCTCTTTGCTAAAGCCATGTGGCATTTCTGTTGGAGCACCACTGGATGACTAAGACAAGGCATCTTTGGGGTCTATATAGCAGACAGCCTCAAGAAAAGTCACCTCAAAGTTTCAGACTATCTAATCAGGGCCACAATAAATGGATCCTGATAGAATAGGAGAAAACGTGGAAAAGAACCTCAAATTTCTAAAACAATACAGACTTACTGAAGTGCTTGAGACTGGAGGACTCCCCGAGACCACTGCCCTGAGATGCTCTTCAGACCTTGAACCGAAACTAACCCCTGAGGTCACCTTGTAGCTAAATAACAAATTGGCTCAAAAAATAATGGATATCACCCGTAAGTACTGTGCTCCTTTAAAAAATCACCAATTCCTTTAAAACAACGATGAGAGTATAAGAGGGCAGAGGAAGTAGATTAAAGCAAATGAAACAACCAGAACAGAAATAATGAGAATATTCACGCCTTGGGAAAACTGTAACCAATGTCACTGAACAACTTGTGTAGAATTATTGAATGAGAACCTAAACTGCTGTGTAAACCTTCACCAAAAACAAAACAAAAGTTTCAGGACTATCATGATCATTTTACACAAAGCCTGTCCTTGAACTACAGAAGCATCAAGCAATAAAAACCAGGAGCACAGCAATACTGTAGCCAGGGGCCTTTACCTTCTTGTAGGAAGAATCAGGGGCTGGTTCTGTTTGGGGGCAGCCCTTCTTTTCCAGACTGAAGGCAATAATGCTCAATCAAAAGTACTAAGTTAACGCTCCTTGCCAAAAAGGCACCAGAGTTTACGTTCTGCCCTAGTTGAGGTTCCCTCTTTGAATACATATTCGCAAAGGGCTTCACCTGAAATAGAAAAACAATCCCTACGAGTTCAAGATGGAAAAGGACTGGCTTTTTTTAAATGTTGACTCCAGTTGATTTAGATATTAGAGTGGATCACAAAATAAACACACATTTGAAGTTGTGCTTAAAAAGAAAAATTTCTGGGATATACAAAAATAGTATGATGCATATAGAGGTGACTTTGAAATCTAAGAAAAATCAGTGAATTCACCTCGGCTTCATGATTAGGGAACTAAGGCTGAGAAAGGTTCAGTAACTTACTGAAGGTTATACACCTCTTTAACGAGAGCTGATGCTGTATGTACACCCACTGCCGTCCAGTCGATTAAACTCATAGAGACCCCATAGGACAGAGCAGAACTGCCCCATAGGGTTTCCAAGGCTGCGATCTCTATGGAAGCAAACTGCCACGTCTTTCTCCCTTGGAGCGGCTGGTGGGTTCAGACCTTTGGTTAGCAGCCAAGTGCTTAATCACTGCACCACCAGGGCTCTATGGATATAGATATCGATACAAACAAACAAACAAACAAAAAAAAAAACCAAACCTGTTGCCATCAAGTCAAATCTGACTCCTAGCAGCCCTATGCGACAGAGTAGAACTGCTCCAAAGGGTTTCCAAGGAGCGCCTGGTGGAGTCGAACTGCCGACCTTTTGGTTAGCGGCCAAATTCTTAACTACTATGCCACCAAGGTTTCCAATATCAATACAGATAACCAAAACAAAAAACCAAATCCATTGCCGTCAAGTCGATTACAACTCATAGTGACCCTATAGGACAGAGTAGAACTGCCTCATAGGGTTTCCCAGGAGCAGCGGGACAGAAGCTCTGGTGACGCAGTGATTAAAGCAATGGACTACTAACCAAAAGGTCCGCAGTTCGAAATCACCCCAGTGGCTCCGCGGGAGGAAGATGTGGCGGTCTGCTTCCAGAGATTTACAGCCTTGGAAACCCTATGGGGTCACTATGAGTCGCAATCGACTTGACGGCAGTAGGTCTGGTTTTATAGGTATAGATATAAACCTGTTGCCTTCTAGCCGATTCTGACTCATTGGGACATTATAGATACAAATAGAGATAACACCAGTGTTTCCACAGTATCAGGCTGTCTTTACAAGAAAGTAACGGATTAGCTTTCTCCACTAGCCCACTGATAAAACTTCACTAAGGTACTAGGTCTATCTATGAACAGCATAACTTAAACGAGACATGGACCATTTAAACGAGGTCATGAGGTAGGTGATGGTCTTTGATAAGCAAACACATGAATATGTGGACATCCCTTAATCATTCATTCTACTGGCAGAGATGTCAGTTGAATAATTAAGAGCGGCAAACAGTCTAAGAGTATAGGCAATGTGCTTTGGCTGGGCGGCAGGGAACACTACAGAATTAAGCCAATCCCAGGGTCAAGGAGGGACAGTCCAGACCCAGCTAGAAATCAGGGGGATGTCCCAGCACCATCACTGTACGTGACAGTTATATACAACTGAGGAATAGACACTAAAGTGCTGTTGTGGTTTTTATTCTAAATCATCCAGTCTTCCACCTACAAAAATATCTAAAATCAGAGTTAATTTATACAACCCAGGGAGAAAAAAAATGAACCCAAACTGTACAACATTTTCTTTTATAAAGAAAGACAACTCCAAGAAACAATGTCTCCAGCAATCCTGTCTGCTGCAAAGGCAATTAACTGGGAGTGGGGTGTTTTGACGGGGGGCCTGTGGACGCTATTCTGTCCCGGGGAGAACAAGAAGTCACATACATTTTCCATAAATCTCCTCTTCTGGCAATTTAAAAACCAGAAGGAGATAAATGAGTGACAGACCCAACCATGCCTGTGTTTGTCATGACAAAGCCATGCTACCATCCCTCCAATCACAGCAGTTATGCTCCTTTCTTTTTCTAATGAGGTCACAACCATTAGTCACTTCAGTATTATCATCTGACATAATCGTGATTCTGTTACAGACAGAGATTAAGTGTGGTGGAATCTCGCTCCTCATCAAAAAGACAACCCCCAATGCTTTCAGGGGGAGCATGCTTGGACTCAACCCAAAATTCCAGCTTCCAGAGAGGCGGACGCTGGCCCCAGCCCGTGGTACAGAGGACAGCTCTCTTTTCGGTAGACTGAGACTTCAAGTGGACGGGGTCACAAGGAGACTGGTGGCACCACTACAGTGCTCTTCTCACTGGCTGCCCTGAGGACCCCCAGAAAACGTCTTCTTTAACTGCAGCCCAACCGATAGATAATTGCCTGCTCCAAGACCCAGTACTCGAAGCCAAGTTTCCCATCACATCCAGCTCCCTGGCCACAAACATGGTCTGTCTCAGCCTTTCCACCTTGGGAGGAAAAGATGAGGAAAACGCCTGTCTTGTTCCAGCTCATCCTCTCTGATGATTCCAAAGGCAGGAGGATTTTCCATCCTGCATAGAGAGTAGATTGAATCTGTAGACTGCATTTTCAAAGTTAGCAAGAAGCTTTGTCTGAGCCAGAATCCCCAGTCAGTCACAATTATGGGACTTGAGACGACTGTAGCATTTCCAATGCCAACTCAAAAAAAAAAAAAAAGGTATCACAGCACTCACACTTGCGAAATGGAGTTTGTGCTTCTCAGAGCTATTTACCAACATCATTCCCAGCTGTGGCTTACTTTCTTAACTCCTAGATACATTTAAACCATGCTCTGATCATTTCCTCAGCTCCGTGCCCCTTACAAGCCATTTCTCCTACGACATTAGGGGGCAGGGGTCTTCCTATCCATTCCCAAGCAACCCCACCTGTCTGTCCACCTATGACATAGATGTTGACAGTCTGATGGCCCCTATTATGTAGCTCTCCTGTCGGCTCCCGGCTAGACCCTGCCTGGCATTTCCTGTAACTCTTCCATGAGGGCCTGTCTTGTCTGAAAGTAGGTTATAAATTCCTTAAGGACGGCACTGTTCATTTTCCACCTCTTTTATGCACATGATCCTGCTCACGCATGCCTGCTTCCCACCGACCACCACATACCCTCTGTGCAGAGGGGAGATCAGCAGAACCGGTTGCCACCAAGTGGACTCCGACTCATGGCTGCCACGTGTGTCAGAGTACAACGATGCTCCACAGGGTTTCCAATGGCCGATTTCTCGGAAGTAGACTGCCAGACTTTTCTTTTGAGGTGCCTGTGGGAAACCCTGGTGGTGTAGTGGTTAAGAGCTACAGCTGCTAACCAAAAGTTCTGTAGTTCAAATCCACCAGGCGCTGCTTGGAAACCCTATGGGGCAGTTCTACTCTATCCTATAGGGTTGCTGTGAGTCGGAATCGACTCGACAGCAACAGGTTTGGGTTTTTGGTGGGTGAACTAGAGGTATCTGTGGGTAGACTCAAACCACCAAGCTTTCGGTTAGCAGCCAAGCACTTTAACCATTTGTGCCACCCAGGGACTCCAGAGGAAGAATAGTAGACAGTAAAACTTGTTGAATTGATGATGGGCATAGGTCTTGAGAAAGACAAACCCAGATGCCATATATGCAAAATCACACATTTCTTTTTAAACTTGAGATCACTCCAAACAGGAGCATAATAAACATAAAAGTGCTTCTATAACCTTCCTTCTGAGGTCCTTTTCCATTTGCACTTCATTCCTAGTAACATGATTTAAAGCCTTTTTTTTTTTCTGCTGGCCCAACATTTGAAGAAATTTTTATGCAAAGAATGAGATCTTGAAGACTCAGAAAAATGATTCTAATCCCATTTTCCCAGTAGCTGACTTCTCTCCCAATCCCTCATACCCGATCAGCCCCTAGCAAGATATAGTTTTATTATAGTTACAGATTTTTACAGATGAACCAACTGAGGTGCATAAAAATTAACTTGTCCAAATTCATAAGCCTATAATGGGTAAAGCCAAAATTAAAACCCCAGTCTGTCTACATCCTGCTATTCAGAGTGTGGTCCCTCGACCAGCAGCATCAGCATCACCTGGGAACTTGTTAGAAATGCAGATTCTCAGGCCCCACCCGGACCTACTGAGTCCGAAGCTCCGGGGTGGAGCCCAGCACCCTGTGGTTCAAGTGATTCTGATGTACTCAAAATTTTGAGAATCACTACAGGGGTCAGTGATCTGTTCCTTACAGGACCAAATAGTGAGTATTTTGAACTTGCAGATGATATACAAAAGCAGCCATAGATAATATATAAACAAATGGGCATGTTCCAATAAAACTTTATTTACCAAAAAAACCCTCATTTACAGTGATGATGGTAGCACAACATGATGAATGTAATTAATGTCACTGAATTCTGTACTTAAAAACGGTTAAAAGGGCAAACTTCTTGCCATATGTATATTTTACTACAATACTTTTTAAAAAAACTTCTATTTTAAAACCAGTTGGCCAGTCCTTGGGCTGTAAATTGTCGGTCCCCGTAATTCTTATGTAACAGGCGTTCTGAGAGTTTCTGCAGCAAAACTTCACCTTATTAAATATAAGTAATAGTCTCACGATAAACATTTTCATGAACCAAAATGAAGGTAGTTGAAATACATTTTTAAAAATTTTGTCACTTTTCTCTTAAATTAACTTGCCCAGAGAAAGATTGTTTTTGACAAACTGACTTTACTACAGATGATGATCAAAACACTTCTAATTTAATACTCTTTGTATCTACCAAATTTGTTGAGAGTTAAGTCAACTCCATGTAATAAAGCCCCTAGCCCTAAATGGATCTTTCCTAGAATGTTAAAGATTTTTTTTTTTTTGTAAATTAAGTAAAATTCCTGTGACAGAAAAATTCAAAAGAAAAAGAAAGAACCTAAAGTTTAAGTCTCCTGTTTTCCATATGCCCATCCACACCCTCATTCTTGATTTGCCTTCCGAGATTTGTGTTTAATCACATCCATTATATATTTCAAGCCAGTTGTTGAATTTCTTATTTTAACAATCATGTTTTAATTATCAGGAGCTCTTTCTTTCTGATAGCTGCTTTGTCATAACAACTTGTTCTTATTTTAAAGACATAATATGGTCTGGAATTGCTCTGAGAATTAAAAATAGAATTTTTTCAGTTTGTTTTTTTTAAGCTTCCTGAATTATATCAGTTTTCTTCAGAAGAAGTTATTCTATTAGTTTGTATTATTTCTTTTCTCTCATGAATTTGGTATTGTCAAATAGCTAATGTTAATAGCTATGACTGAAGGACAAAGCTGATCTGTACTTACCTGTAGGTGATCTTCTCAGGACTCTCTGAAATGGGGGAGCTCTGTGTACTCACCGGGTAAGTGAGTAGGGAAGCACATGTATTGATGGAAAGGATTCTCTGTTGGTGGTGCAAATGGTTAACACGTTCGGCTGCTGACCAAAAGGCTGCAGGTTCAAGCCCACCCAGAGGCACCTTGGGAGAGAGGCCTACTGGTCTACTTCTGAAAAATCAGCCGAGGAAAACCCTATGGAGCTCAGTTCTACTCTGACACACACGGGATCACAATGTGCCGGAACTGACACGTTATACAGAGCCTTGGTGACGTGGCGGCTAGCCAAAAGGTCGACAGTTCAAACCCACCAGCCGCTCCTTGGAAGCTCTATGGGGCAGTTCTTCTCTGTCCTATAGGATCGCTATGAGTCAAAACCGACTCGAGGGCACCTAACAACAACAGAGCAGGCAATCTGGAGGTGCCCAGGATCGCTCAGGGCATGAAGAACCCTGGTGCCTTTCACTCCTGAGCAAAGCTGCCTTCTCCCAGTGTTTGCTGTACAGGCCCAGGGTTACTCGGGGTTTCCCAGCAGTGCCTGAAACTTCAGTCTTGAGAAGTCTTCTGGTTTTATCCAGGTGACATAATTCTCCCATGTTTGCTTTGTAATTGAGGAGTGGGGTAGAGAAGAAAAAAGGAAAAGCAAAGGAGAGTGTCCCAAAGTCCCAGATTCAGAACTTTAAGTAAACACTCTGACGGGTGCCCTCGACCTGTCCCTGCCCTTTGTGTTGGATGAGTCCAAGCTTGGCACGTCTCCAGCCCTCCCTTATCTCTAGAAACCCCTTCTCTATTTTTATGTTTGTTTGCTTTTCCTATAAGTCCATCTGCTTCCCATCTACCAGCATTTACTCACACTCTGTGTTTCCTTTACTGATGTCCCACACGGTTTCATTAGACAGATTTATAGATGGATGGACAATAGACAGTTAATTACTTCAGCCATTTCAATGGGACCTTGAGAAAGTGTGAAGTTGACGCAGACACTCAGTCTCCAAAACATTCAGCTACATTTAAGATACAGAGAGTTTGCCTTTGGGGAGAGTCATCTTCATCCTTCCCTCCTTCCACCCTATCAAATTATATTTTCCAGAAATACTTTGATAAATACATCCATGATAAATACATCATCTGGAAAATACACCCACCAAGAATAAATAATAAAAGGGAAGGTTAGAAGCTGATTAACAGAAACCAAAAGCGTAAGCTAAAAAAAGGAAAAAAAGGTTATCTGAGAATTTCAGGCACTAAGAATAGTAGCAAGCATTCAAACATTTTATGAAAATTTTCCTTTTATTGGGAACTGAATGGCCTAAAATCAATAAAGTTTCAATTTGAATAGCCCCGAGCCCCCACACACCTACCATCTAGATGAACCATTGACCTTTTGGTGATATGTGTCATCAACTGAGGAAGTGATGTCATATTTTAAGAAAGGCCATAAACCAGACCAAAGTAGCCACACTGAGGTAATTCTAGACATCTCATTTTTTTAAATTGTCTAATACTGTAGGACTCTTTGAAAGTTCATAGAAAGAAGTATTGCTAAACCTCCATACCTTTCAAAGAAACTTTTTTTTTTTTTTTGCCTCATCATAAATAATGCCTGATGCCGACGTGAGGAAGCCAGAACCAGGATACACAGGATTAGAAAGGATGAAGGTGGGTAACAGGAAAAGAAACAATCCTAGGGTCCTGACCAAAACGAAAGTCATGTTTGAATTTTAAATTTTCACTTTATTATAAATATTGGAAAAAAAAATAAACTAATAGTTGAATTTGTAGATTTGGCCATTACTCAAAATATCTTTACTTTGATTGTAATAGATATTATTCTGTGTTCTAATGCATTTGTTTAAGGTATTATGAATGGCAATTGTAGGACAATTAATGTGTACCAAAAACCAAACCAGTTACTGTTGCGTCAATTCCAACTCATGGCAACCCCATGTGTGTCAGAGTAGAACTCAATGGTTGATTTTTCAGAAGCAGATCACCAGGCCTTTCTTCTGAGGTGCCTCTGGATGGACTTGAACCTCCAATCTTTTGATTAGCAGACAAGTGTGTTAACCATTTGCACCATGCAGGGACTTCAGTTAATGTATACCAAAAAAACCGAAACCTGTTGCCATCGAGTCGATTCCAACTCATAGCAAGCCTGTAGGACGGAGGAGAACTGCCCCATAGGGTTTCCAAGGAGCGGCTGGTAGATTCCAACGAGTTAGCAGCCAAACGCTCAACCACTGCGCCACCAGGGCCCCTAATTAATGTGTAGGAACCTTTTCAAACGTTGGTAATTGGCACATTACTGGGTTCCCTTCACTTTGCAAATACAGAGAAAAACAATTTCGTAGCTCTCAAACTAAGTTTATATTCTGAACCCTTGCACTTGGAAGCACGTTCTTTTCAAGCACGTGTACACACGCGTGTATGGGTGTGCACTTGCACGCACACACACCCCTTGCTTTTCATATCAGTGGTTACACGGGCAGGGCCTGTGGCCAGATTCAGCCGTACTCCACAGTTACCAAGCATGACAGAGCTGGAAGGAAAACATCTGGTCCAAGGTTGCCGCTTGCCTTTGTAGCAGAGAATGTTCTTTGATCTCCAGCTGGAGTTCTCTATCGAGTCTAGCAGATCAATTAGTTAATAGGCCTTTCCTACTAGTATCCTACCAGCTGACCACGCAGGGTAGAAATCAGTTCTATTTATCAGTCCTGCCCTTCCCTTCCACTTCAGGCAGATCCTTTCTTCTCCTTGAAATAACGTAATTATTAAACCACTTCAGTCACTTCTGCGGTTAATGATTCCCTCCTTTCTTCGGTTCTGCTCTCACGCTGAAACCTCTTGGTGGGTTTTAAACACACACCACCCCGTGGCTACAGTTTCGCTCCCTGTACAATTAAAGTTCCGTGCAACGTGCAGTGCCCTATTAGAGCCAGCGTCTTGTCCAGGTTTCGCCAGTCCCCTTGAGGAATTGCGATTACCGTTTTGGTATCTATTTCTCCAAAAACTCCGAGAAGTAACATAGCGTTAACACTTCCACCTGGACTTCATTCTCCTAAGCTTGGTTAATTTTCCCTATGTTATGAAGGTCTGTTCAGGAATTTAAACAAGCATATGTGATCTTTTCCTAAGAATTTTTATCCCATTTTCAATGACGTGGCTATCGGCGCTTTTTAGAAAGAATCATGACATGTCAGGAAACCAGACTGAGTTATTCTGGGACTCACATGTAGAATCCCAATTAGTGTTACTGATGTCAGTAGGGTCAAGACATTACATCCGAACTCTGCTCGTCACCTTAACATAAAACCATTATTTTGTACTATATTTACCAGTCAAAAACCGCTCTAAAATAGTTCTTTCTTTACATAGCATTAGCCAATTGACTGTTCTCTTGGAGCACACCAGTGAAACCAGTAGCACAGGGGACAGTCAAGGACAACTCCATGCTCCAGTGAGCTGGTATTTTCCACTCTGCTCAACACATTTTACAGCAAGGGACCCCAGTCTGACTGACCGGCTGTGGCCAAGATCAAACTCTGCGGTTCCCAGTGCTGGCCATCACCGAGCCACCTCGCTGGGGATAAGACACGGCAGCCATTTCCCAGGCTGCTGTGGCAACCCGGGACTTAAATGCACTTCGCTCAAATAAAATTGCAAAGAGAATTTCGGGAGGCAGAATGTAATCATCCCCTTTGGAGTTTGGCACGAACACGAGCATTAAACAGTGCTGTCCTTTGTCTCAAAAATAAAACTTGCCAAAGATCTACGACAGACACAGTAAGAAGCAAGAGGAAGGAGGCTGGAGCCTCGTTTCTCTCCAGTGCCCCCCTTCTCGCCTCCATACACCACCCGTTCTACGGCCTCAGGAAAATGGAACCGTCCTCAAAGTGGCCCCTCTTATGTCACATTACTACCACGTTGAGTGCTTTTTAAATAAGGCTAGGTATAAATTCTCAGTAGTGTCCCTATGGGCCACCATCTCTGTGGCTCAGTAAAAATGAAGAGCCACTTAGAACACAAATCTACTTAGTACTCAAGTCTTCATGCTTTGCCTTGCAGACAGCTCCACCCAAGGCTTGGATATAGAACCCACCAAAGATCATTTGAGACGGTAACGACTGGTGTAACTATTCTCAAAAATTGAGAAAGGCAGCTTCACACTCCAAAGGCTGTTTAACGTCTTATTTCCATAAGCTTTCTAATAATTAACACTTCTAATTAGGTTGACAGGAAATTAACAGCCAAGACTAGGTCTTGCAATGTTCACCACTAGATACTTGCAGAGAGTTATTGAATGTCAGTTAACTCCTTGATTTGTGCCAAAGCGTATCCAGGAAGAGGCAATGGCAGTTCAGTGGGAAAATTCTTGCCTTCCCTGCAGGAGACCCAGGTTCAATTTCTGACCAACGCACCTCATACGCAGTCACCACTCATCTGTCACTGGAAGCTTGCGTCTTGTTGTGATGTTGGACAGGTTTCAGCAAGCTTCCAGACTAAGACGGACTAGGAAGAAAGGCTTGGCAATCTATTTCCAAAAATCAGCCAGTGAAAACCCTACGGATCACAACTGTCCGGTCTGCAACCGATCACGGGCAATGGCGCAGGAGCAGGCAGCATTTCGTTCTGTTGTGCGTGGGTTTCCATGAGCTGGGGGCCGACTTGAAAGCAGCTACCAACAACAATGTAACCACAAAAGGGCAGCCCGGCTGGGACAAAGTGGAAGTTGCCTCAGACCCCTAGAACCTACTTTTCCCCTGTGTGTTTACTGGACTCTACCCTCATTCTCCAGCTAACGGCATTCTAGACATGACTGATCCTCCTACATTCTCCTTCTTACTCACCCTTCTGAGAAGGGCACTGTCCCGAATGTCTTCATCCTAGGATCTGACACTCACTGTCTAACATCTATCGACATTGGCTTAACTAGCGCCCCGGCGATAACACGCCTAACGCCATAGTCCCGATCAAGGTACAGTTGGCTGGTGAAAGCTAAGATACAGAGCTCTAGAACCCCCGTTCCTTCTCCATGACTTTGAAGCCCATCAGCTTCCAGAAGGAAAAGTTTTTCAATCATGGTTAGTCTTAAACCACTTAATGTTGCAGCTGTTGATGTAAAATAGAAGTCGAACCTAGTTTCAGATCTCTAAAGTCATACGATTCCCATTATTGCTCACCCCAGATAACAAATATTCTCTTGAGGACAGAACTAGGGAATTCCTCTTTCCCAAGAGCCACACTTCATCGAGTGGCCCAGGTCAAATTTTATGATGTGTAAACGCAGTAGGGAATAAACATCACCTAGAAGTCGGCACGTTTCTTACTCAGGCAATTTTGTCTCCTCAGGTAAAGGTGCTCTGGGTCACTTTTCTGAAAGAAGGGTAGAAATCAGCTCTTTGATGACTGCGTTAACCCCACATCTCACCTTATGGTCTCTTTCTGATTGATCTCTCAGGTAAACATTGAACTGCCCCATTTTGATTCTCGTTTCTAATAAAAACCTTGAGTTGTTTTTGCTTTGTTTTGTTTTTATCCCCAAAAATAAAAATGCTCAAAATAAGCAGCAGATGCAATGTCTGCTATGCTATAGGCCCAAGTCTGTTTAATTCCAAAACCCAAGTTCTCTCCTCACTGCCTCCCAGCTATCTGCTGTGTCAAATCCTTTTTTTTTTTAATTGAGATAACTTATAAACAGTAAAATGCCCAGATCATAAGTATACCATTTGATGAGTTTTGGCAAATGCATAAGCCCATGTAACACAAACTCCATCAAGACATAGAACATTTTCACAGCTCCAGATAGCGTTTTTTTCCAATCAATGCCCTCCCAACCCTGAAGCAATCACTGCTATAATTTCTATCGCTATGGATGAGTTTTGCTTATTCTTGAACATCATGTAAATGGAATCATAAAGTGATGTCATCTTTTACGCCTGGCTTCTTCCGTTCAGCCTGTCTCTCAGATTTATTCATATTGTTATAGGTGTCAATAGTTGATGCTTTTTTATTGCTGAGTAGCGTTCTATTACATAAATTTTTTGAAAGACACTCCCTTGCCTGTTGATGAGGGGGGATTTTACTGCTTTCCATAAACAGGAAAAAAAAAAAGGTACCAAAAGTTTAAAACGACTTGCGAGAGTCACAAAGTAAACATGGAACAGCCGTCCACATTTCATCCTTTTCTGTAAGGTCATGATCCAATGAAGCTCTTTGGGGAGGCTGAGGAGAGACAAGAAAAGGTGACGGACATTCCACTGTGATGAGCTACAGAAGACCCTCACTGCTGGCCCCTCATGTTCCCCAAGTCCTGTCTCCACTGTCTCGTGACACTATCTCGGGGGTTCTGTCTCCAGTCAGCTCTGGGCTTCTGAACTTTTTCATTTCCTGTACCTTGGGAACGTTCTAGCTGTTGCTTATTTCTTGCTGACTTGACAGGACACCGTCAAGCACTGAGTTTTATGATACATATGCTAGGCTGAGAGACCAGTTTAGCAAAACTTCGGTGAAGGGACTCTGGAAAGCTCTCTGTGAAATCAGCTTACCTGGAATGGGGTTCCTGCTGTCTGCACTGTGCGAAGCCAGGATCTCCTTGGCTGCCATCAAGAAAGCTGTTGTTTTGCTCACCCAGATTCTCAATGGGTTAAGTTTCTTCTTCAGACTTGCTAAAAGTGCTTGTCTGATCTCTAAGTAGGACTTGTGATTTGATGATGGGTAATCGACGTAAATATACTCAACTCTAATTTACGGGCGAAGGGGAGACTCAGAATTTAAAACAAGCCATTTAAGGGAAAGCTGTCCTTGTTTCTGTTAGCTGCCATCGAGTCGGCCCCTGACTCATGGTGACCCCACGTACAACGGAATCCAGTGCTACTTGGTCCTGCACCATCCCCATGATCGGCTGCAGATTGGACCGTTGTGATCCATAAGGTTTTCATTGACTGATTTTCCGAGTAGATTGCCAGACCTTTCTTCCTAGTCTACGTGAGTGTGGCGCTCCACTGAAAGCTGTTCAGCATCACAGCGACACCAAAGCTTCCACTGACAGACGGGCGGTGGCTGAGCATGAGGCGTATTGGCCAGGAATCAAACCCTTGTCTCCAGCACAGAAGGTGAGCATTCTCTCACTGAGCCACCACTGCCCCCTTAAGTAGACGCAGAGCCCCTCAATATGCAACCCCAGGATTTTTCTGGGATTATCTCTGTTATCCACACTTCTATAACCTAGTCTCTGTTTAGTCCCAAATGGATGTCCCATGGAGTCGGGACATTAGGACACTGCTTGACCCTGGGATTAAACACACCTTCCCTCTAGCTAATCTAATGGGCTACTTCCATTGGGACTTTTAAAAAAGGGATTGATATCTCTTGGAAAACAAAGTTCAAAGGGTTTAAAATATATTTCCTTTGAGGCTTATGTCCCTATGTTCTCCATTTTGGCAAAATCTTACAAATTAATTCCTATCCAATCTTTTATTTCATACACGTTGATCATCAACAACTATTCAGCCCAGGGCGTAACCTACAGGAAAGCATGGGGCACCTGGAAAACCCTAACTTCTAGTCTCAACCGTAATACTCACTACCCAGTGTCCCTGGAGAAATGGTATAACCAATATGCACCCCACTTTACTTGTCTGCAAAAAGAGCCTTTCAACAGGATAATCTTTCTATCATTATTTGTTTAAGGTATACCTGAGCCAAGCCATGGTCTTTTAAATCGCCTTATATGCATGTGAAAGCTGGACAATGAAAAAGGAAGACCGAAGAAGAATCGATGCATTCCAACTGGGGTGTTGGCGAAGAATGTGGAATATACTCTGGACGGCCAAAAGGATGAACAATTCAGTCTTAGCAGAATACAACCAGAAGCCACTTAAAAACAAAGATGGCGAGACTTCGGCTCACTTACTTTGTACACTTCATCAGGAAAGACCAATCGTTAGAAAAGGACAACGTGTTTGGTAAAGTAGAGAGTCAGGAAAAATGAAGGAGACCTTCAGTGAGACGGATTGACACAACAAGGAACTCACACATACAAGGATCATGAAGATGGCACAGGACCAGTTGACGTTCTGTTCTGTTAGACATGGGTCCACGTGAGTCACAGCCAGTTCAGCAGCAACTAAAAACAACGATACCCTTAGGAAAATGGGACGGCTCTGTGTCAGCAACGACTCCCGCCACCCCATGCCCAGTGCAGTTTATGCCACAGGCTCCACGACAAAGGCACAGGGTCCTGCATGGGCAGGGACCCTGGAAGTCATCACGTAGCCGCTTCGTTTTTTCTCTGCATCATGAGAGCCCCTTTGTAACGAGTAGAACACCAGATGCAGAAAGGGATCTAGATGGCTGCTCCTTAAACAAAAACACGCACGTGCAAAAGCCTGCCTTGCAGAAATCAAGGTAAACATCGTTGGGACTTGTTGCTGTTGACAGCATGTTTTCAATTTGCAACGCAAATTCATCGGAAGCCTTTCCACAAGTGCACCGGATGGCCCAGGGAATTGGTCATTGGTAATGAGTCGTGCAGCCTTTCGGGGGCTCGGTTACCATTCTGACTCAAGTCCAGCGAAGACTGGATTATCTGATACTGCTGCAAACCTTTGCAACACGAGCCAGGCCCCTGGATTCATTCCCCAGCTTAAAACATGAGTCAGAACAGTGTCTGATTGGCAATTATGGGAGAATTAGGGGAGCCCCTGGATGGGGACCGAAGGGGGCAATGAAGGGACGAGCTTGGGGTTTTCTCTTAATGCCTGATTTTTCTCTCCAAGGTATTCCAAGGGATATTTCCAAGGAATGTCAGGCCTAGAGAAGTGGAATTAATGTACCCCTCACATTCTTGAAGGGTCAGAAATTCCAGTCTTGGAATTTTTATTTCTCCCTAATCACTCTCCCAGTCCAACAGATCAAGCTACTCTTGTAGCAAATTTCAGCGGGAAACTAGACTTTGCCACTTACGATTTGCTTGCTCCATGAGCCCACATTTTCTTTAAAAAACAAAAATGAAGTTTATCATTTAAGCTTTGAAAGTAAAACAAAACAATGAATCTTCTTTTCCAAGAGTTACCAAAATGATTTTTGACATTACAGTCTGGTCCGCTGGGTTACATCTTCAGCATTTGCAGTCATTCTGGGGGAACTTTGTAGCACAAAAACTGGCCTTTCACATCACTAGCTTTGCCTACTGATTCCAGTTGCATATTTATATCACCGCTTTCCCGTTACACTCTGGTTTATAGTAGCAATAATTTTCCCTCATATGTAGTCGAACGAACAGGCAATTAACAAATGCCCACAGCGGTAAGCATTCTTGGCTGTCTTGCCTAGTCAGTCATTAATTTGGTGAAGAAAGGCCTAACAAACTCATAAAGGGGAGCTTGAATTTTAGAAGTTAGTTCAATTTTACATTATTAAAAAGGAAAATGTAGTAAAAATAATAAGAACATTGCCAAAACTCTACAGCAAAGTCAATTAGTCTCGCTAAGAGCCTGGGAGTCTGCGACAGGGACTTGCATTTGGAACCACTTAGCCTATTCAAGCAACTCCAAACACCATCTCTTAGAAATCCTATTTCAATGCTCAGGGCTGGAGCATACTGAGGAATTTCTAAAATTCTTTCGCCATCCTGGATGCAACACAATTTGAAGTCTTCCTTTTGTCTGTATATTTCAGTTACGCACATGTAACCCCATACGTGCAGATTTTTACATATGTCTATGTACATTCCTACCGTAAAAATTTCATACACTACATATCGTCTTATACAACATATAGTAAAATACATGCTGTGATATATATGGGTTTTAATAGATATTTTTTAAAAGTTTTTAAAAGAAAACTACTTTTCAAAGTGGAAACCAACACTGACGTTACAAATCCGTGACCAAAAAATCAACCGTACTATGTTTGGAAGAGAAACCATTGGTATAATTCTCACTATATTTCAGGTATGAGGCGGTGCTTCTCCTTTAATCAAGAAAATTTGGTAACAGACTCCAGACACATCATTTGGTCAGCAGCGCGTCCCTACGAGCAGTACATATTTTGTTTTGCTCTCATTGATTGATCCACGGGAAAAGGTTAAAATGCTAAGTGAGGTTATTTTCACAAGTAATTCTTTTAAAATAGCATTTTCGCAATCAACTGTAAACATGAATTAACTGACGGATTTTGTTTTGTTTTTTTTAAATATACCCTACTTCATTAAACTCTAACAAAAATCCTTCAACTTCCTTAAATGAAAATGAACTTGCAGCTTTTCAGACCCAACCCTCAGCCTCTATAAAAATCCCAAGCGATTTCTATAGGTCTTTCCAAGGAAGATTCAGTTCTAATTAACTATAATTTTGTACATATTTTGTTTTTCTACTGCACTGAAAAATAGCAGGGGGTTAACCCTGCAGAAAAGAAGATTATTAAAACTTTAATAACCTGAGCCTTTGAACCTTTCCAAATTCTTTACAATTTTTTCACATTTCCAGTCCAGATGTCTGCATGCAGTTAGAGCGCCAACATGAACTTTTTGTTTACAATTTTATTCACCTTATTCATTACCTGCTTTACAAAAAAAAAAAGAAAGAAAAACAAGGAACACACAGTAATTTTACAGCTCTTCCAAGGAAAGGAATTTAGTTATTCTTAAAAATAAATTTGCAAGAATGATTTTTATCCATTTTTAAGTTAAATATTTCCAACAACACAATTATCTCTCCCCTGCTGCTGGAGGTAAATTCTTAGGCAGCCTAGCAACCTGGCTGCTGAATCACAGCATTCTTTCCATTCATGCTACAAAGCTTCAAACGACTGAAAAGAGAGTTCACTTTGGACACTTGAACTCTCGAGACTGTTACGAAAGAAAGACCAAAAAGAAGGTATCCCTTAACGTAATTAGCTGCTTGTTGTTCACCAAAGAAAGGAATATTTGCATACAATAATAAGCGTGGTAGAATTGCTTCTCGTAGAACTCAGTATGGTGGCTCTACTAGCCCAACTACAGACACTGGCTTGACACTCACAACCTCCCAGTAACCAATTCTTGGCTTCTTTTTCATAAAGGAAATCTGATTATTCAAGTGAGCCCATTGCCACCTCACTAAAAGGTTGCACTTCACAAACATCCTTGCTCTGTCGTCAAAAGGAATGTGGGCAGATGTGTTGAATGGTACTTCCAGAAATTCCCCTTAAAAAGGAGCCATTCGACCTTCCCCTTCCCTTTTCTTTCTGCTGAGTAGAATTCTGGCATGATGGCTGGAACTCATGCAGCCACCTTGGACCATAAGTCCAAGGAACAAAAGCTAAGGAAGACAGAGCTGTGAGGTAGCAGGAGTCTGGGTCCTTGGTGATCATGGAGCTGCCTTTCCAGCTGTGGAAGATCTACCCCCAGAATTCTTTTATATGAGAAAGATAAACATTTTTATTGTTTAAACCATTGTAATTTTGGGGTGCTTCTTTGTTTAACGTGACAAAGCCTAGTCCTGACTAACATATCACCTTGCTGAGAAAGAGAAAAGTAGTCCTTGACATCTGCAAGCTGACTCGGCACGATCAGCAGGTCTAGGTGTTCTCCTGTTGAACGTAAATAATTTCACAAACCATCAACATCAGATAAGGCCACCCTGAGCACGAAGGATCAAGACAAAAACAAGACCACTCTATGTCATGTCTAAACACAGAGAAAACATGAACATTGCCCAAGACAGAAATACCCAGCATTCCCCAATCCTGGCTAACACGAGTGACTGCTGCTTCTTCAGCAGTCACGGCTCCAGCATTGTTTCATTCCTTCCACATAAGATTTATTAAGATAATCCATTATAGGATTAATCCCATTTCCTGACAGCATAAATTCAGACCAGATTCCTACTTCCTTGAACCTCTTCCCCTAATCTTATAATAAGTCCTCTCTAACATCCTTTAGTGGGGCAGTTATGGCTTAGTGGTAGAAGTCTTGCCTTCCATGTGGGAAACCCGGGTTTGATTCCCGGCCAATGCACTTCATGTGCGGCCACCATCTGTCCGTCTGTGGAGGATTGTGTGTCGCTGTGAAGCTAAACAGGTTTCAGCAGAGCTTCCAGACTAAGGAAGACTAGGAAGAAAGGCCTGGCGGCCCACTTCTGAAAATCAGCCAATGAAAACCCTTGTCCTAGTCATCCAGTGCTGCTTTAACAGAAATACCACAAGTGGATGACTTTAAAAAAGAGAAATTTATTTCCTCACAGTAAAGTAGGCTAAAAGTCCAAATTCAGGGCATCAGCTCCAGGGGAAGGCTTCTTTTCTCTGTCGCCCTCCTTCTCTTCGGTGTTCCCCCAGAATAGAAGCTTCTCTGAGCAGGGACCCCTGGTCCAAAGGATGCAGTCTGCTCCTGGCACTGCCTTCTTGGTGGCATGAGGTCTCCCTGTGTCTCTGCTTGCTTCTGTCTTTTATATCTCAAAACATTGCCTCAGGGCACAATCCAATCTTGTAGACTGAACCCTGCCTCACTAACACAACTGCCACCCATCTTCCCTCATTAACATCATAGAGGCAGGATTTACAACATATAGGAAAATCACACAATACCGGGACTCATGGCCCAGTCAAACTGATACACACATTTTTGGGGGGACATAATTCAATCCATGACAACCCTATAGATCACAAAAGTCCAGTCCATAACTGATCATTGGGATGGCGCAGGACAAGGTTTCATTTGATTCCATTGTGTATGGGGTTGCCAGGAGTCAGGTAGCTAACCGACAGCAGCTAACAACAACATCCTCTTACAGAGACCCTCCATGGTGCGCATTCTCCCTCCCCGCAGTCAATCAACACACCCAATTAGTTCACCTACAGGTGTGTTTCTAGCAGGCCTGCCAACTGGTTCAAATCAGTTCAGTCATGGCCAACGAAGCTAAACCAGAACAGACCCGAACTTTTAAAATTTGGGTGATCCAAGACTCTAACCAAATGGGAAAAACATTACAGGTAGAAGTCCCAGAATGGGAGACTCAGAAGAGGCATAGCGAGCCCTTTCAGGAGCTTTATGTGTGAAATTGCATTATTGTCAGACTGAGGAGAGCAACACATATTCAAAGCGGCACAGTCGGCCACCATCTTCGAGCGGGGCACCGCTGTTCCTGACTCTGCGCAAAACCCAACAGGCAAGAGATCTGGATGCTATGCAACGTGTACACTGCCCTTGTTTTCTAAGAGACCCTATAGGGCAGAGTAGAAATGCATATAACTAACTACAGGGATATTTTTATAGATAGTTATTTTGGTGTCACTCCCTGTGACAGTGTCACCCAGTGCAGTCCGCATTCCCAGTGCCTGTCTAGCGATACCACTGCGTCGTACAAGCCAAAAACTAAACATAAATATACCCACCATACCAACCCATAATTCAAATGATCCTACCCAAACAGAAAGCCCCAATTCGTCAACACACTCCAATCATCAAGAAACCAAAACATCATGGGCTGAGGGCTAGGGACCATGGTCTCAGGGGACATCTAGCTCAACTGGTTAGAAAGTGTAGAAAATGTTCTACATCCTACTTTGGTGAGTAGAATCCGGGTCTTAAAAGCTTGTGAGTGGCCATCTAAGATACTCCACTGGTCTCACCCCATCAGGAGCAAGTCAGAATGATGAAAACTAAAGACAGAAGGAGTAATGGACCACAACTAGCACTGCCTCCAGCAGACTGAGTCCAACACAACTAGATGGTGCCCAGCTACCACCACCGACTGCTCTGACAGGGATCGCAATAGAAGGCCCCAGACAGAGCTGGAGAAAAATGTAGAACAAAATTCAAACTCACCAAAAAAAAACAGACTTACTGGTCTGACAGACACTGGAGAAACCCCAAGAGTATGGCCCCTGGATTCTCTTTTAACTCAGTACTGAAGTCACTCCTGAGGTTCACCCTCCAGTCAAAGATTAGACAGGCCCGTAAAACAATAATACATGTAGCTCAACCATGTATACGAGACTAAAGGGGCACACCAGCCCAGGGGCAAGGACAAGAAGGCAGGAGGGGACAGGAAAGCTGGAGACATGGAAATTGGAAACTCAAGGTCGAGAAGGGAAGAGTGTTGACATGTCATGGGGATGGCAGCCAATGTCACAAAACGATATGTGTATTAATTGTTTAATGAGAAACTAGTTTGTTCTGTAAACCTTCATATAAAGCACAATAAAAAAAGAAAATTCACTCCAAAAAAAAAAAAAAAGTTAAACCTATAAAATTCTAGAAGAAAATCTTTGCAATCTACGGGTAGGCAAAGATTTCTTAGGTAGCATACAAAAGAGCACAAACCGTAAAAAAAGAAAAAGAAACCGAAACATCAATTTGTAACAATCAGATGCGTTGAAATTAGCACCTTGTGCTAGTGCCCTGACCTGGAACAGACCCATCCAAACCTTCACCCTGTAGCGAGCTGACAGCTAACTACAAGTTCAACTCCATGCTCCTTTCAAACACAGACCACCCAGAGCACAGGCAGTAGATTATAGACACTATGTACTCTTTCCTTTCCCTTTCCTCCTTTCCTGCCTCTTTTCTCCCACTTCTTCCTCTCTCTTTTTTGCCTCTCTCTTTTTTGCCTCTCTCTCCTATACCTCAAACTTTTCAGTGGTTCCTGAGCTTAGTGCACTCAGAGCTCTAAGTTGCTCAGTCCTGGACCAAGTCCTTAAATCAGGTAGGTCACTCCTGTCATTCCCTCTTCTTCCTGTACTGCCTGCTACCTTCCTGCTGTGACTGATGCCACCACCTTCCTGCTGTGACTGATGCCACCACCTTCCTGCTGTGACTGATGCCACCACCTTCCTGCTGTGACTGATGCCACCACCTTCCCTGTGACTAGTCCTCACTTTCCCTGTGACTGGTGCTCACTTTCCCTGTGACTGATGCCACCACCTTCCCTGTGACTAGTCCTCACTTTCCCTGTGACTGGTGCTCACTTTCCCTGTGACTGATGCCACCACCTTCCTGCTGTGACTGATGCCACCACCTTCCTGCTGTGACTAATGCCACCACCTTCCCTGTGACTGGTGCCTCTGCCACACTTCCCGTTGCCCTTCATCCACTGAAAAAGTCCATTCCTTGCCCATCTTCTCACAATTAAGTAGCCCCTGCCAAGTGTTCTAATAGGTGAAAGCTAGAGATAACTCTGTCTTCTAATTTCTGCTCTTTTCGTTACTCTCTCCCCTGGCCCACAGGCCTGCCTTCAAACAAGAAACTTCTAGAGATAATGCCCTTGCTTTTATTGTCCACATCAAAGGCATAACTCTCAAGACTGACAAGACAGAAGGAGAGTGTAACTTGCCTATCATGGGGCAAATATTTTAGAGCAGGAAGGGTCTTAGGATGTTTTTCTTCCTCACTCCAAATACGCGTCAATGCTAAAATTATCGCCATACTATATGACTCTTGAGGATAAGAACTGAAACATTCTTTGAATCTCTGGTCCCATCTAAATGCCTAGAACAAACCAAATCAACCAAGTCCACTGCGGTCGATTCTGACTCATAGCAACCCTACAGGGCAGAGTAGAACTGCCCCATAGGATTTGGTGCCCTGTCCCTGCTTGCACGTGGTTAAGCATTTGGCTGCAAACCAAAAGGTCTGAAGTTCAAATCCACCAGCTGTTCCCTGGAAACCCTATGGGACAGTTCTACTCTGTCCTATAGGGTTGCTATGAGTCAGAATTGACTAGACGGCAACAGGTTACAGAATTTTTACAAAAGCAGACTGCCACATCTTTCTCCAAGGGAGCAGCTGAGGGGTTCGAACCACTGACTTTTCAGTTAGCAGCTGAGCACTTAACCACTGTGCCACCACGGTTCCCCCAGAACAAAAGTAGGTGCTAAATGAATATTGGCTGAAAGACTCAATTAATGAATCGTCTGTGCTTTTACAAGCTCATGTAGCACACATTAACCAAAGAGGAGAAAATTTCACAGAGCGGGCAAGGGAGAAGTGGCGTGAGCCACAGACAGGGGTTGTTGAGTTGTGCAGAAAAGGGCGGGGTGGGTCTCCATGCTGTCCCTCCACACTCCTGACCCAGCAGTCAGGCATCTGGCTTCCCTGAGGGACTGCCTTCCCCGGATGCTGTCTGCTCCTTCTGTGTGGCTCTATTCCATCTGCATCTTCATGCAGCATGCTGGCTCTGTGCGGCGGTCATTTCTCTTTTCACTTTACGACCTCGCGGAGCGCACAATTCACTCACATTCTCACCGTTAATTGGAGAAGCCACGCGCATTGAATAAATTCAGACTAATTCCCAGTGCAATGATGAGCAAGCACGACCTGGGTTTCTCGACCTTTGCGTGTGTTAAGTGATAGAAACTTGATTAATCTTCCTCAAATACCAGTTTCATCAAATCATGCATCTGCCTGCACAACAAGGCACAACTCCTCCGGCCATCATTTCAAATCCTCAGCCTTTCCTCTTCTATTTTTATTTTTATTAACCTTTATTTGAGAGTCCCCTGGGAGGTACAGTCAAGGATTTTCACTTTCTCCCTCCTTCCCTGCTCTTTTCCGACTCCGCCTCCTCCCCTGGATCCGAGCTACCTGTGTTACCCCTCCACGGATAAGGTGCCCCTTCCAACCTCAGAACCTCCCTTAACTAGTTGTACCTACTCTGGGTCCCTTCTGATCACGCCACTACTCATTATTCTACCTCTCTCCACCAGTTATACACTCAGGGTATTAAAAAAGAAGAAAAAAGGTAAACCAACTCAATTCCAACTCACAGCGACCCTATAGGACAGAGTAGAACTGCCACATCTTTTTTCCAAGGCTGTAATCTTCACAGAAGCAGACTGCCACATCCTTCTCCAACAGAGCGGCCGGTGAGTTCCAGCCTCCAACCTTTTGGTTAGCAGCGGGACGCTTAAACACTGTACCACGAGGTCTCCTTTCAGTTTTTACACCACTGATTAAATCTCATTACAGAGAGGGAGAGGAACTGTCCAGTTACTCTTTGCTCTAATGGGACTGTCATAAAAGAGGATATAAATTGGGACTTAGATACTTTCATATAATAAATATTTCTAACACTATTTATCATTATGGTAGAATATTACTTACATATCATTTTGCAATTAGGAAAGCTGTTTTCTTTTTTTCTATGCACATTTGTGTCTCTATCCACAACCTAGGTCCCAGGGTGGCACGAGTAGTTTGCACTCAACTTCTAACCTAAAGGTTGACGGTTTGAACCCAACCAGTGTGGCTGTGGAAGAAAGACCTGGGGATCTGCTTCCATGAAGATTAGAGCCAAGAAAACCCTATGGAGCAGTTTGGCTCTGTAACACATGGGGTCGCCATGAGTCGAAATTGACTTAACAAGAACGTAACAGTGTTTTTTATCCACAACCTAAATAGAACTTTATTCCTCTAGTTTCCTCTGTACCCACAGCCTCAGTTGCTCACCCCACATCTGGAATTGTGCATCAAACAGAGAAGGGCTGGCTCAGTATAACCGCAAGTGTTCAGTGGCCCTGCTTATATCTGAGGCCAGGGGGACATCTGAAAATCCAACCCCTGGTCTCTCATCTAACCACTTTTCTGGGTTTCTAAGTCCATCTTCTTATTACCTGTGGGTCTAAATAGTTGCTACTAGGATGAAGTCACAACTCTGACTTTTAAACCAGGGTTTTTCAGGTTAGATAGTTAGATGAATAGATAGAGAGACAGACTGACAGTAAGATAGATAGATAGACAGACAGACAGACAGACAGTAAGATAGATAGACAGATAGACAGACAGACAGATACATAGATAATATATATGTACATAAGGACCCTGGTGGCTCAGTGGTTAAGAGCTCGGCTGCTAACCAAAAGGTTGGCAGTTCAAATTTACCAGCTGCTCCTTGGAAACCCTGTGAGGGCAGTTCTACCTTGTCCTATAGGGTCACTATGAGTCAGAATCAACTTGACAGCAATGGGTTTTATATATATATAAAACTGCCAGAAATTCAGGCCGATTCAGAAGGCGACGTGGAACCAGGGATACCGTAGCTGATGTCAGATGGAGCCTGGCTGAAAGCAGACAATACCAGAAGGATGTTTACTTGCGTTTTACTGACTATGCTAAGGCATTCAACTGTGTGGATCATAACAAATTATGGATAACATTGTGAAGAATGGGAATTCCAGAACACTTAATTGTGCTCGTGAGGAACCTGTACATAGACCAAGAGGAAGTTGTTCCAACAGAACAAGGGGATACTGCATGGTTTAAAATCAGGAAAGGTGTGCATCAGGGTTGTATCCTTTTACCATACCTATTCAATCTGTATGCTAAGCAAATAAACCGAGAAGCTGGACTATATGAAGAAAAACGGGGCATCAGGTTTGGAGGAAGATTCACTAATAACCTGGATTATGCAGATGACACAACCTTGCTTGCTAAAAGTGAAGAGGACTTGAAGCACTTACTGATGAAGATCAAAGACCACAGCCTTCAGTATGGATTATAACCTCAACATAAAGAAAACAAAAATCCTCACAACTGGACCAATAAGCCATATCATGATAAATGGAGATAAGATTGAGGTTGTCAAAGATTTCATTTTACCTGGATCCACAATCAACATCCATGGAAGCAGCAGTCAAGAAATCAAAAGATGCATTGGATTGGCAAAATCTGCTGCAAAAAACCTCTTTAAAGTGTTTAAAAGCAAAGATGTCACCTTGAAGACTAAAGTGAGCCTGACCCATGCCACGGTGTTTTCAATTGCCTCATATACATGTGAAATCTGGACGATGAATAAGGAAGACCAGAGAAGAATTGATAGCTTTGAATTGTGGTGTTGGCGAAGAATATTGAATATACCATGGACTGCCAAAAGAGCGAACAAATCTGTCTTGGAAGAAGTACAGCCAGAATGCTCCTTAGAAGCAAGGATGGAGAGATTTCATCTCACGTGCTTTGGATATGTTATCAGGAGGGCCCAGCCCCCGGAGAAGGACATCATGCTTGGTAAAGCAGAGGGTCATCAAAAAAGAGGCAGACCCTCAACGAGATGGATTGACGCAGTGGCTGCAGCGATGGGCTCAAGCATAACAAGTCTGAGGATGGCGCAGGACCGGGCAGGGTTTCCTTCTGTTGTACACAGGGTCGCTGTGAGTCGGTACCGACTCGATGGCACCTAACAACAACGTACGTTTGTAATATGTGGGTTGTTGATGTTGTTAGTTGTTGTGGAGTCAGTTCGGGCTCATGGCAACCCCATACGTGCAAAGTAGAACTACTCCATAGGGTTTCCAAGGCTGGGATCTTTCAGAAGCAGATCACCAGCCTGTCTTCCAAGGCTCCTCTGGGTGGGTTTGAACCACCAATCTTTTAGCTGATAATCGAGTGGTTAACCTTTTATGCCACCCAGGGCCTCCATATCATAGATAACATACATTATATGTAATACTCTTATACATATTTTTCCCCACTTTCCCAAGGACAAAGGCAGTGCCTGTGGATGAAACTCAGCTCTGCAGCCATTTAACAATTGCTTCAAGCGGGAACTTTATAAAAATATCATACATCCCATTCTTCCTGCTGGCCGGCCTACTGCCATATAAAGGTTTTCTCCATTCTTCCACTTGCTGAGGCCTACAACCTTGCAGGCAGCCTCAACTGCTCTTTCTCTCACATCCCACTCCTGTCCCATCCGCAGATCCTACAGGCCCTACCTTCCAAATAGTCCCAACTATGAGGCTTCTCGCCACCCTCCTCCAAATCACCATCATCATTTCCCTGCACTGTGTTTAAATAGCCCCCCAAGTAGTCGCCTCGCCTCGACCCTGGCCCCCCTTCAGCCTAGTCTCAACACACCAGCTTGTCCACTCCCCCTGAGACATAAGTCACATCATGTCCCTCCTCTGCTAGAAACCCTGCAATGGCCCCCAGCTCACGTGGAATGAAAGCCGAAGTCCATGAAGTGGCCCAGTGGCCCTCGGCAACCAGGTTGTCTGCCGCTCACCCTTCCCCCCTTGTTCCTTCCCTCCAGCCACACCCACCGCTTTGCAATGCCCCACATGCCCGGTGGCCTTTGCACAAGCTCTCTCTTTCCCCATACACATATGCTGTGTCCTTCCCACCCTCCGCGTCTCTCCCTTTGCTCCTGAGCCCCTCCTGTAGCCCTATAGAAAAGAGCTGCCCCCCACCCATATTTTCTCCCTACCACTCGGCACTCTCTGATGTGCTGTCTGTCCTCCCCGTAGAACGGAGAACGAAGAAGGGAAGCTCCGTGCTGGTAAGGATCCTGGCCGGTTGTCTTCACTGCGCTGTTTCTAGCACCAAGAACAGTGCTTGGCACGTAGTAGGTGCTCAGTAAATGTTCAGGGAAGGGATGATCTTATACACCCCCAAAGCAGGATTAGGAACTAGCTGGCCCTCCAGGAAGAAGAAACGTCTCCTCCAGGAGCTGCCATGGTTTCTGGTCGACATTAATCAAATTAACCCGTTTTTAAGCACTGTGGAAAGAGCTCCTGTGATAACCTGATTTTACACTGAACTTGTCTCCTGTCAGAGTCTGTCTGTCCTTGGTGCCTGGAAATCTCTGCTCACTGTTCCATGTTGTTCTTTTTTTCCTCCTTCATTTGCCTGCTGGTGATTTTCCAGGGAGTTACTACTGATGCCCGGGTCTGACCGATGGGAGAACCGGGCTGGCGATCTGTCAGTTGCAACCAGCTCGTACAGCCCTGGTTCAAGTTTATGAACTGTTGTTCTTGTGCCTTTCTTTCTTGCCACAGTTCTCTTCCTTCCTTGTCCTGGCTGCCCTCTGACATCTCCTGCAGCATCTCCAGCAGCCAAGGCCGCAGAGGTGGTGGCTGTCTCCAACCGGCGGGAGGGAGGGATGGAGGGAGGGAACCAGCCACCACCTGACTCCTTCATCAAGCATCAACTCTCTTCCTGGGCCCTAGAAACCTCTGAAGTGGAGGCATATTCCGATGACAGCTACAGCCCATAGAAGCCCCCTTTAGGGCCCCGGAGGCAAAATTAGGAGCTCTCAAAGACTAGCCTCCAAGGCCCCTCACTGTGCTGGGCCCCATCTACCCCAAAGCTGCCGGTTCACAACTTCCAGAGCAGCCCACTCAGGCCCCCAGCTGAGAGCAAAATCGCTCCCTCCTCCCTCCGTCCATAATCCCTGCCTCCACTCTAAAACCCATTCTGTCAGAGCAGTCGGTCAGTGAGTTGTTAGGGAGAGAGGAAGGAATTGAACTCTCGCACACAAGGCCTGTGCCACAGAGCCAAGTGCTAAATATCCCCCAGAAGACACACACAGTACTCTCAGAGAGCCCAAAGGAATAAACTAGGACTCAACAGTGCTCAGCCCTGACTAGGTCAATGGGAGTGGAACAACTAGAAGGGAAATAATGTTGGCACGATGTGAAGAATGTAACCAACCAATGTCACTGAACACTGTGTGCAGAAGTTGTTGAATGGGAACTTGTTTTGCTGTGTACACTTTCACCAAAAATACAATAAAATATTAAAAACGAACAAACAGAAAAACAATGCTCGGCCTTGATGGTGCATTTCAGTCGCTTGGGCCACTTTTTGAAAATTCTGATGCCCAGACCTGTCCCAGACCAAGAGAATCACAGCTCAAGGGGAGCGGAGGATGG